>NC_091320.1:24900474-24905474 GCF_038502225.1 Cherax quadricarinatus | reverse complement strand
CTACACAGTGCTAGGAACTGCAAAGCCTACACAGTGCTAGGAGCTGCAAAGCCTACACAGTGCTAGGAACTACAAAGCCTACACAGTGCTAGGAGCTGCGAAGCCTACACAGTGCTAGGAGCTGCAAAGCCTACACAGTGCTAGGAGCTGCAAAGCCTACACAGTGCTAGGAACTGCAAAGCCTACACAGTGCTAGGAGCTGCAAAGCCTACACAGTGCTAGGAACGGTAAAGCCTACACAGTGCTAGGAACTGCAAAGCCTACACAGTGCTAGGAGCTGCAAAGCCTACACAGTGCTAAGAACTGCAAAGCCTACACAGTGCTAGGAGCTGCGAAGCCTACACAGTGCTAGGAGCTGCAAAGCTTACACACTGCTAGGAACTGTAAAGCCTACATAGTGCTAGGAACTGCAAAGCCTACACAGTGCTAGGAGCTGCGAAGCCTACACAGTGCTAGGAGCTGCAAAGCCTACACAGTGCTAGGAACTGTAAAGCTTACACAGTGCTAGGGGCTGCAAAGCCTACACAGTGCTAGGAGCTGCGAAACCTACACAGTGCTAGGAACTGCAAAGCCTACACAGTGCTAGGAGCTGCGAAGCCTACACAGTGCTATGAACTGCGAAGCCTACACAGTGCTAGGAGCTGCGAAGCCTACACAGTGCTAGGAGCTGCGAAGCCTACACAGTGCTAGGAACTGCGAAGCCTACACAGTGCTAGGAGCTGCGAAGCCTACACAGTGCTAGGAACTGCGAAGCCTACACAGTGCTAGGAGCTGCGAAGCCTAGACAGTGCTAGGAGCTGCGAAGCCTACACAGTGCTAGGAGCTGCGAAGCCTACACAGTGCTAGGAGCTGCGAAGCCTATGCAGTGCTAGGAGCTGCGAAGCCTATGCAGTGCTAGGAGCTGCGAAGCCTACACAGTGCTAGGAGCTGCGAAGCCTACACAGTGCTAGGAGCTGCGAAGCCTACACAGTGCTAGGAGCTGCGAAGCCTATGCAGTGCTAGGAGCTGCCAAGCCTACACAGTGCTAGGAGCTGCGAAGCCTACACAGTGCTAGGAGCTGCGAAGCCTATGCAATGCTAGGAGCTGCAAAGCCTACACAGTGCTAGGAGCTGCAAAGCCTACACAGTGCTAGGAACTGCAAAGCCTACACAGTGCTAGGAACTGCAAAGCCTACACAGTGATAGGAACTGCAAAGCCTACACAGTGCTAGGAGCTGCAAAGCCTACACAGTACTAGGAACTACAAAGCCTACACAGTGCTAGGAGCTGCGAAGCCTACACAGTGCTAGGAGCTGCAAAGTCTACACAGTGCTAGGAGCTGCAAAGCCTACACAGTGCTAGGAACTGCAAAGCCTACACAGTGCTAGGAGCTGCAAAGCCTACACAGTGCTAGGAACTGTAAAGCCTACACAGTGCTAGGAACTGCAAAGCCTACACAGTGCTAGGAGCTGCAAAGCCTACAAAGTGCTAGGAACTGCAAAGCCTACACAGTGCTAGGAGCTGCGAAGCCTACACAGTGCTAGGAGCTGCAAAGCCTACACAGTGCTAGGAACTGTAAAGCCTACATAGTGCTAGGAACTGCAAAGCCTACACAGTGCTAGGAGCTGCGAAGCCTACACAGTGCTAGGAGCTGCAAAGCCTACACAGTGCTAGGAACTGTAAAGCTTACACAGTGCTAGGGGCTGCAAAGCCTACACAGTGCTAGGAGCTGCGAAACCTACACAGTGCTAGGAACTGCAAAGCCTACACAGTGCTAGGAGCTGCGAAGCCTACACAGTGCTAGGAACTGCGAAGCCTACACAGTGCTAGGAGCTGCGAAGCCTACACAGTGCTAGGAGCTGCGAAGCCTACACAGTGCTAGGAACTGCGAAGCCTACACAGTGCTAGGAGCTGCGAAGCCTACACAGTGCTAGGAACTGCGAAGCCTACACAGTGCTAGGAACTGCAAAACCTACACAGTGCTAGGAGCTGCGAAGCCTACACAGTGCTAGGAGCTGCGAAGCCTACACAGTGCTAGGAACTGCAAAGCCTACACAGTGCTAGGAGCTGCAAAGCCTACACAGTGCTAGGAACTGCAAAGCCTACACAGTGCTAGGAGCTGCGAAGCCTACACAGTGCTAGGAGCTGCAAAGCCTACACAGTGCTAGGAACTGTAAAGCCTACATAGTGCTAGGAACTGCAAAGCCTACACAGTGCTAGGAGCTGCGAAGCCTACACAGTGCTAGGAGCTGCAAAGCCTACACAGTGCTAGGAACTGTAAAGCTTACACAGTGCTAGGGGCTGCAAAGCCTACACAGTGCTAGGAGCTGCGAAACCTACACAGTGCTAGGAACTGCTAAGCCTACACAGTGCTAGGAGCTGCGAAGCCTAAACAGTGCTAGGAACTGAGAAGCCTACACAGTGCTAGGAGCTGCGAAGCCTACACAGTGCTAGGAGCTGCGAAGCCTACACAGTGCTAGGAACTGCGAAGCCTACACAGTGCTAGGAGCTGCGAAGCCTACACAGTGCTAGGAGCTGCGAAGCCTACACAGTGCTAGGAGCTGCAAAGCCTACACAGTGCTAGGAACTGTAAAGCTTACACAGTGCTAGGGGCTGCAAAGCCTACACAGTGCTAGGAGCTGCGAAACCTACACAGTGCTAGGAACTGCAAAGCCTACACAGTGCTAGGAGCTGCGAAGCCTACACAGTGCTAGGAACTGCGAAGCCTACACAGTGCTAGGAGCTGCGAAGCCTACACAGTGCTAGGAGCTGCGAAGCCTACACAGTGCTAGGAACTGCGAAGCCTACACAGTGCTAGGAGCTGCGAAGCCTACACAGTGCTAGGAACTGCGAAGCCTACACAGTGCTAGGAACTGCAAAGCCTACACAGTGCTAGGAGCTGCGAAGCCTACACAGTGCTAGGAGCTGCGAAGCCTACACAGTGCTAGGAACTGCAAAGCCTACACAGTGCTAGGAGCTGCAAAGCCTACACAGTGCTAGGAACTGCAAAGCCTACACAGTGCTAGGAGCTGCGAAGCCTACACAGTGCTAGGAGCTGCAAAGCCTACACAGTGCTAGGAACTGTAAAGCCTACATAGTGCTAGGAACTGCAAAGCCTACACAGTGCTAGGAGCTGCGAAGCCTACACAGTGCTAGGAGCTGCAAAGCCTACACAGTGCTAGGAACTGTAAAGCTTACACAGTGCTAGGGGCTGCAAAGCCTACACAGTGCTAGGAGCTGCGAAACCTACACAGTGCTAGGAACTGCAAAGCCTACACAGTGCTAGGAGCTGCGAAGCCTACACAGTGCTAGGAACTGCGAAGCCTACACAGTGCTAGGAGCTGCGAAGCCTACACAGTGCTAGGAGCTGTGAAGCCTACACAGTGCTAGGAACTGCGAAGCCTACACAGTGCTAGGAGCTGCGAAGCCTACACAGTGCTAGGAACTGCGAAGCCTACACAGTGCTAGGAGCTGCGAAGCCTACACAGTGCTAGGAGCTGCGAAGCCTACACAGTGCTAGGAACTGCGAAGCCTACACAGTGCTAGGAACTGCGAAGCCTACACAGTGCTAGGAGCTGCGAAGCCTACACAGTGCTAGGAGCTGCGAAGCCTACACAGTGCTAGGAGCTGCGAAGCCTACACAGTGCTAGGAGCTGCGAAGCCTACACAGTGCTAGGAGCTGCGAAGCCTACACAGTGCTAGGAGCTGCAAAGCCTACACAGTGCTAGGAGCTGCGAAGCCTACACAGTGCTAGGAGCTGCGAAGCCTACACAGTGCTAGGAGCTGCGAAGCCTACACAGTGCTAGGAGCTGCGAAGCCTACACAGTGCTAGGAGCTGCGAAGCCTACACAGTGCTAGGAGCTGCGAAGCCTACACAGTGCTAGGATCCGTTACAGTAAATTTCAGGTACAGACACTAGAAACAAAACTGTTTATAGACTAAAAGAGAAAGATAGACATTAGATGGTACAAAGAAAGACAACTAAGATTGTACCATCACTAACAAACAAACCATTTAAGGGAACACTTAAACTTGTTCTTCGTTAATCAACACTGATACTTAACATTTTGTATGAACGTTAATGCGCTCTCTCAGTACTATTTTAAATACAGAGTTATTAATCTCAAGAAGTTAAACACTGATATTGGTAAAGCGTTTAGCAGAGTTATACGCTTCAGCAGATCACCGCAACACACTACACACACCAACAGATCAGTGAAACACACCACACACTCCAATAGATACTCCAACACACCACACACTCCAACAACAGATCACTATAACACACTACACACACAAACAGACCACTGGAACACACTACACACACAAACTGACCACTGGAACACACTGCACACTCCAATACATCACTGCAACACACTACACACACCAACAGATCAGTGAAACACACCACACACTCCAATAGATACTCCAACACACCACACACTCCAACAACAGATCACTATAACACACTACACACACAAACTGACCACTGGAACACACTGCACACTCCAATACATCACTGCAACACACTACACACACCAATAGAACACTGCAACACACTACACACTCCAGCAGATCACTGGAACACACTACACACTCCAATACATCACTGCAACACACTACACACACCAACAGAACACTGCAACACACTACACACTCCAGCAGATCACTGGAACACACTACACACTCCAATACATCACTGCAACACACTACACACACCAACAGAACACTGCAACACACTGCACACTCCAGCAGATCACTGGAACACACTACACACTCCAATACATCACTGCAACACACTACACACACCAACAGAACACTGCAACACACTGCACACTCAAGCAGATCACTGGAACACACTACACACTCCAATACATCACTGCAACACACTACACACACACCAACAGAACACTGGAACAGATATACAATTATACGCGAAAAAATAATGCTAACTGCATATCATTATTAAGGTGTCTGATAATTATTATTATTATTATTATTATTATTATTATTATTATTATT
>NC_091320.1:24870474-24895474 GCF_038502225.1 Cherax quadricarinatus | reverse complement strand
ATCCTGTCTTTGTCCACCTTGTCTATTCTGCGCAGTATTTTATATGTCGTTATCATGTCTCCGCTGACGCTACTTGATCCTTGACTGTTTTCCTCCTGATGTGGCTTTACAACAGCTTCGGGCAGACTTGACTTTCGATGCTATGTCATTTTCGTATTGTCGCTGAGCCTCCCTTCTTATCTGGCTCTTCGACTGATCTCTTTATTTTCCTGGGTCCTTTGTCTTCTGTTCCCTTTCCACTCTCTAGTACACCTAGTTTTTGCCTCCCTACACATTTGGGTGAACCAAGGACTCGTTCTGGACTTCCCATTATTTCTGTTTCCCTTGGGAACAAACCTCTGCTCTGCCTCCTTGCATTTTGTTGTCACATAGTCCATCATTTCCTTAACTGGTTTTCCTGCCAGTTCTCTCTCCCACTGAATGTCTTGCAGGAAGTTCCTCATACCTGTGTAGTCCCCCCTTTTGTAGTTTGGTTTTTCCCATCCTATTCCTGCTACTCTCTCCACTTGTACCTCAACTACGTAGTCAAAGCACAGAACCATATGATCACTATCCTCGATATCCGAACTACTCAAGGTGAATACAAGGTCAATTCTTGCTGGATCATCCTCACTGCTCTCTCTGGTAGTGTCACTAACATGTTGATGCATGAAGTTTTCCAGTACCACTTCCATCATCTTGGCTCTCCATGTTTCGGGACCCCCATGGGGCTCCAGGTTTTCCCATTCAATCTCCTTGTGATTGAAATCACCCATAACTAGAAACTTTGCTCCCCCCATGTGAGCTCTTCTGGCTATATCGGCTAGTGTGTCGACCATTGCTCTGTTGCTCTCGTCGTATTCTTCTCTTGGTCTCCTGCAGCTGTGTGGTGGTGGTGGTGGTGGTGGTGGTGGTGGTGTGTGTGTGTGTGTGTGTGTGTGTGTGTGTGTGTGTGTGTGTGTGTGTGTGTGTGTGTGTTGTGTTGTGTTGTGTTGTGTTGTGTGTGTGTGTGTGTGTGTTTTGTGTTGTGTTGTGTGTGTGTGTTGTATTTTGTATGTCGTTATCATGTCTCCTTTAACCCTCATAAGAACATAAGAAAGAAGGAGCACTGCAACAGGCCTACTGGTCTATGCGAGGCAGGTCCAGTTCTCCTACCGGCTTAAGCCAATGCCTTGACCTAGTGAGGTCAGTCACGTCATTTAAGGGAGGAGCACGGCATCCGACCTAGTAGCACACAGGTTAGTCAGGTCCACATCACACCCACTCATGCGTTTATCCAACCTATTTTTAAAACTACACAACGTCTTAGCGTCTATGACGGTACTCGGGAGTTTGTTCTACTCATCCACAACTCTATTAGCAAACCAGTGCTTTCCTATATCCTTCCTGAATATATTTTTTTTCCAGTTTAAAGCCATTGCTGCGAGTCCTGTCTATGTTAGATATTTTCAGCACGCTATTTACATCCTCTTTATTAATTCCTGTTTTTCATTTATACACCTCAATCATATCCCCCCTAATTCTACGCCTTTCTAGAGAGTGCAGATTCAGGGCCTTCAGTCTATCCTCATAGGGAAGATTTCTGATACATGGAATCAACTTTGTCATCCTCCTTTGTACGTTTTCCAGTGCATTTATATCCATTCTGCAATACGGTGACCAAAACTGTGCAGCATAATCTAAATGAGGCCTAAGCAAGGATATATAGAGTTGAAGAACAACCTGAGGACTTCTATTATTTATACTTCTTTCTATGAAGCCAAGGATTCTGTTAGCTTTATTGCGAACACTAATGCACTGTTGTCTTGATTTTAGATTATTGCTAACCAGAACTCCTAAATCCTTTTTTTCACAATCCATAATATTAAGATAGTTTATATGTGGCATGGTTATTTTCCTGTCCAACATTTAGAACTTTGCATTTGTCTATATTAAACTGCATCTGCCACTTCTCCGACCATTGCATCAGTCTATTCAAATCATCCTGGAGTGCTCTAATGTCCTCATTAGAATGAACTGGACGGCCTATTTTGGTGTCATCTCTATTTTTTCCCTCATCTATGTCGTTAATGTAGATTGTGAACAACAAGGGACCCAACATTGACCTGTGTGGAATACCGCTTGTGACGTGCCCCCATTCTGATTTCTCCCCATTTATGCAAACTCTCTGCTGCCTATTCGTCAACCATGCCTCAACCCATGAAAAAATTTCTCCTATTCCGTGTGCCTTAAGTTTCCTCAATAGCCTCTGATGTGGAACTCTATCGAAAGCCTTACTGAAGTCCATATACACAATATCATATTCCTTTCATCCAGTGTTGTCAGGCCGATTTCCCTTAACCTTTCTTCGTAGGACATTCCCCTTAGCTCTGGAACTAGTCTTGTTGCAAACCTTTGCACTTTCTCTAATTGCTTGACGTGCTTGAGGAGGTGTGGGTTCCGAACTGGTGCTGCATACTCCAGTATGGGCCTGACGTACCCGGTGTTCAGTGTCTTGAACGATTCCTTACTGAGGTATCAGAACGCTAATCTCAGGTTTGCCAGACGCCCATATGCTGCAGCAGTTATCTGGTTGATGTGTGCCTCCGGAGACGTGCTCGGTGTTATACTCACCCTAAGATCTTTCTACTTGAGTGAGGTTTGTGTGTGTATGTGTGTGTGTGTGTGTGTGTGTGTTTTCGTGTATGTGTACGTATTACCATTTTGTCCTAGGCACATGTCGATTAGACACTAGGAGTTTTGTGTGTGTGTACTCACCTAGTTGTACTCACCTAGTTGAGGTTGCAGGGGTCGAGTCCAAGCTCCTGGCCTCGCCTCTTCACTGGTCGCTACTAGGTCACTCTCCCTGAACCGTGAGCTTTATCATACCTCTGCTTAAAGCTATGTATGGATCCTGCCTGTGTGTGTGTGTGTGTGTGTGTGTGTACTCACCTAGTTGTACTCACCTAGTTGAGGTTGCAGGGGTCGAGTCCGAGCTCCTGGCCCCGCCTCTTCAGTGATCGCTACTAGGTCACTCTCCCTGAACCGTGAGCTTTATCATACCTCTGCTTAGAGCTATGTATTGATCCTGCCTCCACTACATCGCTTCCCAAACTATTCCACTTATTGACTACTCTATGGCTGAAGAAATACTTCCTAACATCCCTGTGATTCATCTGTGTCTTCAACTTCCAGCTGTGTCCCCTTGTTACTGTGTCCAATCTCTGGAACATACTGTCTTTGTCCACCTTGTCAATTCCTCTCAGTATTTTGTATGTCGTTATCATGTCCCCCCTATCTCTCCTGTCCTCCAGTGTCGTCAGGTTGATTTCCCTTAACCTCTCCAAGTAGGACATACCTCTTAGCTCTGGAACTAGTCTTGTTGTAAACCTTTGCACTTTCTCTAGTTTCTTTACGTGCTTGGCTAGGTGTGGGTTCCAAACTGGTGCCGCATACTCCAATATGGGCCTAACGTACACGGTGTACAGGGTCCTGAACGATTCCTTATTAAGATGTCGGAATGCTGTTCTGAGGTTTGCCAGGCGCCCTTATGCTGCAGCAGTTATTTGGTTGATGTGCGCTTCAGATGTGCCTGGTGTTATACTCACCTCCACTACATCACTTCCGAAACTATTCCA
Organism: Cherax quadricarinatus; assembly: GCF_038502225.1. Classification (NCBI taxonomy): domain Eukaryota; kingdom Metazoa; phylum Arthropoda; class Malacostraca; order Decapoda; family Parastacidae; genus Cherax; species Cherax quadricarinatus. The sequence continues at coordinate 24,891,878 of NC_091320.1, read as the reverse complement.
CTCCCTAGCAACTCTGTGGCTCAAGAAATACTTCCTAACATCCCTCTGACTCATCTGAGTCTTCAACTTCCAATTGTGACCCCTTGTTTCTGTGTCCCATCTCTGGGTGTGTGTGTACTCACCTAGTTGAGGTTGCAGGGGTCGAGTCCAAGTGTGTGTGTGTGTGTGTGTGTGTGTGTGTGTGTGTGTGTGTGTGTGTGTGTGTGTGTGTAAGCAAGTTGCACACTAAGCACACTTCACCCCCTCCTCCTCCCCTCTCCATCCCCAATAACGCCCACGTCCCCCACCCTCCCCCTCTCCCTGAAGCTTCTCGAAGCAGATATCTCCACAGCAACGAGCATCCCTCTCTCCCCCTCACCCTACTCTTTTTTCCTCTCTCTCTCTCTCTCTCTCTCTCTCTCTCTCTCTCTCTCTCTCTCTCTCTCTCTCTCTCTCTCTCTCTCTCTCTCTCTCTCTCTCTCTCTCTCTCTCTCTCTCACTCTCTCTCTCTCTCTCTCTCTCTCTCTCTCTCTCTCTCTCTCTCTCTCTCTCTCTCTCTCTCTCTCTCTCTCTCTCTCTCTCTCTCTCTCTCTCTCACTCTCTCTCTCACTCTCACTCTCTCTCTCTCTCTCTCTCTCTCTCTCTCTCTCACACTCTCTCTCTCTCTTTCTCTCTCTCTCTCTCTCTCTCTCTCTCTCTCTCTCTCTCTCTCTCTCTCTCTCTCTCTCTCTCTCTCATCTCTCTCTCTCTACTCTCTCTCTCTCTCTCTCTCTCTCTCTCTCTCTCTCTCTCTCTCTCTCTCTCTCTCTCTCTCTCTCTCTCTCTCTCTCTTACTCTCTCACTCTCTCTCTCTCTCTCTCTCTCTCTCTCTCTCTCTCTCTCTCTCTCTCTCTCTCTCTCTCTCTCTCTCTCTCTCTCTCTCTCTCTCTCTCTCTCTCTCTCTCTCTCTCTCTCTCTGTGTCTCTCTCTCTCTCTCTCTCTCTCTCTCTCTCTCTCTCTCTCTCTCTCTCTCTCTCTCTCTCTCTCTCTCTCTCTCTCTCTCTCTCTCTCTCTCTCTCTCTCTCTCTCTCAACAATTTACAGCTATGTTATTAATATGTATACTAGAGAAATAATTCAGTTCAGCTCCCTTATAAGTACGTGACCTGATAACATTTCTTAGGTTTACCAGAAACTGAAACTAATAGAAACACATGTATCCCTTCATATATCACCGCTAGTATTGTCTCAGAAACCACAGCTACTGAGTAACTTCCAGGTAATACTAGTAACCAGTGCCCCGAGGCCTGGTGGTTATAGCTCTCGCTTCACACGGGGAGGGTCTGGGCTCGATTCCCAGCGAGGATAGAAACATTGGGTGTGTTTCTTTACACTGGTTGTCACTGTTCACCCATCAATAAAATGGGTACCTGGGTGTTAGGTGACTGGTGTGGGTCACATCCTGGGACAAAACTGACCTAATTTGCCGGAAATGCTCAGCATAGCAAGCGGCTTTCTGTTTAGTAGTATGTCATTGATGTCAGCTAGGACTGTATACCTTGTACATGTACTTGTAGAAATATAGATATTACTACTACTACTACTACTACTACTACTACTACTACTACTACTACTACTTGAAGTAGTAACTATAGGCCTTCCTATCTGGACTCTACCTGGAGGGTATTTCGGGGCTCAACGCCCCCGCGGCCCAGTCCACGAGCAGGCCTCCCGGTGGATCAGGGCCTGATCAACCAGGCTGTTACTGCTGGTCCCACGTAGTCCACCGTACGAACCACAGCCCGGCTGATCCGGCACCCACTTTAAGTATCTGTCCAGCTCCCTCTTGAAGGCAGCCAAGGGTCTGTTGGTAATTCATCTTTTACTCTCGTAGGGAGTGATTTCTGTGTGCAGATTCGGGACCATTCCTTCTAAGATTTTCCAAGTGTAGATTATGATGCATCTCTCTCGCCAGCGCTCCAGCGAATACAAGTCAAGTGTTTCCAAGCGTTCCCAGTTAGTAGGCTAAGCCTATTTTCAAAATCCTTCAGGAAGCAGTATACTACTAGGTAACAAAGAATCCTAATGATAGCTACTAAATTACCAGTCTAGCTTCAGGAGACAATGTTTAGTTACCAGTCTAGCTTCAGGAGACAATGTTTAGTTACCAGTCTAGCTTCAGGAGACAATGTTTAGTTACCAGTCTAGCTTCAGGAGACAATGTTTAGTTACCAGTCTAGCTTCAGGAGACAATGTTAGTTACCAGTCTAGCTTCAGGAGACAATGTTTAGTTACCAGTCTAGCTTCAGGAGACAGTAGTTACCAGTCTAGCTTCAGGAGACAGTAGTTACCAGTCTAGCTTCAGGAGACAATGTTTAGTTACCAGTCTAGCTTCAGGAGATATTATCTTGTTTAGTCACCAGTCAGGCTTCAGTGGATCTCATTCAGCTTATACTTCGTTAATTCTTACAGACAACACGAGAACCCAGATTTCGAGAGAGCAGCTTACAGAGATGTTTACCTGAGACATGGATAAAGATTTTGACACAGTGAAGCACAGCATGTAAATGCCTCTCATTTTCATATTTGATCTAAATCTCTTTTAGGAATCAATGCATCTTGTACAATGCTTTTGAAAATGTTATATTGGCAACCATCACCACCTTTAACAGGCCTCCTGACAAGTCAGGTAACCACAGTCTACAACACTCGGGTAAACCCTGAGACCCACATAATCTACAGCGTGAAAATTCTAGACTTTAAATTTGCTGTTGTTAGTAATGAAATTTTGTGAAATCAGAGAATTCTTGTTTGCCAGAGCCAAGTCCAGCAGGGTATTTCCTCTATTTCTCACGAAATCGTAATAACACGATTGCAAACAAACCACGGTACGGGTGGGGATCGAACTCATGGTTAGTGAGTCGTGGGGGCCAGTGGGGCTCATGCTAGCCACCCAATGATGTATATTCCTAGTTGGATGAATCTTATTGTAGCCAGCTACCCCAGTGGCTTACTCACTGGCCAGGAGTTCGATCCCCACCCGTACCGTGGCTTATTTCCTCTAGTTGGTTCTGACACAAAACCGTTTTACAATATAGTTCCAGACCATTTAAAGACAATTGCTAGACTCTACATTACGTCAGATTGCTCCAGTCAGTTTAGCTAAAATTAAAAATCCCCCATTAAAATTATTTTATCGTATCTAAATGCCTTAGCAGCATCATCCCAAAAGAAGTTTACAGGAGTCACTATCAAGGTTTGAGGTCTGTAGATGACACTCAAGATTAGTTTTCAATGCACTTTGAAATACTGCAGCCAGAGTCCGTGTCTCTTCCTTCCATTTTTGTATCGTTCCTGATGCAACAGTTTAAACTTTCCCCTAACATACTTATTATTATTATTATATTATCATAACTAAGCGCTAAACCCACAAGGATCCTAACATACATAGCAACTGTGCCTCACTTTCCTGCTGAGTCTGTCAGTGTGGAGTAATTAATACCTCTGTATGTGGCATTCAGCAGGCATGTCGCTATTTATCAGACTGAACCAACCTTTCAGACCGAACCAACCTTTCAGACTGAACCAACCTTTCAGACTGAACCAACCTTTCAGACTGAACCAACCTTTCAGACTGAACCAACCTTTCAGACTGAACCAACCTTTCAGACTGAACCAACCTTTCAGACTGAACCAACCTTTCAGACTGAACCAACCTTTCAGACTGAACCAACCTTTCAGACTGAACCAACCTTTCAGACTGAACCAACCTTTCAGACTGAACCAACCTTTAAATTAATATCTCCATTTCCCACACATACAATCAGTTTCAGTTCACTGCCAACAACAGTTTAAAAATAAAAAGAGGTAACCCAGGATCCCTTCCAGGGATAACTATTATTGTATTATAGTAACTTGTCTACTTCTGGGGTTATATTTGGAAGGTGTCCAGGGGAGATAGGGACGAGGACTGCATCACTTGATATACTAGTTTTTGCTAAGCCCTGTGACATTTATTATGTTGGCCGCTGCCATGTTTACTGCGCCGCGTTGCCTTCCATTCTGACTTGCAACAAGTCTCTCTATTTTGGCCTTTTACTGTGTTAGTACCTGGCTGCCTTCTTTAAGTTTGTACCTAGTTACCTTCCTTAAGTTTGTACCTGGCTGCCTTCTTTAAGTTTGTACCTAGTTACCTTCCTTAAGTTTGTACCTGGCTGTCTTTAATTTCGTACCTGGTTGCCTTCCTTAAGCTTGTACCTGGCTGTCTTTAAGTTTGTACCTGGCTTCCTTCCCTAAGTATGTACCTGTCTGCCTTCCCTACGTTTATTCCTGGCTGCCTTCCTTAAGTTTGTACCTGGCTGCTTGCCTTCAATTTGTACCTGGCTACCATCCTTAAGTGTCTGCCTGGCTGCCTTCTTAAAGTGTGTACCTGGCTATCTTGCTTCAATTTGTACCTGGCTGCCTTCCCTAAGTTTGTACCTCGCTGCCTTCCCTAAGTTTGTACATCGCTGCCTTCCCTAAGTTTGTACCTGGCTGCCTTCCCTAAGTTTGTACCTGGCTGCCTTCCCTAAGTTTGTACCTGGCTGCCTTCCATAAATTTGTACCTTGCTGCCTTCCCTAAGTTTGTACCTTGTTGCCTTCTTTAAGTTTGTACCTGACTGCCTTCCTTAAGTATGTACCTCGCTGCCTTCCTTAAGTTTGTATCTGGCTGCCTTCCTTAAGTTTGTACTTGACTGCCTTCCTTATGTTTGTACCTGGCTGCCTTAAGTTTGTATCTGGCTGCCTTTCTTAAGTTTGTACCTGTCTGCCCTAGGTTTGTGCCTGGCTACCTTCCTTAAGTTTGTACCTGGCTGCCTTCCTTAAGTTTGTACATGGCTGCCTTCCTCTGGTTTGTACCTGACTGCCTTTCATAAGTTTGTAGTTGGCTGCCTTCCTTAGGTTTGTACCTGGCTGCTTACCTTATGTTTGTACCTGGCTGCCTTCCTTAATATTGTACTTGGCTCCCTTCCTTAGGTTTGTACCTGGCTGCTTTCCTTATGTTTGTTCCTGGCTGCCTTCCTTAATTTTGTACGTGGCTGCCTTCCTTATATTTGTACCTGACTGCCTTCCTTAAGTATGCACCTCGCTGCCTTCCTTAAATTTGTACCTGGCTGCCTTATTTATGTTTGTACCTGGCTGCCTTAAGTTTGTCCCTGGCTGCTTTCCCTAAGTTTGTACCTGGCTGCCTTCCTTAAGTTTGTACCTGGCTGCCTTCCTTAAGTTTGCACCTGGCTGCCTTCCTTAAGTTTATACCTGACTGCCTTCCTCAAGTTTGCACCCGGCTGCCTTCCATAAGTTTGTACTTCGCTGCCTTCGTTCGGTTTGTACCTGGCTGCTTACCATATGTTTGTATCTGGCTGCCTTCTTTAATTTTGTACTTGGCTGCCTTCCTCAGGTTTGTTCCTGACTGCCTTCCTTAATTTTGTACCTGGATACCTTCCTTAATTTTGTACCTGGCTAACTTTCTTATGTTTGTACCTGGCTGGCTTCCTTAGGTTTGTACCTGGCTGCCTTCATTAAGTTTCTATCTGGCTGCCTTCCTCAGATTTCTACCTGGCTGCCTTTCTTAGGTTTGTACCTGGCTGCCTTTCTTAGGTTTGTACCTGGCTGCCTTCCTTAGGTTTGTACCTGGCTGCCTTTCTTAGGTTTGTACCTGGCTGCCTTCCTTAGGTTTGTACCTGGCTGCCTTCACTAAATTTGTACAAGAATGGTATATAATACCGACAAGATGAAATTAAGACACATGTGCAACATCTGGGTATCTTCATTGTAGACGTTTCGCCATCCAGTGGCTTTATCAATACAAATTCTAGGACATAACTTGAAGACTGTAAGACTATGTACAGAAGATGAGGTAATCAGTCCCTCAACCTTGGAGTAGGTGCGAAGAGCACCGTAGTCGTGGAGATTCCGGGAATCGAACGCGGGCCCTCCGTGTGTGAAGCGAGAGCTTTGCCAACCAGGCCACGGGGGGTTTCTCTGGGGGTTGAGTGATAGGAGGTTGTGGGCAGTGGGTAAGGTATGTGGGTTTTGCGTTAGATTGTTTGGATGCGCTGGGGTTGTCGTGGCTGAGGTTCTTCTGTCTCTCACTGTATATGCACCCAGATATGTATGTCTTTCAGTGATTATGCACTCAGAGTGCACTTAACAGGTGTATGGCTCTCAGGTTATATACTTCCAGAGGTGTATGCCTAAGTATGTACAGGGTATTTAAAAACGATGGACACGATTTCAGATATACAGTGATTTAAAATCAGGTCCATCATTTTGAAACATCATGTATTCATAAAGAGGTGTATGTCCACCATTGTATATGCGTTAAGAAATGTATGTCTCTCAGTCTGTATAAACTGAGAGGAATATCTCTCGATACACGTACACTTAGTGGCGTATATATCTTTATATACACTCAGAGGTATATGTCTCTTGTGTATATTAACCCACAAGTGTATGTCTCAATGAATATACATAAGAACATAAGAAAGAAGGAACATTGCAACAGGCCTACTGACCCATGCGACGCAGGTCCGTGTTCACCCCCCCCAAATAGCCCAATGACCCACCTAGTCAGGTCACTTCCACTTAAGGAAGGAGCAAGGCATCAGACCTAGTAGCACAAGCTAGTCAGGTCCAACTCACACCCACTCATGTATTTATCCAATCTATTTTTAAAACTACACAACGTTTTAGCCTCTATAATTGTACTCGGGAGTTTGTTTCACTCATCCACAACTCTATTACCAAACCAGTGCTTTCCTATATCCTTCCTGAATCTGAATTTTTCCAACTTGAAACCATTGCTGCGAGTCCTGTCTTGGCTGGAAATTTTCAGCACGCTATTTACATCCCCTTTATTTATTCCTATTTTCCATTTATACACCTCGATCATATCCCCCCCTAATTCGCCTTTCGAGAGAATGCAGATTCAGGGTCCTCAGTCTATCCTCATAGGGAAGATTTCTGATACATGGGATCATCTTTGTCATCCTCCTATGTACGTTTTCCAGTGCATTTATATCCATTCTGTAATACGGTGACCAGAACTGTGCAGCATAATCTAAGTGAGGCCTAACCAAGGATATATAGAGTTGAAGAACAACCTGAGGACTTCTATTATTTATACTTCTAGATATGAAGCCAAGAATTCTGTTAGCTTTATTGCGAACACTAATGCACTGTTGTCTTGGTTTTAGATTACTGCTAACCAGAACTCCTAAATCCTTTTCGCAATCAGTAGTATTAAGATCTACATTATTTAGTTTATATGTGGCATGGTTATTTTCCTGTCCAACATTTAGAACTTTGCATTTGTCTATATTAAACTGCATCTGCCACTTCTCCAACCGTTGCATCAGTCTATTCAAATCGTCCTGGAGTGCTCTAGTGTCCTCATTAGAATGAATTGGCCGGCCTATTTTGGTGTCATCAGCAGATTTGCTTATATCGCTATTTATTCCCTCATCTATGTCGTTTATGTAAATTGTGAACAACAACGGGCCCAGCACTGACCCCTGCGGAACACCGTTTGTGACGTGCTTCCATTCTGATTTCTTCCCATTTATGCAGACTCTCTTCTGCCTATTTGTCAGCTATGCCTCTACCCAGGAAAAAATTTCTCCTATTCCGTGTGCCTTAAGTTTCCTCAATAGCCTCTGGTGTGGAACTCTATCGAAAGCCTTACTGAAGTCCATATACACAATATCATATTCATTACCATGATCTACCTCCTCAAACACCTTAGTGAAAAACGTTAGTAAATTCGTAAGACAGGAACGCCCCTTTATAAAACCATGTTGAGATTCATTAATCAATTTATGCCTATCAAGATGACTACGAATTGCTTCGGCAATTATTTATTCCATAAATTTTCCCACTATGGAGGTAAGGCTTATTAGTCTACAGTTCGAAGCCAAGGACCTGTCACCTGCCTCGTAAATAGGTATTACATTTGCCATTTTCCACTTATCAGGCACTATGCCAGTTTGTAGTGATATGTTGAAAATATTAGCCAAAGGTATGCTAAGTTCCTCTTTACATTCCTTTAACACCCTTGCAAACAGTTTATCAGGACCTGGGGATTTGTTAGGTTTTAGTTTCTCTATTTGTCTGAGGACCATGTCACTAGTTACAGTAATCGTGCATAGTTTATTATCATCTTGTTCTACATAATCTGTTATTTCAGGAATTTCGCTTGTATTTTCCCGGGTAAAAACTGAGAGGAAGTAAGTATTGAAAATTTCACACATATCTTTATCACTGTCAGTGATCTGACCTGAGTTCCTCTTAATTGGGCCTATCTTGTCCCTAATCTTACTTCTGTATACCTGAAAGAACCCTTTTGGGTTAGTCTTCGAATCCCTTGCGACCTTAGCCTCATAATCCCTTTTTGCTTTTCTTATTCCTTTTTTTATTTCTCTCTGTAATTGAATATATTGATTTCTTAACTGCCCATCCCCTCTTTTGATACGCCTATATATGCCTCTCTTTTGACCAATAAGATGTTTTAATCTATTGTTTATCCATTTGGGATCATTTTTGTTAGATCTAATTTCCATACTCAGAACAAAAGTTGTCTGGGCAGCTATAACTATACTCTGAAAAACGTCATGTTGGGAACCAAGATCACCTTCCTGACCCATAGTAAGGTCATCCCAATTTAGCCCACCCATGAAATCGGCCAAGCGAAAGTCTGGGACAGACACTTGATTGCAGTTATCTGGGTAATTCCATGGTATATTGAAACTAAGTGATTTGTGATCACTTTCCCCAAGCTCATCATTAACCTCAAGATTATTAATTAGTGATTCTTTGTTGGCAAGAACCAAGTCAAGCAGATTGTTCCCTCTAGTTGGTTCTGTCACAAACTGTTCTAAAAAGCAATCCTGAACCGTGTCAAGAACGTCACTAGATTCAAGATTTCCTGTTGTATTGTTCCAATCAATTTGTCTAAATTTAAAATCTCCCATTAACACAACATTTTCATATCTAGATGCCTTATGAAATTCGTCCCATAGCAGCTTACTGCACTCCCTATCGAGGTTTGGGGGCCTATAAATCACACCCAAAATTAATTTGTCACGACCCTCGAGAAACTGTAGCCAAACAGATTCTGTGTCCGATGTTTCTAATCTTATATCAGGTCTAAGACAACAGTTTAAATTATCTCTGACATACATCGTCACTCTACCACCCTTCCTGTTGACCCTATCAGTGTGGAATGGTTTATAACCCTGTATGTTGCATTCAGAAGGTGTATATCATTCAGTGTATATATGCCAGAGGTGCATTTCTCTTAGTATGTATACACTGGGAGGTGTATAGCTTTGTATATACACTAAGAGGTGTATGTCTCTGTGTATATATACACTAAAAAAGAGTATGTCTCTCCCAGTTATGTTCATTGAGAAGAGTATGTCTCTCAATGTATATACACTGAGAGACATACCTTTCTCAGTGTGTATATACACTGAGAGGCATACTCTTCTCAGTGTATATACACTGATAGCCATACTCTTCTCAGTGTATATACACTGAGAGACATACTCTTCTCAGTGTATATACACTGAGAGATACTCTTCTCAGTATATATACACCGAGAGACATACTCTTCTCAGTGTATATACACTGAGAAGAGTATGTCTCAGCGTATATGCACTGAGAGTTGTTATAAGTTTTTGTATATATAAAGTTATTTATATAAACCTCTACCCACTAGGGTAGAACCTTGTATTAATAACCTTGTACAATATGACCTTGTATAAACCATGTATAACTCTCCTTAAATAATAAATAACCTTTTATAAACCATATATAACTGGCCTTGTATAAACTATGTATAACTGACCTAGTATAATAAATGACTTTGTATAAACCATGTATAACTGACCTAGTATAAACTATGTACAATTGACTTTGCATTAACCAAGTATAACTGATCTTGTATAAACCATGCATAACTGAACTTGTATGAGCCATGTATAACTGACCTTGTATAATAACTGACATACAACACCAACTAGTTGAGGAATAAGACACATGTACAACACTTGTGTAGCTTGAGTGATGAAATGTATCGCCTGCGTAGTAGCCATCTTCAGTCGACCAGAGGCGAGTATAAGGCAGCAGACAGTGAGAGAAGTTGCGAAATAGTACTAATGTCATTAGTCCCTCTCAGCCGTGACAGAAGGTGGTCCGTCCCATAGTCTAAAGCAGAAGCATGAGGCCAGAGGCTCATGTGCTGGAGTTGGAGGTGAGGTGTAGCAGTTGGAGGTGGCATCACAGGTGAGTGGGGCCCACTAGTGGAAATAGGTCATGCTGAACAGTTGTTTAGCAATATAGTTTTAGTAAATATCCCCTGTGCCAAGATGCCAGATGCTGCTGTGTCACAAATGTCAGCCAGTGGCGGACAAACACTTTAGGGGCCCTGAAGCTTGAACTGTTAAGGAGGCCCCTTCGCAACCCCTTCTCATACAGTAGACCCAAAAATTTTAACCAGTGTGGACTAAGTGGCTTCTGGGGCCTCTCCGGGATTAGGTTTCTGAAGCTTAGACTAAGTGGCTTCTGGGGCCTCTCCGGGATTAGGTTTCTGAAGCTTAAACTTCATTAGTTTCATAGTAGATCCTGCCTGGTGTCATCAGATATGACCTGCTTCCTATAGTGGGCCCAGCCCACCTGTGGCGCTGCCTCCACCTACACCTCTCTTCCTGCTACAGTGTTTGCCTCTCTGGCCTCAGGTCTCTTAAAGAAAGTGGATGAAATTTGCAGATTAGCAGCGAGGAATGGAAGTTGATGGTTAAGTTTCCATTCAACTTTGAATTGAATGTCGGGTATACCTGGAGTATACATGGAGAGGGTTTCGGGGGGGCAATGCCCCCGCGGCCCGATCTGTGACCAGGCCTCATGGTGGATCAAGGCCTGATCAAACAGGCTGGTACTGGCTTGTACTGGCTATTACTGACTTGTAATAGCTGATACTGATTTGTACTGGCTGGTGCTGACTTGTACTGGCTGATACTGGCTTGTACTGGCGGGTACTGGCTTGTAATAGCTGATACTCACTTGTAATGGCTGATACTGGGTTGAAATGGCTGGTACTGGCTTGTAATGGCTGGTACTGACTTGCACTGGCTAGTATTGGCTTGTAATGGCTTGTACTGGCTTGTAATGCTGGTAATGCTTGGTACTGGCTTGTAATGGCTGATATTGACGTGTAAATGCTGGTATTGGCTTGCGATGGTTGGTACTGGCTTGTAATGGCTGTTAATGACTGGTACTGGCTTATAATGGCTGAAAATGGCTTGTAATGGCTGATATTGGCTTGTAATATTTGGTACTGGCTTGTAATGGCGGGTATTGGCTTGACATGGCTGGTGATGGCTGATACTGGCTTGTAATGGCTGATACTGACTTGTAATAGCTGATACTGGCTTGTAATGTCTGATACTGGCTAGTAATGGCTGATACTGGCTTGTAATAGCTGATACTGGCTTGTAATGTCTGATACTGGCTAGTAATGGCTGATACTGACTTGTAATAGCTGATACTGGCTTGTAATGTCTGATACTGGCTAGTATTGGCTGATACTGACTTGTAATAGCTGATACTGGCTTGTAATGTCTGATACTGGCTAGTAATGGCTGATACTGACTTGTAATAGCTGATACTGGCTTGTAATGTCTGATACTGGCTAGTAATGGCTGATACTGACTTGTAATAGCTGATACTGGCTTGTAATGTCTGATACTGGCTAGTAATGGCTGATACTGACTTGTAATAGCTGATACTGGCTTGTAATGTCTGATACTGGCTAGTAATGGCTGATACTGACTTGTAATAGCTGATACTGGCTTGTAATGTCTGATACTGGCTAGTAATGGCTGATACTGACTTGTAATAGCTGATACTGGCTTGTAATGTCTGATACTGGCTAGTAATGGCTGATACTGACTTGTAATAGCTGATACTGGCTTGTAATGTCTGATACTGGCTAGTAATGGCTGATACTGACTTGTAATAGCTGATACTGGCTTGTAATGTCTGATACTGGCTAGTAATGGCTGATACTGACTTGTAATAGCTGATACTGGCTTGTAATGTCTGATACTGGCTAGTAATGGCTGATACTGACTTGTAATAGCTGATACTGGCTTGTAATGTCTGATACTGGCTAGTAATGGCTGATACTGACTTGTAATAGCTGATACTGGCTTGTAATGTCTGATACTGGCTAGTAATGGCTGATACTGACTTGTAATAGCTGATACTGGCTTGTAATGTCTGATACTGGCTAGTAATGGCTGATACTGACTTGTACTAGCTGATACTGGCTTGTAATGTCTGATACTGGCTAGTAATGGCTGATACTGACTTGTAATAGCTGATACTGGCTTATAATGTCTGATACTGGCTAGTAATGGCTGATACTGACTTGTAATAGCTGATATTGGTTTGTAATGTCTGATACTGGCTAGTAATGGCTGATACTGACTTGTAATAGCTGATACTGGCTTGTAATGTGTGATACTGGATAGTAATGGCTGATACTGACTTGTAATAGCTGATACTGGCTTGTAATGTCTGATACTGGCTAGTAATGGCTGATACTGACTTGTAATAGCTGATACTGGCTTGTAATGTCTGATACTGGCTAGTAATGGCTGATACTGACTTGTAATAGCTGATACTGGCTTGTAATGTCTGATACTGGCTAGTAATGGCTGATACTGACTTGTAATAGCTGATACTGGCTTGTAATGTCTGATACTGGCTAGTAATGGCTGATACTGACTTGTAATAGCTGATACTGGCTTGTAATGTCTGATACTGGCTAGTAATGGCTGATACTGACTTGTAATAGCTGATACTGGCTTGTAATGTCTGATACTGGCTAGTAATGGCTGATCCTGACTTGTAATAGCTGATACTGGCTTGTAATGTCTGATACTGGCTAGTAATGGCTGATACTGACTAGTAATAGCTGATACTGGCTTGTAATGTCTGATACTGGCTAGTAGTGGCTGATACTGACTTGTAATAGCTGATACTGGCTTGTAATGTCTGATACTGGCTAGTAATGGCTGATACTGACTTGTAATAGCTGATACTGGCTTGTAATGTCTGATACTGGCTAGTAATGGCTGATACTGACTTGTAATGTCTGATACTGGCTAGTAATGGCTGATACTGGCTAGTAATGTCTGATACTGGCTAGTAATGGCTGATACTGACTTGTAATGGCTGATACTGGCTAGTAATGGCTGATACTGACTTGTAATAGCTGATACTGGCTTGTAATGTCTGATACTGGCTAGTAATGGCTGATACTGACTTGTAATGTCTGATATTGGCTAGTAATGGCTGATACTAGCTTGTAATGGCTGATACTGGCTAGTAATGGCTGATACTGACTTGTAATGTCTGATACTGGCTAGTAAGGGCTGATACTGGCTTGTAATGGCTGATACTGGCTGGTAATGGCTGATACTGGCTAGTAATGGCTGATACTGGCTAGTAATGTCTGATACTGGCTAGTAATGGCTGATACTGACTTGTAATGGCTGATACTGGCTAGTAATGGCTGATACTGACTTGTAATAGCTGATACTGGCTTGTAATGTCTGATACTGGCTAGTAATGGCTGATACTGGCTTGTAATGTCTGATACTGGCTAGTAATGGCTGATACTGGCTTGTAATGGCTGATACTGGCTAGTAATGGCTGATACTGGCTTGTAATGTCTGATACTGGCTAGTAATGGCTGATACTGGCTTGTAATGGCTGATACTGGCTAGTAATGGCTGATACTGGCTAGTAATGGCTGATACTGGCTAGTAATGTCTGATACTGGCTAGTAATGGCTGATACTGACTTGTAATGTCTGATACTGGCTAGTAATGGCTGATACTGACTTGTAATAGCTGATACTGGCTTGTAATGTCTGATACTGGCTAGTAATGGCTGATACTGACTTGTAATGTCTGATACTGGCTAGTAATGGCTGATACTGGCTAGTAATGTCTGATACTGGCTAGTAATGGCTGATACTGACTTGTAATGTCTGATACTGGCTAGTAATGGCTGATACTAGCTTGTAATGGCTGATACTGGCTAGTAATGGCTGATACTGACTTGTAATGTCTGATACTGGCTAGTAATGGCTGATACTGGCTTGTAATGGCTGATACTGGCTAGTAATGGCTGATACTGGCTAGTAATGGCTGATACTGGCTAGTAATGTCTGATACTAGCTAGTAATGGCTGATACTGACTTGTAATGGCTGATACTGGCTAGTAATGGCTGATACTGACTTGTAATAGCTGATACTGGCTTGTAATGTCTGATACTGGCTAGTAATGGCTGATGCTGACTTGTAATGTCTGATACTGGCTAGTAATGGCTGATACTGGCTTGTAATGGCTGATACTGGCTAGTAATGGCTGATACTGACTTGTAATGTCTGATACTGGCTAGTAATGGCTGATACTGGCTTGTAATGGCTGATACTGGCTAGTAATGGCTGATACTGGCTAGTAATGGCTGATACTGGCTAGTAATGGCTGATACTGGCTTGTAATGTCTGATACTGGATAGTAATGGCTGATACTGACTTGTAATAGCTGATACTGGCTTGTAATGTCTGATACTGGCTAGTAATGGCTGATACTGACTTGTAATAGCTGATACTGGCTTGTAATGTCTGATACTGGCTAGTAATGGCTGATACTGACTTGTAATAGCTGATACTGGCTTGTAATGTCTGATACTGGCTAGTAATGGCTGATACTGACTTGTAATAGCTGATACTGGCTTGTAATGTCTGATACTGGCTAGTAATGGCTGATACTGACTTGTAATAGCTGATACTGGCTTGTAATGTCTGATACTGGCTAGTAATGGCTGATACTGACTTGTAATAGCTGATACTGGCTTGTAATGTCTGATACTGGCTAGTAATGGCTGATACTGACTTGTAATAGCTGATACTGGCTTGTAATGTCTGATACTGGCTAGTAATGGCTGATACTGACTTGTAATAGCTGATACTGGCTTGTAATGTCTGATACTGGCTAGTAATGGCTGATATTGACTTGTAATAGCTGATACTGGCTTGTAATGTCTGATACTGGCTAGTAATGGCTGATACTGACTTGTAATAGCTGATACTGGCTTGTAATGTCTGATACTGGCTAGTAATGGCTGATACTGACTTGTAATGTCTGATACTGGCTAGTAATGGCTGATACTGGCTAGTAATGTCTGATACTGGCTAGTAATGGCTGATACTGACTTGTAATGGCTGATACTGGCTAGTAATGGCTGATACTGACTTGTAATAGCTGATACTGGCTTGTAATGTCTGATACTGGCTAGTAATGGCTGATACTGACTTGTAATGTCTGATACTGGCTAGTAATGGCTGATACTAGCTTGTAATGGCTGATACTGGCTAGTAATGGCTGATACTGACTTGTAGGTCTGATACTGGCTAGTAATGGCTGATACTGGCTTGTAATGGCTGATACTGGCTTGTAATGGCTGATACTGGCTAGTAATGGCTGATACTGGCTAGTAATGTCTGATACTGGCTAGTAATGGCTGATACTGACTTGTAATGGCTGATACTGGCTAGTAATGGCTGATACTGACTTGTAATAGCTGATACTGGCTTGTAATGTCTGATACTGGCTAGTAATGGCTGATACTGACTTGTAATGTCTGATACTGGCTAGTAATGGCTGATACTGGCTTGTAATGGCTGATACTGGCTAGTAATGGCTGATACTGACTTGTAATGTCTGATACTGGCTAGTAATGGCTGATACAGGCTTGTAATGGCTGATACTGGCTAGTAATGGCTGATACTGGCTAGTAATGGCTGATACTGGCTAGTAATGTCTGATACTGGCTAGTAATGGCTGATACTGACTTGTAATGTCTGATACTGGCTAGTAATGGCTGATACTGACTTGTAATAGCTGATACTGGCTTGTAATGTCTGATACTGGCTAGTAATGGCTGATACTGACTTGTAATGTCTGATACTGGCTAGTAATGACTGATACTGGCTAGTAATGTCTGATACTGGCTAGTAATGGCTGATACTGACTTGTAATGTCTGATACTGGCTAGTAATGGCTGATACTAGCTTGTAATGGCTGATACTGGCTAGTAATGGCTGATACTGACTTGTAATGTCTGATACTGGCTAGTAATGGCTGATACTGGCTTGTAATGGCTGATACTGGCTAGTAATGGCTGATACTGGCTAGTAATGGCTGATACTGGCTAGTAATGTCTGATACTAGCTAGTAATGGCTGATACTGACTTGTAATGGCTGATACTGGCTAGTAATGGCTGATACTGACTTGTAATAGCTGATACTGGCTTGTAATGTCTGATACTGGCTAGTAATGGCTGATGCTGACTTGTAATGTCTGATACTGGCTAGTAATGGCTGATGCTGACTTGTAATGGCTGATACTGGCTAGTAATGGCTGATACTGACTTGTAATGTCTGATACTGGCTAGTAATGGCTGATACTGGCTTGTAATGGCTGATACTGGCTAGTAATGTCTGATACTGGCTAGTAATGGCTGATACTGGCTAGTAATGTCTGATACTGGCTAGTAATGGCTGATACTGACTTGTAATGGCTGATACTGGCTAGTAATGGCTGATACTGGCTTGTAATGGCTGATACTGGCTAGTAATGGCTGATACTGACTTGTAATGGCTGATACTGGCTAGTAATGGCTTGTAATGTCTGATACTGGCTAGTAATGGCTGATACTGACTTGTAATGGCTGATACTGGCTAGTAATGGCTGATACTGACTTGTAATAGCTGATACTGGCTTGTAATGTCTGATACTGGCTAGTAATGGCTGATACTGACTTGTAATGTCTGATACTGGCTAGTAATGGCTGATACTGGTTAGTAATGGCTGATACTGACTTGTAATGTCTGATACTGGCTAGTAATGGCTGATACTGGCTAGTAATGGGTGATACTGGCTTGTAATGGCTGATACTGACTTGCAGTGGCTGGTTGTGGTTTGTGATAAATATGTTGAACTTGAGAGAGAGAGAGAGAGAGAGAGAGAGAGAGAGAGAGAGAGAGGAAAAAAGAGAGACAGTGAGAAAGAGAGTGAGAGAGAGAAAGAATCCTTGTAATAAATTCAGCTAGTGGTAATGGTGGACAGGCTGAGTCTCGTACAGCGATAACTTGAGCATCTGGAGACGGCACAAAGACTCTCTAAGTGAAGGGTTAAGATAACCCAAGACGTCACAAGAGGGAGTCAAGGAAGTGGTAGTAGACACAAGAGTTAACTTAAGTAAGAAGATAACAACCTTGAGACACCTACCATCATAAATGATGGTGTCATGAGATTTCCCTGGCCAGTGACGCTAATACAAATACACTCACATACGCTAATATAAAGACACATACTCACGTTAATACAAGGACACATACTCATGTTAATACAAGGACACATACGTTAATACAAGGACACATACTCATGTTAATACAAGGACACATGCATACAGTCTGTATACTCTAGAGCAGGGGGGCATAACACGGGGTATGGGAACCAAATAATGGGGTATGGTAACCAAATAATGAGGGTATGAGGAATCAAATAATGAGGGCATGGGAACTAAATAATGGAAGAATGAGAAACAAATAATGGGGGTATGGGAATTAAATAATGGGGGTATGGTAACCAAATAATGAGTGTATGGGAAACAAATAATGGGGTATGGGACACGATCTCTGAACAATTTTAAAAAAGTTGTAGTTAAATTAGAATAAACTCTCAAGTGTTGCTAGTTATCCATATGAAGTAAAGCCAAGTTATTAAGTCTTACTGGTACCTCACTGGTGATGATGTTATTAAAGTCTTACTGGTACCTCACTGGTGATGATGTTATTAAAGTCTTACTGGTACCTCACTGGTGATGATGTTATTGAAGTCTTACTGGTACCTCACTGGTGATGATGTTGTTGAAGTCTTACTGGTACCTCACTGGTGATGGTATTATTGAAGTCTTACTGGTACCTCACTGGTGATGATGTTATTGAAGTCTTACTGGTACCTCACTGGTGATGATGTTGTTGAAGTCTTACTGGTACCTCACTGGTGATGGTATTATTGAAGTCTTACTGGTACCTCACTGGTGATGATGTTATTGAAGTCTTACTGGTACCTCACTGGTGATGATGTTATTGAAGTCTTACTGGTACCTCACTGGTGATGATATTATTGAAGTCTTACTGGTACCTCACTGGTGATGATGTTATTGAAGTCTTACTGGTACCTCACTGGTGATGATGTTATTGAAGTCTTACTGGTACCTCACTGGTGATGATGTTATTGAAGTCTTACTGGTACCTCACTGGTGATGATGTTATTGAAGTCTTACTGGTACCTCACTGGTGATGATGTTATTGAAGTCTTACTGGTACCTCACTGGTGATGATATTATTGAAGTCATACTGGTACTTCACTGGTGATGATGGTATTCCGCAGTCTGGTGAGGGTAGTGTGGATACATATTGGGCACCATTGTGGGTCTGTAATCGTAAAAAGATGAAGTACCCCGAGTCTGGAGGGTTCATGTAAATAAATAAATAAATAAATACCTTCTATGATGCTTGCTGGATAAAAGCAAACAAAACATTCACGGGTGGTTTGTACTCTCATATGGTAGGTATCAGACAGCGGGTCCAAGAGCTGTGTTGCTCTTGTGACCTTAATACTAGGTGAGAAGAGGGCGCCTTGCAGAAAAAAAATAGATATTAATGAATTTTCCATTCTAAGTTTATTTATATTTAAGAGGCGTGTGAGTTTCCCTGTCTCCTAATATCATGTTCATTTTTCCACTATAATCTATCTTGTCCATAATTACTATCACATTTGCTTTGTCTGCTTTCGTAAGGTGAAGTCCAGGATCTTTCCTTAATTCATGGTATAACTTAACAAATCTTTGAGGACAACTGCTCAGACCTGTGCAACACAATTGTTCGTTGTAACTATAACCTCTAGGTCCTCTTTGACTGATATTTGTCCTTTTCCCAATTTTCATAACATTTTCTGGGGCTGAATTCAAGTAGCCACTTGCCCGACTAATCTTGCAGTTTGTCTGAGTCCAGTTATAGGCTTTCCTGTTTCTTGTCAGTATTTATTGTTCCTAATTTTGCATCAGCAAATATGGATACATCTGACTCCATCTTTTTCATTATACCATTCACATATACCGGAAACATTATCCAGTACTGATCTTTGTGGAACCCCATTCGTTACATTTTCTATCCTAGAAGGTAGTCTTTGATGCGCTGACGCACATTCCCCGTGAGTCCTGTATGATCGTGCAGTTTTGCTTCTCTGGCCGGGTACGGCATCCATTGCCTTCTTGCATCCCAAGAATGTATATATGTGGTTTGTGTGTGTGTGTACTCACCTATTTGTACTTACCTATTTCTGGTTGCAGGGGTCACGTCGCAGCTCGTGTGTGTACGTGTGTGTGTGTGTGCGTGTGTGTGTGTGTGTGTGTGTGTGTGTGTGTGTGTGTGTGTGTACTCACCTAGTTGTACTCACCTAGTTGAGGTTGCGGGGGTCGAGTCCGAGCTCCTGGCCCCGCCTCTTCACTGATCGCCACTAGGTCACTCTCCCTGAGCCGTGAGCTTTATCGTACCTCTGCTTAAAGCTATGTATGGATCCTGCCTCCACTACATCGCTTCCCAAACTATTCCACTTACTGACTACTCTGTGGCTGAAGAAATACTTCCTAACATCCCTGTGATTCATCTGTGTCTTTAGCTTCCAACTGTGTCCCCTTGTTACTGTGTCCAATCTCTGGAACATCCTGTTTTTGTCCACCTTGTCAATTCCTCTCAGTATTTTGTATGTCGTTATCATGTCCCCCCTATCTCTCCTGTCCTCCAGTGTCGTCAGGTTGATTTCCCTTAACCTCTCCTCGTAGGACATACCTCTTAGCTCTGGGACTAGTCTTGTTGCAAACCTTTGCACTTTCTCTAGTTTCTTTACGTGCTTGGCTAGGTGTGGGTTCCAAACTGGTGCCGCATACTCCAATATGGGCCTAACGTATACGGTGTACAGGGTCCTGAACGATTCCTTATTAAGATGTCGGAATGCTGTTCTGAGGTTTGCTAGGCGCCCATATGCTGCAGCAGTTATTTGGTTGATGTGCGCTTCAGGAGATGTGCCTGGTGTTATACTCACCCCAAGATCTTTTTCCTTGAGTGAGGTTTGTAGTCTCTGACCCCCTAGACTGTACTCCGTTTGCGGCCTTCTTTGCCCTTCCCCAATCTTCATGACTTTGCACTTGGTGGGATTGAACTCCAGGAGCCAATTGCTGGACCAGTTCTGCAGCCTGTCCAGATCCCTTTGTAGTTCTGCCTGGTCTTCGATCGAGTGTATTCTTCTCATCAACTTCACGTCATCTGCAAACAGGGACACCTCAGAGTCTATTCCTTCCGTCATGTCGTTCACAAATACCAGAAACAGCACTGGTCCTAGGACTGACCCCTGCGGGACCCCGCTGGTCACAGGTGCCCACTCTGACACCTCGCCACGTACCATGACTCGCTGCTGTCTTCCTGACAAGTATTCCCTGATCCATTGTAGTGCCTTCCCTGTTATCCCTGCTTGGTCCTCCAGTTTTTGCACCAATCTCTTGTGTGGAACTGTGTCAAACGCCTTCTTGCAGTCCAAGAAAATGCAATCCACCCACCCCTCTCTCTCTTGTCTTACTGCTGTCACCATGTCATAGAACTCCAGTAGGTTTGTGACACAGGATTTCCCGTCCCTGAAACCATGCTGGCTGCTGTTGATGAGATCATTCCTTTCTAGGTGTTCCACCACTCTTCTCCTGATAATCTTCTCCATGATTTTGCATACTATACATGTCAGTGACACTGGTCTGTAGTTTAATGCTTCATGTCTGTCTCCTTTTTTAAAGATTGGGACTACATTTGCTGTCTTCCATGCCTCAGGCAATCTCCCTGTTTCGATAGATGTATTGAATATTGTTGTTAGGGGTACACATAGCGCCTCTGCTCCCTCTCTCAATACCCATGGGGAGATGTTATCTGGCCCCATTGCCTTTGAGGTATCTAGCTCACTCAGAAGCCTCTTCACTTCTTCCTCGGTTGTGTGCACTGTGTCCAGCACTTGGTGGTGTGCCCCACCTCTCCGTCTTTCTGGAGTCCCTTCTGTCTCCTCTGTGAACACTTCTTTGAATCTCTTGTTGAGTTCTTCACATACTTCCCGGTCATTTCCTGTTGTCTCTCCTCCTTCCTTCCTTAGCCTGATTACCTGGTCCTTGACTGTTGTTTTCCTCCTGATGTGGCTGTACAACAGTTTCGGGTCAGATTTGGCTTTCG
>NC_091320.1:24855474-24865474 GCF_038502225.1 Cherax quadricarinatus | reverse complement strand
CCTCCTGATGTGGCTATACAACAGCTTCGGTACAGACTTGACTTTCGATGCTATGTCATTTTCATATTGTCGCTGAGCCTCCCTTCTTATCTGTGCATATTCGTTTCTGGCTCTTTGGCTAATCTCTATTTTCCTGAGTTCTCTGTCTTCTGTACCTTTTCCATTCTCTAGTACACTTAGTTTTTGCCACCCTACACCTTTGGGTGAACCAAGGACTCGTTCTGTTCTTCCCATTATTTCTGTTTGCCTTGGGAACAAATCTCTTCTCTGCCTCCTTGCATTTTGTTTTCACATAGTCCATCATTTCTTGTACTGGTTTACCTGTCAGTTCCCTCTCCCACTGATTGTCTTGCAGGAAGTTCCTCATGCCTGAGTAGTTTTCCCTTTTGTAGTTTGGTTTTTCCCATCCTATTCCTGCTACTCTCTCCACTTGAAGCTCAACTATGTAGTCAAAGCACAGAACCACATGATCACTAGCTCCTAGGGGCCTTTCATACATAATATCCTCGATGTCCAGACTACTCAAGGTGAATACAAGGTCCAGTCTTGCTGGATCATCTCCACTGCTCTCTCTGGTAGTGTCTCTAACATGTTGATGCATGAGGTTTTCCAGTACCACATCCATTATCTTGGCTCTCCATGTTTCGGGATCCCCATGGGGCTCCAGGTTTTCCCAGTCAATCTCCTTGTGATTGAAATCACCCATAACTAGTAACTTTGCTCCCCCCATGTGTGCTTTTCTGGCCACCTCGGCTAGTGTGTCGACCTTTGCTCTGTTGCTCTCATCGTATTCTTTTCATGGCCTCCTGCAGTTGTGATGTAGTCCAGCTGGGCTTGTGAGGTCTCTGGGGAGACCTAATTTAACCAATTATATGGTCACACCTTGCCTTGGCAAACGTCTGTAGCCACGCCCACGTCTGAGGTCTTTTGTTCTTGACAGCATCAGACCTAGGCGTCAGGTCGTACACGTGGTTGTGGAGGGTGCTTGGACCACCATAAAAGCCCAAGGAAGAGCATGATCAGGAGATTCGTGCGGAGCTGCTGCTGGGGTGCAGAGCTCCTGAGCAGAGGATTCGAGCGGAGCTGCTGCTGGGGTGCAGGGCTCGGGAGAAGGCTGCTGAAGTCTCTGGAGGAGACTGTTGGAGGCATTGGGCAGAGTACTGGCTTGGCGCAGTACTCGTGCTGTGTAGGTCTTGGGACCTGTGGCTTAGTTCCTGTAGTGAACTGTCCTCTGTACTATATTGTAAGTTATATTCATTTTGGTCAAGTTGATTGTGTTCCCTGTCTCACTGCTTATACGTACTATCCCATTTATCTAAACCAATGATGTACTCCTGTTCCTAAATATATTATTGTACAAGGACTTAATAATAAACTGTGTTTGAGTAGAATAGTAATATTCTCTGCCCACCGTTATTTATTCTTTTTTCTTATATTTTATTATGTTTATATGAGTGAAGAATGGGCGAGGCATATGTTAGTGAGTAGTGTAGAGTTAATGAGAGTGTCGTGGTGGTCACCACTGACCTGTCATTACCTACCTGCCTCCACTAATCATCACACTCCTACCACCTCGCCTGCCTACATAATCCCTTACTCCCATGTTCCCCACTTATATCCGATTCAATCATCGCCCCCCCCCCTACATGACACAGTTCTGTGGTGGGTTGTACATTACTGCAATTATCACCTTATGTCCCTCATACTGGATTGTTCCTACTAAGTAGTCCCTTTCGCCCGTGCCATCCATTCCTTCCATTTTCTCAAAACCCCACTGGTTTTTAATGAGCAGTGCAACTCCTCCTCCCCCTCTCCTCCCTCTGTCTTTCCTGAGGATTTGATATCTGGGTGGAAAGAGTGCATCTGTTATCATTCTGGTAAGTTTTGTTTCTGTGAGTGCTACTATGTCTGGGGATGTCTCCTTGATTCTTTCATGCCACTCCTCACACTTATTTGTTATTCCATCTGCATTTGTATACCACACCTTCAACTTCTTTTCTAAGACTGTGGTCTGAGGGGTATATTGGGGTTGGGGAAGTGGGAGACCTGACAAGGAACTATGGGTGGTTGCTGTGGGGGTGGAGTTTGTAATGCAGTGGGTGGGGTCATTGGATATGGCATGGGTGTTTTGGTTTAGAGTGTTTGGTTGCACTGGGGTTGACCTGGTTAGGGGGCTTCTATAGGAAGTTGTGAGGGAGACTGTATTTGATCTTCTTCCTGGGTCTGGGATCTCCTGTCTGTCTCCTCCATCCCCTCTCTTTCCTCCTTTCACCTTTGTACCATCTCTCTCAGTTTCTGCCTTTCTTCTTGTGTTTTGTCACGGTCGAGATACACCTTCCTGTATACTGGCATGTCCATTAATCTTGCTTTCTCCTGCAGGATCCTGTTCCAAGTCGATTCTGCCTTGAAAGTCATTTTCACTGGCTGGGTTCTTCTTCTTGCAAACCCCCCTATTCTCCTAAAATTTTCCAGCTGGGTCGTGTTATCTTCTATTGCTTTTATTATGCTTTCAATTGCTTTTTTCCCTTTTTTTTTCTTGCTTCATATGTTTCCCCTTCAACTTCCTGGAGCCCATACACAAAGACTGACCTCTCCATTTCTTTCTCCTATTGCATATCCTTGTGTATCCACTCATTCAATTTAATTTCATCCATTGCACCTTTCTTTTCTTCAGTTTCACTATCTATTATACTTGGGCTCAGTGGCCTGTCATTTTCCCTTCTCGGCTTTCCCTGGGCTCTGCTGTGGTCTGTTAGGGCCTCCGCATATGACTTGGCTCTTTCATTTACTACGGTCCCCTCTGATAGAGCTTCTTCATGCAGTTTTGCTTCTTCTTTCCATACAGTCCCCTTATTTGTGACTGAGGTAGCAATCTCTGATGTCATTCCCAAAATGTTCTTTAGTTCTTTAGGCTGTTTTAGATTTTTCAGTTCCTCTTCTAATCTCTGTATCCTAGCCTCTGCTGCTATGACTTGCATCTCCCACTTCTTGCTTTCCATATCTATCCTCTCTTCCATTCTCATGCAAAGTTCTTCTAGTTTCTTTTTCCATTCATGTTCCCTTTTTGCGAGCTCTGCTGCCCAATCTTCCTTTGCAGATTCATCCTCCTGTTCCTTGGTTTTCCTTCTTGCTCTCTGGCAACCCACTTTTTTTTTATTTTGATTGCCTCAGAATGGAAAACTTATGTAATTCTGTGTGTTAGGTTAGTAGTGTGTTTGTCCGAGTGTGGAGGGGAAGGTAGAGGAGGAACTGTGGACAGTGGCTATATGGGAGGGGTGAGGATGGGGATTTAGGGGGGAATATGGGGAGTGAGAAGGAGGGAGAAGCAAGGGAGAGAATGGGAGAGAGAGGGGGGGGAAGAGGGAGAGGTGGGGAGGAGGAGGATCAATGAGAGAGGGGGGGATCAGGGGAAGGAGTGAGAGGTTGGTGGGGGAGGGGGGGAGTGTATGTGTGAGTCTGTACATGTGTGTGTGTGTGTGTGTGGAATTATGTGTGGAATTATGTGTGGGTTTATTAAGTGTCTGAAAAGTAGGTGGAATTGTGCATTGGAGTGTTATGTGGAGTCTCAGTGGTCCCTTACCTGACCACAACCTCTTGTGACCTGACCCCCACCCTCCTGGGACTTGACCCGCACCTACTTACAATGCTGCCCTCTATGCTTTTACTACCACTTAGCTTATAGTAACTTACTCACGTTGTTCCATAGATTACCAATTGCTATTCCTTATTGAGTACTTGAGTGCCTATTCTTTATCGTGCTAGGAGAGTTGGACCATTCACAATCAGCTTGGCGGTTAATTGGAACCCGAGACCCACACCCAAACAACCACGCATAGCTGATTACAGTACTTGCAATGCAGCTGTAGCAGCCTGTTGATTGTCCAGCTCGATATGACGTCCTGGCATAGATCCACGTCAGTTTCTTCTCATTATATAATGTACCCTATTCACTGTATTTCTTTCACTGGTCACACGATTGTTTCACTTTATCTTTCTTGGGTGACATGTGGCAACGTCGCCTGAGCCCTGTCTGCTCTGGATGCGCCACCACGCTTTGCTTTCTAGATCTGTCTAGATCACTTACAAAATTGTTGCTCTCCCCCACACTTATGTGGCTCAGGCAGATTGTAAATCGCTTCAAGGAATTGTTTACTACCCTAACACACTTAGCAACCCTTGCAGTACACTTGGGTAGTCCTCAAAAATACTTATATTCGCGGAGCAAGGAAGGCATGACTCGCGCACGCGGTGTCCCTACTGTGTGTGTGTGTGTGTGTGTGTGTGTGTGTGTGTGTGTGTGTGTGTGTGTGTGTGTGTGTGTGTGTGTGTGTGTGTGTGTGTGTGTGTGTGTGTGTGTGTGTGTATTCACCTAGTTGTGGTTGCATAGGTCGATTCACAGCTCCTCTGTGTGTGTGTGTGTGTGTGTATGTATGTGTACTCACCAAGTTGTACTCACCTAGCTGTACTCACCTAGTTGTACTCACCTAGTTGTACTCACCTAGTTGTACTCACCTAGTTGTACTCACCTAGTTGTGGTTGCAGGGGTCGATTCACAGATCCTGGCCCCTCCTCTTCACTGGTCGCTACTAGGTAACTCTTCCTGCTCCATGAGTTTTATCATACCTCTTCTTAAAGCTATGTATTGATCCTGCCTCCACTACATCACTTCTCAGACTATTCCACTTCCTGATTCAGCTGAATCTTCAACTTCCAACTGTGACCCCTTGTTGCTGTGTCCCATATCTTGAACAGCCTATCTCTGTCCACTTTGTCGATTCCTCTCAGTATTTTATATCTCGGTATCATATCCCCCCTATCTCTCCTGTCCTCCAGTGTCGCCAGGTCGATTTCCCTTAACCTCTTCTCGTAAGATATTTTCCTTAGCTTCGGGACTAGTCTTGTTGCAAACCTTTGCACTTTCTTTAATTTCCTTACGTGCTTGGGTAGGTGTGGGTTCCAAACTCGTGCTGCATACCCCAATATAGGACTAATGTACACGGTGTACAGGGTCCTGAACGATTCCTTATTGAGATGTCGGAATGCTATTCTTAGGTTTGCTAGGAACCCGCATGCTGCATCAGTTATTTGGTTGATGTGCCCGGTGTTATACTCACCCCAAGATCCTTTTCCTTGAGTGAGGTGTGTAGTCTCTGGCTCCCTAGACTGTACTCCACCTGTGGTCTTCTTTGTCCTTCCCCACTCTTCAAAACTTTCCACTTGATGGGGTTGAACTCCAGGAACCAGTTGCTGGACCAGGCCTGCAACCTGTCCAGATTCCTTTGTAGTTCTTCCTGGTCCTCGTCCGATTGAATTCCTCTCATCAACTTCACATTATCTACAAACAGGGACACTTCTGAGTCTATCCCTTCCATCATGTCATTCACATATAGCAAAAATAGCACTGATCCTAGAACTGACCCATGTAAAACCCCGCTCGTCACGGGCGCCCACTCTGACACCTCGTCACGTACCATGACTCGTTGTTGTCTCCCTGTCAGGTATTCTTTGATCCATTGCAGTGCCCTTCCTATTACGTGTGCCTGATTGTCTAGCTTTTGCACTAATCTCTTGTGAGGAACTGTGTCAAACGCCTTCTTACAGTCCAAGAAAAGACAATCTACCCAACCTTCTCTCTCTTGTCTTACTGCTGTCACCCTATCATAGAACTCCAGTAGGTTTGTGACACAGGATTTCCCGTCCCTGAAACCGTGTTGGTTGTCATTGATAAACTCATTCCTTTCTAGGTGATTCACCACTCTTTTCTTGATAATCCTCTCCATGGCTTTGCATACTATACATGTCAGTGACACTGGTCCGTAGTTTAACGTGTCGTGTCTGTCTCCTTTTTTTAATAATTGGGAATATATTTGCTGTCTTTCATACTTCAGGTATTCACCCTGTTTCGATAGATGTGTTGAAGATTGTTGTTAATGGTACACATAACACCTCTGCTCCCTGTCTCAGGACCCATGGAGAGATGTTATCCGGCCCCATCACCTTTGATGTGTCTAACTCACTTAGCAGCCTTTTCACTTCTTCCTCGGTTGTATGTATTGTGTCCAACACTTGATGGTGTACCCCACCTCTCCGTGTTTCTGGAATCCCTTCTGTCTCCTCTGTGAACACTTCTTTGAATCTCATGTTGAGTCCCTCACATACTTTGTGGTCATTTCCTGTGATCTCCACTCCTTCCTTCCTCAGCCTGATTACCTTTTTCCTGACTGTTGTTTTTCTCCTGATGTGGCTGTACAACAGCTTTGGGTCAGATTTGTTTTTAACTGCTATGTCTTTTTCGTATTGTCATTGGGCCTCCCTTCTTACCTGTACATATTCATTTCTGGCTCTACGACTGCTCTCCTGGGTCCTTTGCCTTCTATACTTCTTTCATTCTGTAACACACTTGGTTTTTTCCTCTCTACACCTTTGGGTGAACCAAGGGCTCATCCTGGCTTTCTTGTTATCTCTGTTACCCTTAGGTACAAACCTTTCCTCAGCTTCCTTGCATATTGTTGTCACATATTCCATCATCTCATTTACTGAATTCCCTGCCAGTTTTCTGTCCCACTGAACCCCATGCAGGAAATTCTTCATGTCTGTGTACTCCCCTCTCTTGTAGTTTGGCTTCATTCTTCCTGCCTTTCCTACTTCCCTCTCCACTTGTAAATCTAATATGTATTCGAAGCTCAGAACCACGTGGTCACTGGCCACGAGTGGACTTTCATACGTGATGTCCTCAATATCCGCGCTACTCAGTGTGAATACTAGGTCCAGTCATGCTGGTTCGTCCTCTTCTCTCTGTCTGTCTGTCTGTCTGTCTGTCTGTCTGTCTGTCTGTCTCTCTCTCTCTCTCTCTCTCTCTCTCTCTCTCTCTCTCTCTCTCTCTCTCTCTCTCTCTCTCTCTCTCTCTCTCTCTCTCTCTCCCTCTCTCTCTCTGGTAGTGTCCCTTATGTGTTGGTACACGAGATTTTCAAATACCATCTCCATCATCTTAGCCCTCCACTTTTCTGGGCCCCCCTGTGGCTCTAAGTTCTCCCAGTCAATTTCCTGGTGATTGAAGTCACCCGCAATCAGCAGCTTTGCCCTGCTCACTTGAGCCTTTCTGGCCACTTTAGCCAGTGTGTCAGCCATCACTCTGTTACTCTCAGCTACTCGTTGCTTTGGCTTCCTGCTGTTCTGTGGTGGGTTATACATCACTTCAATTACCACCTTGGGACCTCCAGACTGAAGTGTTCCTATTATGTAGTCTCTTGCTTCTCCTCTGTCTCCTCTCTCCAGCTCATCAAAATTCCATTTGTTTTTGATGATCAGTGCCACTCCTCCACCCCCTCTGTTCCCTCTGTCTTTCCTCAGGATCTGATATCCTGTTGGAAAAATGGCATCTGTTCTCAGTCCTGTGAACTTGGTTTCTGTGAGAGCTCTGATGTCTAGTGATGCCTCATTGATTCTTTCATGCCACTCCTCCCATTTATTCGTTATTCCATCAGCGTTGGTGTACCATTCCTCTGTGTGTGTGTGTGTGTGTGTGTGTGTGTGTGTGTGTGTGTGTGTGTGTGTGTGATTGTGTGATTGAGTGTGTGTGCGTGTGTGTGTGTTTGTGTGTGTGTGTGTGTGTGTGTGTGTGTGTGTGTGTGTGTGTGTGTGTGTGTGTGTGCGTGCGTGTGCGTGTGTGCGTGCACTCACTTAATTGTGGTTGCAGGGGACAATTCATAACTCCTGGCCCCCGCCTCGTTGCTGGTCACCACTACATCCACTCTCTCCCTGCTCCATGAGTTTTATCATACTTCATAGCTTCATATCAGGGAGCATAAATAATAGGAGTTCTCGGGCTGTTTTTCAACTCTATATACCGTTGATTATGCCTCATTTAGATTATGCTGCACAGTTCTTGTCACCGTATTACAGAATGGATATTAATACACTGGAAAACGTACAATGGAGGATGACAAAGTTGATCCCAAGTATCAGAAATCTTCCCTATTAGGATAGACTGAGGGCCCTGAATTTGCACTCTCTAGAAAGGCGTAGAATTAGGGGGATATGATTGAGGTGTATAAATGGAGAACAGGAATAAATAAAGGGAATGTAAATAGCGTGCTAAAAATATCTAGCCAAGACTGGACTCGAAGTATTGGTTTTAAGTTGGAAAAATTCAGATTCAGGAAGGATATAGGAAAGCACTGGTTTGGTAATAGAGTTGTGGATGAGTGAAACAAACTCCCAAGTACCGTTTTAGAAGGTGAGACGTTATGTAGTTTTCAAAATAGGTTGGATAAATACATGCGTATGTGAGTATTTTTACTCATCCACGTATCGAAAACCCACTTGACACTCCATCCTGTATGTCCCCTCGTACTGGTCCATCCTGTGTGTCCTCTGGTGCTGGTCCATCCTGTGTGTCACCTCGTGTTGGTCCATCCTATGTGTCCTTTCGTGTTTGTCCATCCTGTGTGTCCCCTCGTGTTGGTTCATCCTGTGTGTTCCTTTGTGTTGGTCCATCGTGTGTGTTCCCTTCTTCTGATCCATCCTGTGTGTCCCCTCGTGCTGGTCCATCCTGTGTGTCCCCTCGTGTTGGTCCATCCTGTGTGTCCCCTCGTGTTGGTCCATCTTATGTGTCCCCTCGTGCTGGTCCATCGCATGTCACTACCCTCGCTGTTATATCATGGGCAGCAGTTGAAAAAGCAAGTGTCCAAGGTGTGTCCTTGATCTGTGTCCAGGGTGTGTCCTTGATCTGTTACACAGGTGATGAGGTAGATGTGTCCTGGGTGTGTCCTTGATCTGTTACACAGGTGAAGAGGTATGTGTGTCCAGGGTGTGTCCTTGATCTGTTACACAGGTGAAGAGGTAGGTGTGTCCTGAGTGTGTCCTTGATCTGTTACACAGGTGAAGAGGTAGGTGTGTCCTGAGTGTGTCCTTGATCTGTTACACAGGTGAAGAGGTATGTGTGTCCAGGGTGTGTCCTTGATTTGTTACACAGGTGAAGAGGTAGGTGTGTCCTGAGTGTGTCCTTGATCTGTTACACAGGTGAAGAGGTAGGTGTGTCCTGAGTGTGTGCTTGATCTGCTACACAGGTGAAAAGGTAGGTGTGTCCAGGGTGTGTTCTGTTACACAGGTGAAGAGGTAGGTGTGTCCAGGGGGAGAGTGCCTGATAACGATTATGTACTGACGTAGGATCACCGGTGACTGGCACTGTCTAGCTCGACAAGTGACACCTTCATGTAGTTCAAATCACTGGTGGTTGATTGATGATAGTGTAGAGTCTGGACGTCCGTCATACCCTACCTCTCTATAACAGTGTAGAGCCTTGACGTACGTCATACCCTCCCTCTCCATAACAGTGTAGAGCCTAGACGTACGTCATACCCATTGAGCTTTGATGGGAGACTCAGCCACTGGATCTGCTATTCATTACCTTCCAAATATTCGACAGGTAAGTCCTTTTCTTGTAATATTTTCGAGTACTATCTCACCAGCTGTAGCAAGTTGTTTGTAGAGAAGAACAGGAATCAGAAAGGATACCTGGAAAAAAAGTGTCATTCATAAAATGTCCAGTTGCGCGTTCAAGTTACTGTGGAGGTCGACGAGGAGGTCGAGCATAAGAGAGGGAAGTAATGAGAGCAGGGACATGGTTTTTTTTTATTCCAGTGAAATCGAACTCTAGCACCATGGACGAGGAACAGATAAAGAGATCTATCCATGCGACGGTATATATATATCCGAGGATCTAGATGTGTTGGAATAGCAGTGTTCAAACAAAAAGGAGATGCTTAGGTAAGAATATCTGGTCTCAGCAAGACTCAGGTGCGGCCCTCCAAAGAGAACATGATGAGAGTTAAAATCGCCTAACATAAGGAACTACGTAGGTTGAGACGTAATTAAAACTTAAACGTCAATTAAAGATAAGTGGCGGTGATGGAGCGAGGTACAAAGGGCAGATCGTGTACTACTTGTCTAAACAGACAGAGGTTGTGGTCTTGTGAAGAGGTACTAATGAAAATTTAAT
>NC_091320.1:24677974-24850474 GCF_038502225.1 Cherax quadricarinatus | reverse complement strand
ATAGCCTCGGAGAAGTGGATAAAAAGGCTTCAAGGAAGAATATTTGGATTTCTTCCTGAAGCCGTTTGAATATTCCACTTCCCCTACCACCCCATCTTTTCATTCTTTTTTACCAATAGGTATATATATATAAAGGGGCGATCCAGCTACAGTTTAGAAAGAACAGGAGAAATCAAGTTCTTTTCAGTTGATTAGGTTACAATTTACATTTGTTTATCCACATAAACAACACCTTTGAATTAGTCAGTTCAGTAAGTGGAGCAGCTGCAGGTACCTGGGAGTATATAGGACAGAACCTACGATAGTAGCCTATCATACCTGAAAGACTCATAGGAGCGTTACGATCCTTAAGGGCTTCATAAGCAGTAATGGCTCTTCCCTGGCTTCAAGGAGTGCCAATTGGTCTTGTTTAAGCAGAAAAAACAAAATACTGGAGGGTATCCTGACCAAAACTACATCTGGTCAGGTTAAAGGGGAAGTGATATCGAGCCAACCATTCAGATAAGGAATGTA
Organism: Cherax quadricarinatus; assembly: GCF_038502225.1. Lineage (NCBI taxonomy): Eukaryota > Metazoa > Arthropoda > Malacostraca > Decapoda > Parastacidae > Cherax > Cherax quadricarinatus. Next base: position 24,849,961 of record NC_091320.1, on the reverse strand, counting down.
GCCACTCATTCCTCACTCCTGGTATTCCTGTATACCAACATGTCATCTAGGTGGGCGTCCACACCGTCTAGGTCCATAGTTACAGGATTTATGAGGAGTTGTAAGGATCTTTGAAAGTTTCGGAGTCCAAAGAACATTACTAGATAATTGTACAGACATTCCATGACATTAAAGAAGATTTCTCTGGCACTTTTCGTCAGTGGCACCTGGTCATCTCCACCCCCCCTCCTTCCCTCTCCTTTCCTCAACAAGTCAGTATGCGAAAAATATCTTGTCCAAAATACTCGATCGATGATGTCGTCGATCTGTGGTAGAAGATAGATCAGGATGTGTGACGTTATTGACCTTCTTGTAGTCAGTACATATACCATAGGTTCTGAGCAGGAAATCAGCCTCTTCTTTCAGCGCTTGCAGTTTACCAGGACTCAGCTTATTCGGATATTGTGTGATGGGAGAACATTCACATCATGTTCAAGTGTGCACATTAACTGTGGTACATCTCTGTAAACACAGGAACTCCATAACAAAGGAAGCAATATCATCATCGTCCTTCTCAGGTAGGTGAAGCAGAAGGGTGAGTTATGTAAAGTACGACATTTGAATATAGATGATGGTAATATATCACTGGAGTCAGAGTGAGAGTCAGGTGGTACGTTTGTGCATTTTGATTAACTGAAGGAACTGCGTATTTTCCTCATTTAGAGAGAGGTTTATTAGTATCCATTTCTGCATTTGTCTCATTGACAAATACCAGTATGGCTCCAAGTGTTCTCTGAAGTGAGTGAATGGGTGAGTGGGTAGTGTGATGCAAGAGGTGACAGAGGAGAACAGAGAAGAGATAGTAGAGATATTGTCAGTAGTGATGAAGAGAAGGGGTTGGAAGGCGCCAGTTGTCTCTTAAGATAGAGGGGTCAGTGAGGGCAAAACTGAATCGGTGCATCTGGGAATGATAGGTAAAGAATGAGGAGGATGCATATAGTTCTGCTACTCTTATGCATAGGAGAGAGGTCAAAATCTCAGGTGGTCTATTTTAAAAGTTTAAACTTGAAAAGATAGGTGTGGAAAATTGCATTTATCTGAATGTATCATTATATACATAACAGTAAATGAACAAAGATAATTATTATTTATCAGTTAGACAAGTAGGAATTTGGGACACCTAGGTTGCAAAAAATGTCCCCCTTCGATACCTACCACTGTCATATCCACAAGTTGCTCTGGACCTATTAATTACAAATGAAAAATACATCACCAGGAATGCTGGTAAATATATAAATTTGTGGACTGTATATTAAATTAATAAAGAATTATATATAAACACATTTATATAACAGAAGGAGAATATATCTTAATCATAACACTTACAAATTTGACTGGAGATTAATGTGTCATGTACAGGACCCCCCCCCCCTCCCTTTTGCCTACATTTATGAAAAATTTACTGGCCAGAATTTAAACATAAATTAGACAGCTTATCTGAGGTTCCTGGAGTTGTCCTGTCCTGTCGCCTGATATCTCAAGTTATGCAGGAATGCACATCCAACAATTTCGCCTCCTATTTGAGAGGTGTTAACCCAATTTTAACCTCTAGAGCACGAAAATTCTTCACATTATATTTAACGCCTGTTACTCAATTCAAACAATGGTGACTGTCTTCCGCGCAGATGCAGGCTTTCCTTTTTCTATGACATAAATATTATTAATACAGTATGGCCATCTATTTACATATAACTACTGTATTTCTGGAAAATATATGCAGTATTTTCCACAATAGGGTGGTGGGAATGAGGTCATGGAGTGGGAGATATTTTTTACATGTTTAGGGATGTAACACAAGTGCTGGAGGAACAGGTGGATAGGACTCTCTAGGGTGGGAGAAGAGGCAGCAGCATGAGAAGCGAGTACATACATCATAAGTGTTCGATACTCGAGTAACTGCGGTGGAGGTCAACACTAGGTGCTGAGGTTGCCTGCAAACTCTACAGTACTGACGATGGAGATTTTTTTCCTTTTGTCGTAGTAGGGTAGCAGCTTCATTTCATGACAAGCTCTCTCTTTCTCCTTCATACACAGACAGAATATATACACCGTATGGTGTATGTCTCTCACTGTATACATTTAATCCCTATTTTAGGGATTAAAGTATTCCTGGCTGCTGATGAACGGGTGACGTGCAGCCTTAATGACCTTCTTGTAGTAGATAGGCTTTTGCCTTATTAACCAACTAACCAACCTTCAAATAATTGGTTCTCACTCTCCTGTAAGAAAACTGAACACTGATTAGAATAGAAGGTGTGTGCAAGTTGGGTCAATATTTCCGGGTAGTTTTATCAACATCATTGTTATGGTGTTGGTTGGCGTCCCCAGCTGTGTATACTAGGAGAGAAGTTCATGGGTACTAGCTCCGTCAGCGAGGAGGGCAGATAATACGCTTCGAGTTGGGTGACTGGGAAGTGCTGTAGTTCTAATTGTATTTGGATGTATACAACATAGTCTATGAAGTCTTGTTGCATGACTGTGTGACAGATGACATCGGTCCTGAGGACTGAAATGAGGTTGGCATGTCAGTGTACAGTCATTGCTGTCCTACCAGTGGTATGGAGATGTCTTATTTATCAGCCTCATCACCATCACTAACTCTAATATTAAAACACGCATTTTATAGTGGAACAAAATATCTTGGCTGGTATGAGTCATTAGAGCTTGTGCAAGTTTATGGCATTTGTTGGTTATAGTGAGAAAAAAATTGTCTATTGTCTTTTGGGAAGATTTCTCAGTGAGAGTCCCAAGTGGAGTGCTCTTAATGCGTGACTGGACTGTGTGTCCTGTCAGTGTCGTTGTTTGTCAGTCATCGTCTCTTGGCAGATGGCCTTGAGCCACTCTGTCCTTTGGTGCACAGAGATCCGCGAATCGTCGTTGTAGCGTAAAGAAACTGGTTCCATAGTAAAGCTGGTCCAGAGGTGCTAAAAATAGATAAAATGCTAGTACTAGTTTCAGGAATTCAGGAATAAGTGTTTGCAGAAAACGATTCTGGGTTTGAGTAGGGTTCATGGCTGTCCTGAAATCAATAGAAGTTGTCGCCGTCGCTAAATATCCAGGGGGCTAATGAATATCTCTTTAATAATAAAGTAAAAATGAGGGGAAGCTCCAAGAATGAATGAAAATGATCAGATATTCCACCTTGAACCACGTGTCAGCATAGTTGCTGATCCCTGTGTTATATAGCATAGCATATAGTATCATCTATATGCTTTAGATAGGAGATCCCTTTTAGGCCTGTGACTGTTGCGTGACGTCACGGGATGCGCATGTGTACGTTCATACCTCTGCCCCGGTCTCAGTCGGCGTGTAGACCTAGACAGGCTAAGACAGGCAGAGGCTGGGCTCCATTTCTCATCATCCAACCACTGCCACCATTTATCGTAGGGGTTCTTAAATGGAGATATCGAGGGTTGAAGGTAGACACACTTGTTGGATGGTAACGATATATATTGTCAGACTGAGATGATGAGACCGCCTGCCTGTTCAGCCTATAAGATAGTAGTGTATGTCGAGACGACATACGTAACATGACCGAGCTGTCAGCATAGTTGCTGATCCCTGTGTTATATAACATAGCATATAGTATCATCCATGTGCTTTAGATAGGAGATCCCTTTTAGGCCTGTGAATGTTGTGTGACGTCACGGGATGCGCATGTGTACGTTCGTACCTCTGCCCCGGTCTCAGTTGGCGTGTAGACCTAGACAGGCTAAGACAGGCAGAGGCTGGGCTCCATTTCTCATCATCTCAGTCTGACAATATATATCGTTGCCATCCAACAAGTGTGTCTACCTTCAACCCTCGATATCTCCATTTAAGAACCCCTACGATACACAGTCACCGCCTTGTTGTTGTTCCCTGGAAACCACCTCTGCATAAACGGGATGAAATCTGAGTGGGGATTAGTCACAAGTGGCGTTCCACAAGAATCGGTTTTAGGCCCATTGTTGTTCATAATATACATTAATGACTTTGACTGGGGAATAACAAGTGATATAAGCAAATTCGCAGACAACACAATAAGCAGGATTATTGATTCATAGGAAGATGCCACTGAACTTCAGGAAGATTTAGAGAAGCTCATGTTGTGGTCAGAAAAGTAGCAGATGCAATTCAGTGTAGATAAATGCAAAGTCGTGAAGCTCTGGAATGTAAAAAAATAAAAACAGCACTTATAAATTAAATTATACAGAACTTGGCCATACAGAATGAGAAAAAACTGGGAAGTTACGGTAAGTAACGAAAAAAGGCACAATACCGTGAGTGGAACAATGCACAAATAACCCGCACATAGAAGAGTCGGACCGAAATGTCGTCGTAAGTTCCTCTCTTGTATGTGCGGGTTATTTGTGTAAGTTATGGTAAGCAGCAACCTGAATCTAAGACAGCCATGCCTAAACGTACGTAATAAGGCAATCAGATTACTTGGATTTATATCAAGAGTATAAGTAACAAGAGTCCAGAGGTTATATTAACAGCTGTAAACATCGTTACTGAGGCCTTACTTAGATTATGCAACTTAGTTCTGGTCTCCATATTACAGAATGGATATAAATTCACTAGAGAAAATTTAAAGAAGAATGACAAGACATTGCATAAGAAATCTTCCATACGAGGATTGAAATCCTTTAACCTACATTGTCTTGTAAGACGTAGAAAGTGGGACGACATGACTGAAATGTGTTAGTGGAAGATGGCCATAAATAAAAGAGATATAAACAGGGATCTGAGGATATCCATTCAAGAAAGAACTCGATACAATGGATTCAGATTGGATAAGATTAGATTTAGAAATGACAGAGGAAAGCACTGGTTTGGAAATAAGAGTAGTTGGAGGCCTTAGGAAAGCACTGGTTTGGAAATAAGAGTGTTGGAGGCCTTAGGAAAGCACTGGTTTGGAAATAAGAGTAGTTGGAGGCCTTTTCTTACAAGCTTCATTTTCTTAGCTAAAGCATATAATTTTTCACAATTGAAACTGCTGATAATTTACGATTTGTTGGACTATTTCCTGTTTACCCCTGACAAGCAAACATGTCCTACCCATCTGTTTGCAGGATGAAAATATCAGCTACGTTAAATCTTACAGATATCTTGGTGTAGACAAACTCTTCAATAAATCCATCATACCACAACTAAACAAGAAATACAAAGATAGAATAAATGCTCTCAAAGTTGTTGCTGGCGACAATTCCAACAATGATGCTAATGTGAGAATATTAAGTATGATGTACATAGACTATATTAGATCTTTAATTGGTTGTGCTGCGTCCATGTTAATATTAACTAAGAAAAATTCTCTCTGGTTCTTTCAGCTAATACAAAACGAAGCCCTCGGAATTATTCTTGGCTGTCCTTCATCATATTAAGATTCTTAATATGAGGGAGGAGTTTGGTGTTCGTAGTATCAGTGATAGAACTATTGAGACTAACACTGTACTTGGTATTAGAATGTTAAGAAATGAACCAGACAATGTTGCTGTGAATCTTACTAAATGTCTAGAAGTAAATACACACTGACCTAAATCTATTGGGAAAACATGCAATTATATTAAGTTTTATAACTTGCATGAACTGTATCACTACACATAACAAGAACATTTCACCCCTCCATGGAAGTTGTGTTTAATATCACATACCTGCAAGTCCCTCCTAAGAAGCTCATCACTAGTAATACCTTCTTTAAATCAATTATAAAAAAAATTTCTCAAGAAGAAATTTCTTGTTTAACTGTTATTAATAATTTACCACAAGTTATATACACTGATGGAGCTAAGCAGGAGTCTACTGGCAGGGCTGCAGCTGCTCTTGTTGCCACCTCTCTACATAAGAAATATACGAACTATATTTAGGCATAAGAATTAACAACTGGGCGTCTGCACTGCATGGCACTAAACATATGACACATATGTTTAGCGCCATCCTAATGGCACTAAACATATGACACTGAGCTTGACTCCTTGATGGTTACTGACTCTCTGTCATCACTGAAGGCTCTTGACTCACATAATGATTCTAACAACATTCTCAAAAATAAAAGAAAAAGAAATTAATGAAAAATATTATGGATTCCATCGTACACTGCATTACTCGTTCTTGATAAAGTTGATAAGTTTACAGAGAAAGTTCCCTGAAGGAAGGTGTAGAATATAACTTTGGTGTGTCTGTGTCTGTGTCTGTGTGTGGCATTAGGAATAATATTAATAATATTGTCATAGTAATGCAATTAGAAGCCTGTGTAGATCTATCACTCATTAAAACATGAAGGTACATAAGTACGTTTATTGAGCAACTTGCAATGTGAACACTGACTGATGTTGTAGTAGCCTGGCTTAGGCTTGGTTACAAGTACTAACTGATGTAGTAGTAGCCAGGCTTAGACTTGGTTACAAGTACTGACTGATGTAGTAGTAGCCAGGCTTAGACTTGGTTACAAGTACTGACTGATGTAGTAGTAGCCAGGCTTAGACTTGGTTACAAGTACTGACTGATGTAGTAGTAGCCTGGCTTAGACTTGGTTACAAGTACTGACTGATGTAGTAGTAGCCAGGCTTAGACTTGGTTACAAGTACTGACTGATGTAGTAGTAGCCAGGCTTAGACTTGGTTACAAGTACTGACTGATGTAGTAGTAGCCAGGCTTAGACTTGGTTACAAGTACTGACTGATGTAGTAGTAGCCAGGCTTAGACTTGGTTACAAGTACTGACTGATGTAGTAGTAGCCAGGCTTAGACTTGGTTACAAGTACTGACTGATGTAGTAGTAGCCAGGCTTAGACTTGGTTACAAGTACTGACTGATGTAGTAGTAGCCAGGCTTAGACTTGGTTACAAGTACTGACTGATGTAGTAGTAGCCAGGCTTAGACTTGGTTACAAGTACTGACTGATGTAGTAGTAGCCAGGCTTAGACTTGGTTACAAGTACTGACTGATGTAGTAGTAGCCAGGCTTAGACTTGGTTACAAGTACTGACTGATGTAGTAGTAGCCTGGCTTAGACTTGGTTACAAGTACTGACTGATGTTGTAGTAGCCAGGCTTAGACTTGGTTACAAGTACTGACTGATGTAGTAGTAGCCAGGCTTAGACTTGGTTACAAGTACTGACTGATGTAGTAGTAGCCTGGCTTAGACTTGGTTACAAGTACTGACTGATGTAGTAGTAGCCAGGCTTAGACTTGGTTACAAGTACTGACTGATGTAGTAGTAGCCTGGCTTAGACTTGGTTACAAGTACTGACTGATGTTGTAGTAGCCAGGCTTAGACTTGGTTACAAGTACTGACTGATGTAGTAGTAGCCAGGCTTAGACTTGGTTACAAGTACTGACTGATGTTGTAGTAGCCAGGCTTAGACTTGGTTACAAGTACTGACTGATGTAGTAGTAGCCAGGCTTAGACTTGGTTACAAGTACTGACTGATGTAGTAGTAGCCAGGCTTAGACTTGGTTACAAGTACTGACTGATGTTGTAGTAGCCAGGCTTAGGCTTGGTTACAAGTACTGACTGATGTTGTAGTAGCCAAGCTTAGGCTTGGTTACAAGTACTGACTGATGTTGTAGTAGCCTGGCTTAGACTTGGTTACAAGTACTAACTGATGTAGTAGTAGCCTTGGTTACAAGTACTGACTTAGCCAGGCTTGGTTACAAGTACTGACTGATGTAGTAGTAGCCTGGCTTAGACTTGGTTACAAGTACTGACTGATGTAGTAGTAGCCTGGCTTAGACTTGGTTACAAGTACTAACTGATGTAGTAGTAGCCTGGCTTAGGCTTGGTTACAAGTACTAACTGATGTAGTAGTAGCCTGGCTTAGACTTGGTTACAAGTACTAACTGATGTAGTAGTAGCCTGGCTTAGACTTGGTTACAAGTACTGACTGATGTTGTAGTAGCCAGGCTTAGGCTTGGTTACAAGTACTGACTGATGTAGTAGTAGCCTGGCTTAGACTTGGTTACAAGTACTGACTGATGTAGTAGTAGCCAGACTTAGGCTTGGTTACAAGTACTGACTGATACAGTAGTAGCCAGACTTAGGCTTGGTTACAAGTACTGACTGATGTAGTAGTAGCCTGGCTTAGACTTGGTTACAAGTACTGACTGATGTAGTAGTAGCCTGGCTTAGACTTGGTTACAAGTACTGACTGATGTAGTAGTAGCCTGGCTTAGACTTGGTTACAAGTACTGACTGATGTAGTAGTAGCCAGGCTTAGACTTGGTTACAAGTACTGACTGATGTAGTAGTAGCCAGGCTTAGGCTTGGTTACAAGTACTGACTGATGTAGTAGTAGCCTGGCTTAGGCTTGGTTACAAGTACTGACTGATGTAGTAGTAGCCTGGCTTAGACTTGGTTACAAGTACTAACTGATGTAGTAGTAGCCTGGCTTAGACTTGGTTACAAGTACTGACTGATGTAGTAGTAGCCAGGCTTAGACTTGGTTACAAGTACTGACTGATGTAGTAGTAGCCAGGCTTAGGCTTGGTTACAAGTACTGACTGATGTTGTAGTAGCCTGGCTTAGACTTGGTTACAAGTACTGACTGATGTTGTAGTAGCCTGGCTTAGACTTGGTTACAAGTACTGACTGATGTAGTAGCCTGGCTTAGACTTGGTTACAAGTACTGACTGATGTTGTAGTAGCCTGGCTTAGACTTGGTTACAAGTACTGACTGATGTTGTAGTAGCCAGACTTAGGCTTGGTTACAAGTACTGACTGATGTTACAAGTAGTAGCTTGGCTTAGACTTGGTTACAAGTACTGACTGATGTAGTAGTAGCCAGGCTTAGACTTGGTTACAAGTACTGACTGATGTAGTAGTAGCCTGGCTTAGACTTGGTTACAAGTAGACTGATGTAGTAGTAGCCAGGCTTAGACTTGGTTACAAGTACTGACTGATGAGTAGTAGCCTGGCTTAGACTTGGTTACAAGTACTGACTGATGTAGTAGTAGCCTTAGACTTGGTTACAAGTACTGACTGATGTTGTAGTAGCCTGGCTTAGACTTGGTTACAAGTACTGACTGATGTAGTAGTAGCCAGGCTTAGACTTGGTTACAAGTACTGACTGATGTAGTAGTAGCCAGGCTTAGACTTGGTTACAAGTACTGACTGATGTAGTAGTAGCCAGGCTTAGACTTGGTTACAAGTACTGACTGATGTTGTAGTAGCCTGGCTTAGACTTGGTTACAAGTACTGACTGATGTAGTAGTAGCCAGGCTTAGACTTGGTTACAAGTACTGACTGATGTAGTAGTAGCCAGGCTTAGACTTGGTTACAAGTACTGACTGATGTTGTAGTAGCCTGGTTTGGACTTGGTTACAAGTACTGACTGATGTTGTAGTAGCCTGGTTTGGGCTTGGTTACAAGTACTGACTGATGTTGTAGTAGCCTGGTTTGGGCTTGGTTACAAGTACTGACTGATGTTGTAGTAGCCTGGTTTGGGCTTGGTTACAAGTACTGACTGATGTTGTAGTAGCCTGGTTTAGGCTTGGTTACAAGTACTGACTGATGCTGTAGTAGCCTGGTTTGGGCTTGGTTACAAGTACTTCTGGCAGTCTGGCAGACATACATGATTATCAAAGTACACAAAGTATGTGGTCAGCCCCACCGCCACTTTCTTGAACATTATGTGCTTAATTGTCCACTTAGTGAGTAATATAGAGATAGTATAATAACCTAAGTGATATGTCAAGGTATCTTATTAATGAAAGTAAGATAACAGAGTAAGCAAATATCTTAAATTTGCTTGCCTAGTTCCTAGGTCTTTTGTGTATCCATATGTTCTTGTGCTACCCTCCACAGGATGTGTATGTTCTTGTGCTATCCTCCACAGGATGGGTATGTTCTTGTGTTACCCTCCACAGGATGGGTATGTTCTTGTGTTACTCTCCACAGGATGGGTATGTTCTTGTGCTACCCTCCACAGGATGGGTATGAGGTACACAATAAACTAGCCTCTTAAAATCTAATCTAGTAGTTAGATATCGCATTAAAAGGGAAATATCCCTGTTAATGAGAATATTAGTGGAGATGGAAGAAATTTCAATAAAACGCGTGACTCCAAATATAACAAAAAAAAAAGTACCACAATGAAAATAGGGAAGTAAAACTTTAGCGCTTTCCTGTGCTTCCACACACATCTTCAGAGGAAGATATGTGTGTGTATGCATATGACAGCGCTCAGATTTTATTTGCTATTTTCCCTGTGGTATTTTTTTCATTAATGGGGATAATGAGTGGCGCTCAGGCTGACACATTCCATCACATGATAAAAAAATAACATCCTGTGTGACGGAATATGACAGGAAAATGTGGGAAATATTGATAGTCTTTGTTCCCTTGGTTTATCTGTCACATAGAGTATGGCAGCAGCACGTTGTTGTTGCATCCAGTGGTGTGTAATTGTCAAGAAAAATAGTGTAGCTGAGGGGTGTCCAGGCTGAGGACAGTGATTGACAGTGCAGTTCACTGTCTCCTTGACGGACGACGGTCAAGGGATTGACAGGTTTTGGATTTCTTGTTGATAATGAATGTTGTCTGCTATTGTGTTATAATCAGCGTACATCCTCGTTGTGAACCTCTCTCTCTCTCTCTCTCTCTCTCTCTCTCTCTCTCTCTCTCTCTCTCTCTCTCTCTCTCTCTCTCTCTCTCTCTCTCTCTCTCTCTCTCTCTCTCTCTCTCTCTCTCTCTCTCTCTCTCACACACAAACACACTAACTAATATTAGTATCATTTTTCACTAATAATAAGTGCGATTATCATCATTAATTCCTGCATCAAGTGTTGAAGGCAGAGTGTCAGATGTCGAGGCTAGTGACGTACTGCACGACAGATGACGTCATGTAGTGCCAAGTGGCATCATGAGTCATGGTGTCAGGTGTCAGGCTCGGTTTCAGGTGTCATACTCGTTGCACCAAGTGCTGCAACAAATGGTTGGCATGTTACACGCTCTCAGTGTTTGTTGCAAACTCCCTCTAGTTGCACCCACGCATAACGGGAAGGGGATGGTGATGGGGAAGAGGTGAAGAGGATGGTGATGGGGAAGAGGTGAAGAGGATGGTGATGGGGAAGAGGTGAAGAGGATGGTGATGGGGAAGAGGTGAAGAGGATGGTGATGGGGAAGAGGTGAAGAGGATGGTGATGGGGAAGAGGTGAAGAGGATGGTGATGGGGAAGAGGATGGTGATGGGGAAGAGGTGAAGAGGATGGTGATGGGGAAGAGGTGAAGAGGATGGTGATGGGGAAGAGGTGAAGAGGATGATGATGGGGAAGAGGTGAAGAGGATGGTGATGGGGAAGAGGTGAAGAGGATGGTGATGGTGAAGATGAAGAGGGATGAAGAGGTGAAGAGGATGGTGATGGGGAAGAGGTGAAGAGGAGTGATGGGGAAGAGGTGAAGAGGACGGTGATGGTGAAGAGGTGAAGAGGATGGTGATGGGGAAGAGGTGAAGAATGGTGAGGAGGCGAAGAGGATGGTGATGGGGAAGAGGTGAAGAGGATGGTGATGGGGAAGAGGTGAAGAGGATGGTGATGGGGAAGAGGTGAAGAGGATGGTGATGGGGAAGAGGTGAAGAGGATGGTGATGGTGAAGAGGTGAAGAGGATGGTGATGGTGAAGAGGATGGTGATGGGGAAGAGGTGAAGAGGATGGTGATGGGGAAGAGGTGAAGAGGATGGTGATGGGGAAGAGGTGAAGAGGATGATGATGGGGAAGAGGTGAAGAGGATGGTGATGGGGAAGAGGTGAAGAGGATGGTGATGGTGAAGAGGTGAAGAGGATGGTGATGGGGAAGAGGTGAAGAGGATGGTGATGGGGAAGAGGTGAAGAGGATGGTGTTGGGGAAGAGGTGAAGAGGATGGTGATGGTGAAGAGGTGAAGAGGATGGTGATGGGGAAGAGGTGAAGAGGATGATGATGGGGAAGAGGTGAAGAGGATGGTGATGGGGAAGAGGTGAAGAGGATGGTGTTGGAGAAGAGGTGAAGAGGATGGTGATGGGGAAGAGGTGAATAGGATGGTGATGGGGAAGAGGTGAAGAGGATGGTGATGGGGAAGAGGTGAAGAGGATGATGATGGTGAAGAGGATGGTGAATGGTGATGGGGAAGAGGTGAAGAGGATGGTGATGGGGAAGAGGTGAAGAGGATGATGATGGGGAAGAGGTGAAGAGGATGGTGATGGGGAAGAGGTGAAGAGGATGGTGATGGTGAAGAGGTGAAGAGGATGATGGGGAAGAGGTGAAGAGGATGGTGATGGGGAAGAGGTGAAGAGGATGGTGATGGGGAAGAGGTGAAGAGGACGGTGATGGTGAAGAGGTGAAGAGGATGGTGATGGGGAAGAGGTGAAGAGGATGGTGATGGGGAAGAGGCGAAGAGGATGGTGATGGGGAAGAGGTGAAGAGGATGGTGATGGGGAAGAGGTGAAGAGGATGGTGATGGGGAAGAGGTGAAGAGGATGGTGATGGGGAAGAGGTGAAGAGGATGGTGATGGGGAAGAGGTGAAGAGGATGGTGATGGTGAAGAGGATGGTGATGGGGAAGAGGTGAAGAGGATGGTGATGGGGAAGAGGTGAAGAGGATGGTGATGGGGAAGAGGTGAAGAGGATGATGATGGGGAAGAGGTGAAGAGGATGGTGATGGGGAAGAGGTGAAGAGGATGGTGATGGGGAAGAGGTGAAGAGGATGGTGATGGGGAAGAGGTGAAGAGGATGGTGATGGTGAAGAGGATGGTGATGGGGAAGAGGTGAAGAGGATGGTGATGGGGAAGAGGTGAAGAGGATGGTGATGGGGAAGAGGTGAAGAGGATGGTGATGGTGAAGAGGTGAAGAGGATGGTGATGGTGAAGAGGATGGTGATGGGGAAGAGGTGAAGAGGATGGTGATGGGGAAGAGGTGAAGAGGATGGTGATGGGGAAGAGGTGAAGAGGATGGTGATGGGGAAGAGGTGAAGAGGATGGTGATGGGGAAGAGGTGAAGAGGATGGTGATGGGGAAGAGGTGAAGAGGATGATGATGATGGGGAAGAGGTGAAGAGGATGGTGATGGGGAAGAGGTGAAGAGGATGGTGATGGGGAAGAGGTGAAGAGGACGGTGATGGTGAAGAGGTGAAGAGGATGGTGATGGGTGAAGAGGTGAAGAGGATGGTGATGGGGAAGAGGCGAAGAGGATGGTGATGGGGAAGAGGTGAAGAGGATGGTGATGGGGAAGAGGTGAAGAGGATGGTGATGGGGAAGAGGTGAAGAGGACGGTGATGGTGAAGAGGTGAAGAGGATGGTGATGGGGAAGAGGTGAAGAGGATGGTGATGGGGAAGAGGTGAAGAGGATGATGATGGGGAAGAGGTGAAGAGGATGGTGATGGGGAAGAGGTGAAGAGGATGGTGATGGGGAAGAAGAGGTGAAGAGTATGGTGATGGTGAAGAGGATGGTGATGGGGAAGAGGTGAAGAGGATGGTGATGGGGAAGAGGTGAAGAGGATGATGATGGGGAAGAGGTGAAGAGGATGGTGATGGGGAAGAGGTGAAGAGGATGGTGATGGGGAAGAGGTGAAGAGGATGGTGATGGTGAAGAGGATGGTGATGGGGAAGAGGTGAAGAGGATGGTGATGGGGAAGAGGTGAAGAGGATGGTGATGGTGAAGAGGTGAAGAGGATGGTGATGGGGAAGAGGTGAAGAGGATGGTGATGGGGAAGAGGTGAAGAGGATAGTGATGGGGAAGAGGTGAAGAGGATGGTGATGGGGAAGAGGTGAAGAGGACGGTGATGGTGAAGAGGTGAAGAGGATGGTGATGGGGAAGAGGTGAAGAGGATGGTGTTGGAGAAGAGGTGAAGAGGATGGTGATGGGGAAGAGGTGAAGAGGATGGTGATGGGGAAGAGGTGAAGAGGATGGTGTTGGGAAGAGGTGAAGAGGATGGTGATGGGGAAGAGGTGAAGAGGATGGTGATGGGGAAGAGGTGAAGAGTATGGTGATGGGGAAGAGGCGAAGAAGATGGTGATGGGAAGGGGTGATGGGGAAGAGGTGAAGAGGATGGTGATGGGGAAGAGGTGAAGAGGATGGTGATGGGGAAGAGGCGAAGAGGATGGTGATGGGAAGGGGTGATGGGGAAGATGTGAAGAGGATGGTGATGGGGAAGAGGTGAAGAGGATGGTGATGGGGAAGAGGTGAAGAGGATGGTGATGGGGAAGAGGTGAAGAGGATGGTGATGGGGAAGAGGTGAAGAGGATGGTGATGGTGAAGAGGTGAAGAGGATGGTGATGGGGAAGAGGTGAAGAGGATGGTGTTGGGGAAGAGGTGAAGAGGATGGTGATGGGGAAGAGGTGAAGAGGATGGTGATGGTGAAGAGGATGGTGATGGGGAAGAGGTGAAGAGGATGGTGATGGGGAAGAGGTGAAGAGGATGGTGATGGGGAAGAGGTGAAGAGGATGGTGATGGGGAAGAGGCGAAGAGGATGGTGATGGGAAGGGGTGATGGGGAAGAGGTGAAGAGGATGGTGATGGGGAAGAGGTGAAGAGGATGGTGATGGGGAAGAGGTGAAGAGGATGGTGATGGGAAGGGGTGATGGGGAAGAGGTGAAGAGGATGGTGATGGGAAGGGGTGATGGGGAAGAGGTGAAGAGGATGGTGATGGGAAGGGGTGAAGAGGATGATGACGTTAAGGAGGTGAAGGGAATGGGGTAAGGGTAAAAAAGTGACGGGAAGGGGAGTTGTAGCCAGTAAGGTGGTGAGAGGAAGGGGCAGACTGGGAATAAATTAATAAATAAATAAATAAATAATAATAATTATAATAATGTTAGGAAAATCAGATTATTACACAGTGTCGAGGAGAGGCAGTTACCAGCACACTCTGCCAACACCAACTGCACGCTTGATCACTTCACTTGTAAACTTCATCCAACTTCACACTGCATTCTATTTCACACTTCATTCTATTTCACACTTCATTCTATTTCACACTTCATTCTATTTCACACTTCATCCTATTTCACACTTCATTCTATTTCACACTTCATCCTATTTCACACTTCATTCTATTTCACACTTCATCCTATTTCACACTTCATTCTATTTCACACTTCATCCTATTTCACACTTCATTCTATTTCACACTTCATCCTATTTCACACTTCATTCTATTTCACACTTCATCCTATTTCACACTTCATTCTATTTCACACTTCATCCTATTTCACACTTCATTCTATTTCACACTTCATCCTATTTCACACTTCATTCTATTTCACAATTTCACTTATTTCACACTTCACTATTTCACACTTCATTCTATTTCACACTTCATCCTATTTCACACTTCATTCTATTTCACACTTCATCCTATTTCACACTTCATTCTATTTCACACTTCCATCCTTCATTCTTTCACACTATTTCACACTTCATTCTATTTCACACTTCATCCTATTTCACACTTCACTTCATTCTATTTCACTTCATTCTATTTCACACTTCATACTATTCCACAATACATACTATTTCACACTTCATTCTATTTCACACTTCATCCTATTTCACACTTCATCCTATTTCACACTTCATTCTATTTCACACTTCATTCTATTTCACACTTCATTCTATTTCACACTTCATCCTATTTCACACTTCATCCTATTTCACACTTCATCCTATTTCACACTTCATTCTATTTCACACTTCATCCTATTTCACACTTCATTCTATTTCACACTTCATCCTATTTCACACTTCATCCTATTTCACACTTCATCCTATTTCACACTTCATCCTATTTCACACTTCATTCTATTTCACACTTCATCCTATTTCACACTTCATCCTATTTCACACTTCATCCTATTTCACACTTTATCCTATTTCACACATCCTATTTCACACTTCATCCTATTTCACACTTCATCCTATTTCACAGCACCTCATTCCGCTTCACCACACTTCATCCCACATCACACTTGATGTCACTTCACACTTTACACTTCACATCATTCCGCTTCACCACACTTCATCCCACATCACACTTGATGTCACTTCACACTTTACACTTCACATCATCCCGCTTCATCACACTCCACCATCTTATTTTTAAAAGTAAACTGTGTCACTGCCGGTGCTGCAGTTACTTCCATGCTGCTGGCGTGGCGTCACTGCTAAGTTATTTACTTACACCGAACATAACTCTCACCGTGAGTTATCCCTTGTCAAGGTTGACTGACGCATTGCCAGGGGTTGAATATCCTGCAGGACAGAGGTTATTAGTAAGAAGGAGCAGACAATTGTGTTTTATCTGTCGGCAAACAAGCAATTTTTGAAGCCAGATTGCTAGTTGCTACCTAGTACTGTAGTCAGGTTGCTAGTTGCTACCTAACACTGTAGTCAGGTTGCTAGTTGCTACTTAGCACTGTAGTCAGGTTGCTAGTTGCTACCTAGCACTGTAGTCAGGTTGCTAGTTGCTACCTAGTACTGTAGTCAGGTTGCTAGTTGCTACCTAACACTGTAGTCAGGTTGCTAGTTGCTACCTAGTACTGTAGTCAGGTTGCTAGTTGCTACCTAGTACTGTAGTCAGGTTGCTAGTTGCTACCTAGTACTGTAGTCAGGTTGCTAGTTGCTACCTAGTACTGTAGTCAGGTTGCTAGTTGCTACCTAACACTGTAGTCAGGTTGCTAGTTGCTACCTAGTACTGTAGTCAGGTTGCTAGTTGCTACCTAGTACTGTAGTCAGGTTGCTAGTTGCTACCTAGTACTGTAGTCAGGTTGCTAGTAGCTACCTAGCACTGTAGTCAGGTTGCTAGTTGCTACCTGGCACTGTAGTCAGGTTGCTAGTTGCTACCTAGCACTGTAGTCAGGTTGCTAGTTGCTACCTAGTACTGTAGTCAGGTTGCTAGTTGCTACCTAACACTGTAGTCAGGTTGCTAGTTGCTACCTGACACTGTAGTCAGGTTACTAGTTGCTACCTGGCACTGTAGTCAGGTTGCTAGTTGCTACCTAGTACTGTAGTCAGGTTGCTAGTTGCTACTTAGCACTGTAGTCAGGTTGCTAGTTGCTACCTAGCACTGTAGTCAGGTTACTAGTTGCTACTTAGCACTGTAGTCCGGTTGCTAGTTGCTACCTAGCACTGTAGTCAGGTTGCTAGTTGCTACCTAGCACTGTAGTCAGGTTGCTAGTTGCTACCTAGCACTGTAGTCAGGTTGCTAGTTGCTACCTAGCACTGTAGTCAGGTTGCTAGTTGCTACCTAGCACTGTAGTCAGGTTGCTAGTTGCTACTTAGCACTGTAATCAGGTTCGTAGTTGCTACCTCGCACTGTAGTAAGATTATGCAGGTGAAAATTAAAGGTGACCTACAGTTTGCGTGCATCTGCGTTAACCCACCGCTGAGCAGGTCACCTACACTCGTAACAGTACCATAACTGGAACAATACCATGACTGGAACAATACCATGACCGGAACAATACCATGACTGGAACAATACCATGACCGGAACAATACCATGACTGGAACAATACCATGACTGGAACAATACCATGACTGGAACAATACCATGACTGGAACAATACCATGACTGGAACAATACCATGACTGGAACAATACCATGACCGGAACAATACCATGACTGGAACAATACCATGACTGGAACAATACCATAATAAGAACGGTCCAGGAGCTACACGTTCTCTTAAGGTACAAGGTGTTAGAAAACGTTTTGAATAGATTCCTAAAGTCAGTACCTGACCAGCTGGGCTGTGGTTCGCACGTTGGATTGCCTGCGGCCAACAGTAACAGCCTGGCTGATCAGGCCCTGATCCACCACAAGACCTGGTCGTGGGCCGGACCAGGTAGACTCCAGACAGGAGAGAATTCTCCAGGTGTGTCTTTGTTTCTCGCCACCTTCGTCAGGGGCTCTTGATCTAAGCAAGTGGAGCTACCCTCCCCTTTCATGGAACAAACCTAGTGACGGAACATGCCCCTTGGAGGTGCGTAATCATAAGGGTTTAGCGCTCCCCCTGAATATTATAATAATAAAATTAAAATTAATAATAAAATTTCAATTACTAATAATAATAACAAAATTTAAATTAATAATAATAATAATAATAATTGATCAAGATTAAGAACTTTAGTTAATCATTCATCAATTATGATACTTAGAAGTGAATCTTCAACTCAAAGAAGGTAATGAGGTTTGATCCAAGGATCAAAGAAACTCCCTTCTGAAGGGAGTTAGGTTTGATCCAAGGATCAAAGAAACTCCCTTCTGAAGGGAGTTAGGTTTGATGCCTATCTACTACACGAAGGTCAGTGAGACTGCATGTCACCACCAGTCAAGAATATTTTAATGATTAATATAGTGATTAATGTAAACTCGCAGTGTATATACACTGATACACCTCTCAGTGTATATACACTGATACACCTCTCAGTGTATATACACTGATACACCTCTCAGTGTATATACACTGATACACCTCTCAGTGTATATACACTGATACACCTCTCAGTGTATATACACTGATACACCTCTCAGTGTATATACACTGATACACACCTCTCAGTGTATATACACTGAGTGGTGACCAGGCTGGTAGGGAGTCTGAATGGTGACCAGGCTGGTAGGGAGTCTGAATGGTGACCAGGCTGGTAGGGAGTCTGAATGGTGACCAGGCTGGTAAGGAGTCTAAATATTGACCAAGCTGGTAGGGAGTATGAATGGTGATCAGGCTGGTAGGGAGTCTGAATGGTGATCAGGCTGGTAGGGAGTCTGAATGGTGACCAGGCTGGTAGTGAGTATGAATGGTGACCAGGCTGGTAGGGAGTATGAATGGTGATCAGGCTGGTGGGGAGTCTGAATGGTGACCAGGCTGGTAGTGAGTATGAATGGTGACCAGGCTGGTAAGGAGTCTGAATGGTGACCAGGCTGGTAGGGAGTCTGAATGGTGACCAGGCTGGTAAGGAGTCTGAATGGTGACCAGGCTGGTAAGGAGTCTGAATGGTGAACAGGCTGGTAAGGAGTCTGAATGGTGATCAGGCTGGTAGGGAGTCTGAATGGTGACCAGGCTGGTAAGGAGTCTGAATGGTGATCAGGCTGGTAAGGAGTCTGAATGGTGACCAGGCTGGTAAGGAGTCTGAATGGTGACCAGGCTGGTAGGGAGTCTGAATGGTGACCAGGCTGTAGGGAGTCTGAATGGTGACCAGGCTGGTAGGGAGTCTGAATGGTGATCAGGCTGGTAGGGAGTATGAATGGTGACCAGGCTGGTAGGGAGTCTGAATGGTGACCAGGCTGGTAGGGAGTCTGAATGGTGACCAGGCTGGTAGGGAGTCTGAATGGTGACCAGGCTAGTAGGGAGTCTGAGTGGTGACCAGGCTGGTAGGGAGTCTGAATGGTGACCAGGCTGGTAGGGAGTCTGAATGGTGACCAGGCTGATAGGGAGTCTGAATGGTGATCAGGCTGATAGGGAGTCTGAATGGTGACCAGGCTGATAGGGAGTCTGAATGGTGATCAGGCTGGTAGGGAGTCTGAATGGTGACCAGGCTGGTAGGGAGTATGAATGGTGACCAAGCTGGTTGTCCTTATAACAAGAGTGTCTAGAGAGTCGACTAATCGCAAGCAAGCTTGCAGGGTCTCAGCCAATCAGGGACCCGCACCATGTGACTCAGTACTTCTGAGAATTTTCCTGCGTAATTCGTTGTGTGTGTCTGTGTGGTGTGTGTATGTGTGTGTGTGTCTGTGTGTTGTGTGTGTATGTGTGTGTGTGTCTGTGTATGTGTGTGGTGTACTCACCTAGTTGTACTCACCTAGTTGAGGTTGCAGGGGTCGAGTCCAAGCTCCTGGCCCCGCCTCTTCACTGATCGCCACTAGGTCACTCTCCCCGAACCCTGAGCTTTATCATAACTCTGCTTAAAGCTATGTATGGATCCTGCCTCCACTACATCGCTTCCCAAACTATTCCACTTACTGACTACTCTGTGGCTGAAGAAATACTTCCTAACATCCCTTTGATTCATCTGTGTCTTCAGCTTCCAACTGTGTCCCCTTGTTACTGTGTCCCATCTCTGGAACATCCTGTCTTTGTCCACCTTGTCAATTCCTCTCAGTATTTTGTATGTCGTTATCATGACCCCTCTATCTCTCCTGTCCTTCAGTGTCGTCAGGTTGATTTCCCTTAACCTCTCCTCGTAAGACATACCTCTTAGCTCAGGGACTAGTCTTGTATCATGTGGGAGTTCGATACGTGGATTAGGGTAGAAATACTCACGTAGGCTGTTATTACGTATAATCGTAGATATGTGGAGAGAACCCGCAGCCGTTACCTGTCTCCTTGGTTACACTCAGAAACTGACTAGCCGGGCTGGCCAGTACCCGTAGTGGGTCTTTTGAAAATAGTGTCAGCTCAGCACAGACCGTGACTCAAGACGGTTGGTCGCTTGAGTCAACGGACAGGTTACTGGTAACTGGTTACTGGTAACTGGTTACTTACTACTGAGAGCTCGGCGACGCTAACGATGTCATCCCGACATACAACTAATACAAACTAGAGATGGCAGGTATACGGCTTGGGCTGATTCTATACAATGTCAAAGTACACAACATGAAACATTATAGATACATAAGTAGAACATTGGAATGAAAGCTTACGTAACTGAAACTGTAATGCAATACAAGGTATACTATAGTACAACTTAAAACTCAACAAATGAACAACGAACTCAACATTGAGATTACAAGTGATAAAACAAAAATTTTGATCGATCGATCTGTATTCATGTGATCTACGGATTCTGAGGAAGGAATATATACAAAGAAAGAGTGTTTAACAGAAAGGCAGATTCGGTGCACGCAAATCTAGACTGTTAACTCTCAGAATGCGGAGAGAACACGAACACAAAAAAAAAAAAAAAAAATTCTTGAATACTGATAAGTTGATACTGTAACTATTCATCTATACAGGTTATTTACATTTAACCCCAACTCTGCTAGGTAAGATTGGCATATGCAGAATGGGTGTCATCTCTGGGAGGATCAAACTCTGCAGCATTGGCTAACTCATGCTGTATTTGAGGCAAATCTGAATTGGAAGTTACAAATGATACTTGAGGATTTCTCAATACCTGTCGGTAACGTAGGGAATAACGACATTCAGGTTGATCATCTGACTGAGTATCAGAGGAAGAGAGTACAGGATCAGGAGGATTGTCAGAGTCTGTCACATTAGTCTGGGTTGGAACATCATTATCATCACATACTAACTTCATATGATCCAAATGCGATTCTTTATACTGACCAGTACTAATCTCTCTAACCTTATACTTATTACCAGTGATATGTTCAACTACGCGATAAGGACCAACAAACTTTTGATCAAGCTTTGGCATTGCAGACGTTTGTTAAAATTAGTCAGCATAACTCTCGAACCTACTTTGATTTTGGATGGCTTTACTCGAGTATTTGCGACTCTTGTAAATTCTGCTGTTGATTTATGAAGCGTTTCACGGATTCTTCTAAAAACACTTTGAGCTAAGCTGGTACGAGTTGCTACAAAATCATTTGGGTTGTAATTTGGTTTGTTAGAATATAACAACTCATAAGGCAAACGTTTATCTACACCATACAATGCATAATGTGGAGTGTCACCTATAGAAACATTGTAAGCAGAATTTATAGCACACTGCACATCAGGTATAACTTCATCCCAAGTTTCACTATTGGGATTGATAGTGGCTCTCAATACATCAAGTACTTTCTTATTGGTTCAGTTCCAGCAACCCATTGCTGGCAGGATGATGAGGAACAATGGTGGACTTAGAGATCTTGTACAAGGTACACAAATTTTCAAGAATTTCATTACAGAATTCACCTCCATTATCTGTTACTAGGGACTTAGGGGTGGTATGCCTGCAGATAATGCGTTCTTTAAACGCTTTAGCTACTGTCTCGGCAGTCTTATCTGCAATAGGAACTAACTCGCAATATCTGGTGAAATGGTCTACCATAACACACAGATGTTTGTTACCTTGGAGGAACATCGAAATTAGTTAACAAATCTAGTACAACTCTTTCCTAAGGTTCAACTAGTAGTTGGATACACTTGGATTGGATTAGGACCATTAGCATTGCCTTTATGTTGCATGCAGACACTACATTTCCCTAACATACTCCAGAAATATCAGTTGCCATACGAGGCCAAAAAGTATTTCAATCTGGCTTGTTTTACTGAACGATCCATACCAGGGTGTGCAACACCTGGTGCATCATGAACTAGCTGTAAGGCTACATTCACTAGTGACTGTGGAATTACTAACTGGTATACTCTTCTCAGGAGTACCCAACTCGGCTGTTCGATACAGCAATTCTTGGTTCATGAGAAAGTCACTGATGGGTGCTGGTGGTTTCACATTCAGAATAAGATCTTCCTGGGAGCAGGAATCGAATCACACCAGACCACATGGGATCTGTTCGTTGAGCATTCTTACATCTTCAGCACTAAATGGAGGGTCTGCAGTTACTATACTAACATGTCGCGACAAGGCATCTGCGATTTACATTTGACTTGCCAGGTAAATGCTCAAAGGTGGGATTGAACTCTTGGATAGTCAAGGTCCATCTAGCCAACCTTCCAGTAGGTTGTTTGTTCTGGAATAAGGGTATCAGTGGAGCATGATCTGTCAAGACATGAACAGAGTACTGATAAATAATGTCCTCGGAAGTGCTTTAAAGACCATACTATTGCTAAAGCTTCTTGCTCAGTTACTGTATAATTCATGCTCAGCCTTCGTAAGGACTCGGCTAGCAAATGCAACTGCGTTGTACTTGCTATCGGTCTTCTGAGCTAGTACGGCACCTATGCCAATTGAACTAGCATCAGTTGTCAGATAGAAAGGCTTAGAAAAATCTGGAAATTTCAAAATTGGAGCAGAAGTTAGCTTTTCTTTTAGAGTTTGGAATGCTCTTTCTTGACGGAAGGTCCAAACAAAAGGAGCATCTTTCTTAAGCAACTCAGTTAGAGGAACAGCTATGGAAGAAAAATTGGCAATGAAAGATCTATAAAAACCTGCTAAGCCCACAAAGGATCTTACGACATCGGCAGTTTTGGGAGTTGGAAAATTTAGTACTGCAGTTACTTTACCTTGGTCAGTCGTAACCCCTCTAGGAGTGACTACGTGACCAAGAAACTTAATTTCTGATCTGAAAAATTGACATTTTGACAGTTTGATCTTTAAATTGGCTTCTTCAAGCTTACCAAGTACTACATCAAGGTCTTTTCAATGTGTATCCACGTCTTTAGACATGACGACACGCATCTAAGCACACCATAAGTGCATTACCTATGAGACTCCCTAAAGATATTAGTCATGAGCCTTGAGAACGTGGATAGGGGAAGATCGTGAATCCAAATGCCATACGGAGGAAGTGATAATGACCTGTAGGAGTGGAGAATGCAGTTAGTTCTTGGCTGTCCTCGTGAAGAGGGACTTGCCAAAACCCTTGTAACAAATCTAGGTTGAAAAGACTTTGTTATCTCCGATATTACATAAAAGATCACCCAGTACAGGGAGTGGAAAGCGATCTGGAATGGTTTTTACGTTTAACTTCCTAAAGTCAATTACTGGACGCCAAGTACCATCCTTCTTAGGTACTAGTATCAAGGGTGCATTCCAAGGTGAATTGCTAGGTGCAATAACTCCATCATCAAGCATTTGATTGATCAATTCTTCATACAGCAACTTGTGAATGAGGCATTCTGCACGCAGGTGGTGTAGATAGGTCTAGTACCAGGTTCAAGTGGAACACGATGGGACAATAAGTTCGTATCCCCATCTTCTCACCTGGTAAAGCAATGGCTTTACGACGCTTGTTCAACAGAGTCAACAAACGCTTGACTTCATCTGGGAAGCCAGTGGGAGCTAAGTCTTTCTCCCTCAACTGGTGGAACAGATTGATCCAGTGAGGTGGATGAGGTCTCCCCGGCAGAAATAGCACCGATCCCACTGGTCAGGTGACAACTCATCCTCTACCTGAACAGGGTAAGGATAGTGAACAAGGTCAACAAGATTGGTATTTGCTCTAAGGCTAACACTGTGACCAGAAGTGTTGGCTTAGGTAGAAATGGATCTTACTATCTCTTACAACATGTAAGGATGGTTCAACAAATAGACCTTTATTTTCTTTGCAGGAATCACTGTCAACTAGGACGCTATCACCATCTGGAACACTAGAACAACTACAGACACTCTAGTGAGAGCACTAGCCGCAACAGAAACGTCTTCTGCAGACGGCATGTGACATCAACAAGAGATGGCATTACTAGTTGCAAGCAATTGTTTTCCGACAAGGCGCCCCCTCGTGGAGAAACTACTACTCGAACTAGCAGGCATTGCAGGGATAGGTTGAGCACTCAAGGCAATCTGAGCGTCCTCGGACACTTGAGGCATCGGACTATCCTGCAATTCTGAAGGTATAGGTGGAACACTGATGGGAGTGACAGAATTACCAGTGCCTGACCGCTTGGGTACGCTTACTGGAGAATGCATTAGCTTGTAAGACTTAACTCCGCACATCATACTCTGCAGCAGTATAACAGATTTCGGATCCAAGCTGGTAACCCCAGAATGGAACGATCAAGTCGTCAATTTGTGCATGCCATCGATAAGGGTCGAGCACAATGCGTAAGTCTCGATGGAAGCAAATCCCAGCAGAAGGTCACCAGGGAAAGTAATCTGATCGACAACAAGGAAGGAAACAGTGAAGTCTCTACCTTGATAGAAAAGGTTAGGGCAGTCGACCTCGGACACGCAGGTGAGAACCAGATACTCCACTAAGGGAGGACACAGGAGTCGGTTCTACGAGAAGGACATGTCAGAACTTCTTATCCTTAAACAAACTAGACCTAATAATATTGATTTAGCACTCCAGAGTCCATGAACAATTGAACGGGCGCATTATAAACAGATGCTTCCACTATAGGGCCTATTGTTGCATTGGAAGTTATGTGCAAACAAAAAGGTGGATTTTCATCAGAAAAGACTTGTTCTACTCCATCCCCAAAATCATCTATGTCAGAAACATGTGAAGCAACATCATCAGCAGGGTTGTCACTTCGAGACTGCTTAAGGCTTCAAAGGAGTTGTGAACGGGATGGTGTACTCATTATCACCTACTGTCACCATGGGACGATTTGACTGGGGCGCTCAATTTCCGAATTGGAAGAACGAGCCTGGTTCTGTGGTTGAGAATTGAATGAATTGAACTGGAATGAGCCTTATGGGTTCTGCTTATTTTGAAACCACGAAAGATCTAGAGTACTTGAAGGTTATAGAGAGCATTACACCAGATGTGTCATGTCCATGTATTCTATGATAAGTACAGTAGGGAAGATCTGAGTACTCATCATCAGTACGACGCCTCTTAGGGTAACTATCAGGACAATTAATTGCAATATGGCCACGGAAACCACAGTTGTAACAATTCCGCTGACTATGGTTACTGAATGTACTATGAATACTACGAGGTGTATAACGACTCTGTACACTGGTTCTTGGTGATCTCGGAGATGGTTGACGACCACGATTTGTCTCTGTGGCGCAAACAAGAGGTGGGTGCAGACTGAGGCATATGTGTGACATTACTTTTAATATAAGGGAAAGTACCCTAAAGGGGCACAAGGAACGACATGATTTAAGGCTGTAAGTGGTTCCATCGTTACAGTTGGAGGATGAGCCTCCCATAAGACACACACAGAAGCAGGCGGCATTAGTTCTTTAATTGCTCCAAAAGCTGCTATTTTAGCAATTGATTCTGTAAATGGTTTAGCCTCTGTCAGGAGAAAAGATGATGATTGGACAGCATTGATAAATGATGATAAAAGTTTGTCTAATCTAACAGCAAATGCACTCAACGATTCAGTACTCATGGGTGTAGCATTCACTAGTTCCCCTAAGAACAAATATATGGATCAGCTGTTTTACTGGGACAAGGAAAGAACGTAATCAGTTCCTCATATTGTGACCTACCTAGTAAGATTCCTGAAGTCTCGCATATCAAGGAGATCAAGAACGTGAACAGCAGCAGGAGATCGATAAAGAGCTTCTTTAGCAAGTCTGATAAGGCTTTCCTCTGAAGGAGGACCTTCAGCTAGGCACTAGCACGAGAACGAATGGCTGCAAACCATGCTTCAAGACTATGTACATGGCCATTGAATAAAGGTAACGCATCAAGGGAATCACGAGTATAACTATAATATCTCGGTGTCTGGGTCGGTCTTTCAGTCGGTAAGGAACTGTAAGGACTGATGACAGGACCAGCAGTAGTAGCCTGAGAGGTCTGAGTGTCGACATTCACTAAAGTATCACTTGACGGTATGTGAGACATAATGGCAAAGTAACACGAGAACAAATAAAGCAAAAATAATGAACAATAAAAATGATATAAAATTCTAGAATTGAAATGAAAAGGTATACAACTAATTCTGCAGAAATAATGAAAAATTAATATCTAAGATACACTGCAAGAGGAAGGAAAACTCAATTTAAAGGACTATTGACCAAGAAAAAAAAATTTACATTGAAATATACAAGTAAAAATATTACTGGAGACTGAATTAAATTCAAAATGAGCTGTCTTTACTCTTGCTAATAAAAAATTAATTAATTAAATTTTTTAAATCAATGTGAAAGTGTAAAATAAAATTATTAAATTGTTAACTGGGAAATTTAAATATTTTCTACGAATGCATAGACAAAATTAAATTATAAATCATAAAAATAGCAATAAAAGAAAATAATTCACTGCAGAACAGTTCAACAAAATAATTCACTTCAGAACAAGTGCAACAAAATAAAGTATAGAAATAATCACTGCAGTAATAAAGTGTCACTGGGAAAACTCAGGTAAAATAATGAATTAAAATATGAAGACCAAAAAAATAAACTAATTGAACACTTTAACTCTTTAATTGTAAATTAGACAAAACAATTTACTCAAACAGAGTAAGAAAACACTTTACGTTAAAAGTAATTGAAATTGCATCAAGAGTGAATTTGTTCAAGAATTATAAAAAATAAAACACAGGAACAAAACAGGGAATATAACACTTACAGTGACGGAGCACCCTAACAGTATTAATTTATTCTTACAACAAATTCCTGCTGTGACTAATACAACAAAATCTTGCTGTGACTGATACTTACAAAAATTTGCTGGCAAAAATAATGGTACACAGTCTGCAAAAAATTAGAGGAATGAGACACTGTTGGCATACGAAAAAAAAAGACACACATAGAAATAAATTGATAATTTGGTATGCTGAAAGAATACAATAAAAAAAAAATGAATCACTTCACACAGGGTGACTGACTGGTACACTCACACAATAACTTACTTACTAGAGACAGGAGTAGCATAAGAAAAACACAGAATAAAAAAATATAAGATAAATAAAAACACTGAAAAATATTGTAAAAATTAATGAGTCAAAGAAAACTGAAAACACAAGGTTTAGAGTACACAAACAATTTACTATAAATGTCTCACACACGCAAATGTCTTTAAATGCAAGAAAAATGTCTCAAGAAAATTATCACTGAAGTCGGGAGTAGGAGACGGACGGTGAGTACTGGTGGGGGCGGGTGTATGGTGTCCCAGCCGCGGTGATGACGCCTCCGACATTCACTGTTGTCGTGAAGAGATGTGCTTTCTAGGCGAACTCACATAACTGGCTTTATCTCGTTGGCACCAGCTACAATCTCTTGACCAATTATGTGAGCCAAAACAGTACTAGGACCCTGCATAAGGGTGCAAACAACCACAGGTAGATGAGTGGATGGCTGGTGGTGGTGGTGGGGTTGGTTGTTCTGCCACACACCCCGGGTAGTGGGAGAGAGGTGGGGTGGGGGATGCTGGGGGTCTGCCGCACCCCACTCACCCACGAAGGTGGCTTGAAAACCCACTCTATGCCACAGGAATGGTAAAAACCACTCTTAGCATCCAACAGGGAGCACAAAGCGATATAAACAATACCTCAGAGGAGCTTGGCTTACTTCTTACTGCGTGGCTTACTTCTCTCAGCTGGGTTAGAAGCTGGGTTGGCTGGCTGGCTTACCCTACGAGAATGGATGACTGGAAGACTGTAACGATGCACAAAGCACGGAGGAGCAGTTGGATGACAGGAGACAGGCTGGATGATAGGCTGACTCGCTCACTTCACAGTCTGGCTTACTGACTGGCTTAATTGCAAATCCGGGTCAACCCCTCGGAGATTGAAGCAATTAGCACACGAACTCCAAGCCAGGAAGCTTGAAACGGCTGCAACAGGCTTGCAGGCAGTAGGTTTGAGGGGAGTAGGCTGCTGGCTCGAGGTGGTGCGGGGCGGGTGAGTGGCTGGTGGGTGACGATTCACCTATGACCCTGCCGGCTACTCACAACAGTCTTCAAACGCCTTGAATTACCTTCCCTTAAAAACGTAAATCCACGCTCCACACCGCTGTACACCATTTATCATGTGGGAGTTCGATACGTGGATTAGGGTAGAAATACTCATGTAGGCTGTTATTACGTATAATCGTAGATATGTGGAGAGAACCCGCAGCCGTTACCTGTCTCCTTGGTTACACTCGTAAAACTGACTAGCCGGCTGGCCAGTACCCCGTAGTGGGTCTTTTGAAAATAGTGTCAGCTCAGCACAGACCGTGACTCAAGACGGTTGGTCGTTGAGTCAACGGACAGGTTACTGGTAACTGGTTACTGGTAACTGGTTACTACTACTGAGACTTGTTCCAAACCTTTGCACTTTCTCTAGTTTCTTTACGTGCTTGGCTAGGTGTGTGTGTGTGTGTGTGTGTGTGTGTGTGTGTGTGTGTGTGTGTGTGTGTGTGTGTGTGTGTGTGTGTGTGTGCGCGCGTGCTTCAAATATACATATACATAATATATAAAAATTCAACTTAGCATTTTAAAAAAGATTTACTGTATAAAAGAATATGTGATGGAGGAACTGTTGAAGTCATGTCTGAACTTTGACTGTTTTCAAATGTCGTCTCTGATAAATTATTGTTTCTTGACTCCAAGAAGGAAAATTATAGGGAAAAGAAATAATGTTGTAATTATATCCTAGATGTCAGTTGTGTTATAATTACAGTGATGATTGGTAAATGTAATAAGGTCATCTTGATGTCTTAACGCTGGTATTGTTTATGCCACTTAGTATTATTTGTTATTATCTCGTTATGCTTGCGTTATTCCTCTATTGTTATATCTTTGTTCTTTCTTGAGTTATTCCTGTATTTTATGTCTCTGTTATTTCTTGAGTTATTCCTGTATTTTATGTCTCTGTTATTTCTTGGGTTATTCCTGTATTTTATGTCTCTGTTATTTCTTGGGTTATTCCTGTATTTTATGTCTCTGTTATTTCTTGGGTTATTCCTGTATTTTATGTCTCTGTTATTTCTTGGGTTATTCCTGTATTTTATGTCTCTGTTATTTCTTGGGTTATTCCTGTATTTTATGTCTCTGTTATTTCTTGAGTTATTCCTGTATTTTATGTCTCTGTTATTTCTTGGGTTATTCCTGTATTTTATGTCTCTGTTATTTCTTGAGTTATTCCTGTATTTTATGTCTCTGTTATTTCTTGGGTTATTCCTGTATTTTGTCTCTGTTATTTCTTGAGTTATTCCTGTATTTTATGTCTCTGTTATTTCTTGGGTTATTCCTGTATTTTATGTCTCTGTTCTTTCTTGAGTTATTCCTGTATTTTATGTCTCTGTTATTTCTTGGGTTATTCCTGTATTTTATGTCTCTGTTATTTCTTGAGTTATTCCTGTATTTTATGTCTCTGTTATTTCTTGGGTTATTCCTGTATTTTATGTCTCTGTTATTTCTTGAGTTATTCCTGTATTTTATGTCTCTGTTATTTCTTGAGTTATTCCTGTATTTTATGTCTCTGTTATTTCTTGGGTTATTCCTGTATTTTATGTCTCTGTTATTTCTTGAGTTATTCCTGTATTTTATGTCTCTGTTATTTCTTGAGTTATTCCTGTATTTTATGTCTGTTATTTCTTGAGTTATTCCTGTATTTTATGTCTTTGTTCTTGTTATCCAGTCAGTCTCGTATAACTTAAACAGATATAGATTATAACAACACGTGTGTACTACGTACCACAGAAGTGTCACGTCCCTTGACGAGTTTGGATCAAGAAGTGCATTATAACCTGTCCTTGTGACAGTCTTCTCTTCAGTTCAGTTTATTACAGTGATGTGTAAATATTCCACTCTGGAATTCACAGAAAAACTGCTTATAAGGTAATATTTTTATATTTTGTGTGACTTAATTCATATCTGCATAAATACTTCATTGAGATTGTAACCAGATATAAACATATGAGCACTATTTACCTCTGTAATGTTGAGGTACAGTCCCTGGACCCATTATTTACCTCTAATGTTGAGGTACAGTCCCTGGACCCATTATTTACCTCTAATGTTGAGGTACAGTCCCTGGACCCATTACTTAAGCGCCTCTGTAAACTTTTTGACTAGCACCCACACCATGGGTATGATGTGCGTAATAAATATTACACCGAGCTAAGTGTCGATCGATTTCCCTGCATTATTTGAACTTCATGTTATGGCTTCGTGTAGAATCAAAATTAATTCTAATAAAGTTTTCTGTAGTCTCGTAGTTTGTTTAATGTGATATTCAGTAACTGAGTCTCGTAGAAGCAGACTGTCATAATTCCAGCTCGTGTCATCGTAGTCACGTTGTTGAACTTTACTCTCTTATATAAGTTCACTTCTTCTAATTTACAATATATTCTTTCTGCAAAAGTTTACATTTATATAAGACGACTAAATAAACATTTACATCCACGGTCGAGTCTGCTTCCTTCCTCAGTGATGGCTGGGCAGGCCTAAGGTAGGCCTACCAGGCAGGTGCATGAAGTGTCATACAGGGGCAAGACTCCCTCTTCACCCTTAAAAGAGGCACGTAAGTTCGCGCGGGGAGGTTACGTGTCTCTTAAACAGTATTTAATAACATATTCCGATTACTGAGCTTGATACTTCTGAATACCACTTGATACAGTCTTCAGAGTTACCCTTGTAACCAAGAACAAACAATTATCCTTTTCGTGATTCTCTTACAGTATAATACAGAATGAGGCAATAATTTTTTTATTTAGCAAAATTACATATATCAGAAATATGCTGTTGTTTCTCTCCTTCCTCAGGTCACATATAAATACCTCTTCACTTCTCCCTCCCTTTTTGTTCTCATTAGCGGGGATATTTCCTCTTTTGTGAAATCCAACTACTAGACATCAGCTCTGTTTTAGCATAGCAATCATTGGCAGTGCAGGTCACTCCACCAAGATGAAAATCGTAATATCTCAAGGTGATGTCTCTCTAACAGGTCAAAGTGGTCCTCTAGTGAGATAAGTGGTCATCTGGCAGGTTCTCTGATTGCCGGAGTACTACTGGAGGTTGCCTGCAGATCTAGGAGTGACACCTGAAAGAATATGATTCCTGCTTTTTTTGTTGTTGGGTCCCACCACCTCCATAATTAACCGAATGGCAGTTACACGATGAGCTGATTCCTGTCTCATTAGGCAGTCTCATCATCCTGATGTTGTGCGCCAGGTAGGGCAAGAAGTAGTCCCAGGTAGGGCAAGAAGTAGTCCCAGGTAGGGCAAGAAGTAGTCCCAGGTAGGGCAAGAAGTAATCCCAGGTAGGGCAAGAAGTAGTCCCAGGTAGAGCAAGAAGTAGTCTCAGGTAAAGCAAGAAGTAGTCCCAGGTAGCGCAAGAAGTAGCCCCAGGTAGCGCAAGAAGTACTCCCAAGTAGGGCAAATAATCCCAGGTACGGCAAGAAGTAGTCCCAGGTAGGGCAAGAAGAAGTCCCAGGTAGGGCAAGAAGTAGTCCCAGGTAGGGCAAGAAGTAGTCCAGGTAGGGCAAGAAGTAGTTCCAGGTAGTGCAAGTAGTCCCAGGTAGGGCAAGAAGTAGTCCCAGGTAGGGCAAGAAGTAGTTCAGGTAGGGCTAGAAGTAGTTCCAGGTAGGGCAAGAAGTAGTTCCAGGTAGGGCAAGAAGTAGTTCCAGGTAGGGCATGAAGTAGTCCCAGGTAGGGCAAGAAGTAGTGCCATGTAGGGCAAGAAGTAGTCCAAGGTAGGGCATGAAGTAGTCCCAGGGAGGGCAAGAAGTAGTCCCAGGTAGGGCAAGAGGTAGTCCCAGGTAGAGCAAGAAGTAGTCCTAGGTAGGGCAAGAGGTAGTCACAGGTAGGGCAAGACGTAGTCCCAGGTAGGGCAAGAGGTAGTCCCAGGTAGGGCAACAGTTCGTCCCAGGTAGGGCAAGAAGTAGTCCCAGGTAGGGCAAGGAGTAGTCCCAGGTAGGGCAAGAGGTAGTCCCAGGTAGGGCAAGAAATAGTCCCAGGTAGGGCAAGAGGTAGTCTCAGATAGGACAAAAATTAGTCCCAGGTAGGGCAAGAAGTAGTCCCAGGTAGGGTAAGAAGTAGTCCCAGGTAGGGCAAGAAGTAGTCCCAGGTAGGGCAAGAAGTAGTCCCAGGTAGGGCAAGAAGTAGTCCCAGGTAGGGCAAGAAATAGTCCCAGGTAGGGCAAGAAGTTTTACCAAGTAGGGCAAGAAGTAGTCCCAGGTAGGGCAAGAAGTAGTCCCAGGTAGGGCAAGAAGTAGTCCCAGGTAGGGAAAGAAATAGTCCCAGGTAGGGCAAGAAGTAGTCCCAGGTACTGCAAGAAATAGTCCCAGGTAGGGCAAGAAGTAGTCCCAGGTAGGGCAAGAAGTAGTCCCAGGTAGGGCAAGAAGTAGTCCCAGGTAGGGCAAGAAATAGTCCCAGGTAGGGCAAGAAGTTGTCCCAGGTAGGGCAAGAAGTCGTCCCAGGTAGGGCAAGAAGTTTTACCAGGTAGGGCAAGAAGTAGTCCCAGGTAGGGCAAGAAGTAGTTCCAGGTAGGGCAAGAAGTAGTTCCAGGTAGGGAAAGAAATAGTCCCAGGTAGGGCAAGAAGTAGTCCCAGGTAGAGCAAGAAATAGTCCCAGGTAGGGCAAGAAGTAGTCCCAGGTAGGGCAAGAAGTAGTCCCAGGTAGGGCAAGAAGTAGTACCAGGTAGGGCAAGAAATAGTCCCAGGTAGAGCAAGAAATAGTCCCAGGTAGGGCAAGAAGTAGTCGAAGGTAGGGCAAGAAATAGTCCCAGGTAGAGCAAGAAATAGTCCCAGGTAGGGCAAGAAGTAGTCCTAGGTAGGGTAAGAAGTAGTCCCAGGTAGGGCAAGAAATAGTCCCAGGTAGAGCAAGAAGTAGTCCCAGGTAGGGCAAGAAGTAGTCCCAGGTAGAGCAAGAAATAGTCCCAGGTAGGGCAAGAAGTAGTCCTAGGTAGGGTAAGAAGTAGTCCCAGGTAGGGCAAGAAATAGTCCCAGGTAGAGCAAGAAATAGTCCCAGGTAGAGCAAGAAGTAGTCCCAGGTTGGGCAAGAAGTAGTCCCAGGTAGAGCAAGAAATAGTCCCAGGTAGAGCAAGAAGTAGTCCCAGGTAGGGCAAGAAGTAGTCCCAGGTAGGGCAAGAAATAGTCCCAGGTAGGGCAAGAAGTAGTCCCAGGTAGGGCAAGAAGTAGTCCCAGGTACTGCAAGAAACAGCCCAAGGTAAGGCAAGAAGTAGTCCCAGGTAGGGCAAGAAATAGTCCCAGGTAGGGAAAGAAGTAGTCCCAGGTAGGGCAAGAAGTAGTCCCAGGTAGAGCAAGAAGTAGTCCCAGGTAGGGCAAGAAGTAGTCCCAGGTAGGGCAAGAAGTAGTCCCAGGTAGGGCAAGAAGTAGTCCCAGGTAGGCCAAGAAGTAGTCCCAGGTAGCGCAAGAAGTAGTCCCAGGTAGGGCAAGAAGTAGTCCCAGGTAGGGCAAGAAGTAGTCCCAGGTAGAGCAAGAAGTAGTCCCAGGTAGGGCAAGAAGTAGTCCCAGGTAGGGCAAGAAGTAGTCCCAGGTAGGGCAAGAAGTAGTCCCAGGTAGGGCAAGAAGTAGTCCCAGGTAGCGCAAGAAGTAGTCCCAGGTAGGGCAAGAAGTAGTCCCAGGTAACGCAAGAAGTAGTCCCAGGTAGCGCAAGAAGTAGTCCCAGGTAGGGCAAGAAGTAGTCCCAGGTAGGGCAAGAGGCAGTCCCAGGTAGGGCAAGAAGTAGTCCCAGGTAGGGCAAGAAGTAGTCCCAGGTAGGGCAAGAAGTAGTCCCAGGTAGGGCAAGAAGAAGTCACAGGTAAGGCAAGACGTAGTCCCAGGTAGAGCAAGAAGTAGTCCCTGGTAGGGCAAGAAGTAGTCCCAGGTAGGGCAAGAAGAAGTCCCAGGTAGGTCAAGAAGTAGTCCCAGGTAGGGCAAGAAGTAGTCCCAGGTAGAGCAAGAAGTAGTCCCAGGTAGGGCAAGAGGCAGTCCCAGGTAGGGCAAGAAGAAGTCTCAGGTAGGGCAAGAAGTAGTCCCAGGTAGGGCAAGAAGTAGTCCCAGGTAGGGCAAGAAGTAGTCCCAGGTAGGGCAAGAAGTAGTCCCAGGTAGGGCAAGAAGTAGTCCCAGGTAGAGCAAGAAGTAGTCCCAGGTAGGGCAAGAAGTAGTCCCAGGTAGGGCAAGAAGTAGTCCCAGGTAGGGCAAGAAGTAGTCCCAGGTAGAGCAAGAAGTAGTCTCAGGTAGGGCAAGAGGTAGTCCCAGGTAGGTAGCAAGAAGTAGTCCCAGGTAGGGCAAGAAGTAGTTCGTCCCAGGTAGGGCAAGAAGTAAGGTAATCCCAGGTAGGGCAAGAAGTAGTCCCAGGTAGGAGCAAGAAGTAGTCTGCAGGTAGCAAGAAGTAGTCCCAGGTAGGGCAAGAAGAAGTCCCAGGTAGGTCAAGAAGTAGTCCCAGGTAGGGCAAGAAGTAGTCCCAGGTAGGGCAAGAAGTAGTCCCAGGTAGGGCAAGAAGTTGTCCCAGGTAGGGCAAGAAGTAGTCCCAGGTAGGGCAAGAAGTTTTACCAGGTAGGGCAAGAAGTAGTCCCAGGTAGGGCAAGAAGTAGTTCCAGGTAGGGCAAGAAGTAGTTCCAGGTAGGGAAAGAAATAGTCCCAGGTAGGGCAAGAAGTAGTCCCAGGTAGAGCAAGAAATAGTCCCAGGTAGGGCAAGAAGTAGTCCCAGGTAGGGCAAGAAGTAGTCCCAGGTAGGGCAAGAAGTAGTACCAGGTAGGGCAAGAAATAGTCCCAGGTAGAGCAAGAAATAGTCCCAGGTAGGGCAAGAAGTAGTCGAAGGTAGGGCAAGAAATAGTCCCAGGTAGAGCAAGAAATAGTCCCAGGTAGGGCAAGAAGTAGTCCTAGGTAGGGTAAGAAGTAGTCCCAGGTAGGGCAAGAAATAGTCCCAGGTAGAGCAAGAAGTAGTCCCAGGTAGGGCAAGAAGTAGTCCCAGGTAGAGCAAGAAATAGTCCCAGGTAGGGCAAGAAGTAGTCCTAGGTAGGGTAAGAAGTAGTCCCAGGTAGGGCAAGAAATAGTCCCAGGTAGAGCAAGAAATAGTCCCAGGTAGAGCAAGAAGTAGTCCCAGGTTGGGCAAGAAGTAGTCCCAGGTAGAGCAAGAAATAGTCCCAGGTAGAGCAAGAAGTAGTCCCAGGTAGGGCAAGAAGTAGTCCCAGGTAGGGCAAGAAATAGTCCCAGGTAGGGCAAGAAGTAGTCCCAGGTAGGGCAAGAAGTAGTCCCAGGTACTGCAAGAAACAGCCCAAGGTAAGGCAAGAAGTAGTCCCAGGTAGGGCAAGAAATAGTCCCAGGTAGGGAAAGAAGTAGTCCCAGGTAGGGCAAGAAGTAGTCCCAGGTAGAGCAAGAAGTAGTCCCAGGTAGGGCAAGAAGTAGTCCCAGGTAGGGCAAGAAGTAGTCCCAGGTAGGGCAAGAAGTAGTCCCAGGTAGGGTAAGAAGTAGTCCCATGTAGGGCAAGAGGTTGTCCCAGGTAGGGCAAGAAGTAGTCCCAGGTAGGGCAAGAAGTAGTTCCAGGTAGGGCAAGAGGTAGCCCCAGGTAGGGCATGAAGTAGTCCCAGGTAGGGCAAGAAGTAGTGCCATGTAGGGCAAGAAGTAGTCCAAGGTAGGGCATGAAGTAGTCCCAGGGAGGGCAAGAAGTAGTCCCAGGTAGGGCAAGAAGTAGTCCCATGTACGGCAAGAAGTAGTCCCAGGTAGGGCAAGAGGTAGTCACAGGTAGGGCAAGACGTACTCCCAGGTAGGGCAAGAGGTAGTCCCAGGTAGGGCAACAGGTAGTCCCAGGTAGGGCAAGAAGTAGTCCCAGGTAGGGCAAGGATTAGTCCCAGATAGGGCAAGAGGTAGTCCCAGGTAGGGCAAGAAGTAGTCTCAGGTAGGGCAAGAGGTAGTCTCAAATAGGACAAAAATTAGTCCCATGTAGGGCAAGAAGTAGTCCCAGGTAGGGTAAGAAGTAGTCCCAGGTAGGGCAAGAGGCCGTCCCAGGTAGGGCAAGAAGTAGTTCCAGGTAGGGCAAGAGGTAGTTCCAGATAGGGTAAGAGAGTAGTCCCAGTTAGAGCAAGTAGTTCCAGGTAGGGCAAGAAATATTCCCAGGTAGGGCAAGAAGTAGTCCCAGGTAGGGCAAGAAGTAGTCCAAGGTAGGGCAACAGGTATTCCCAGGTAATGCAAGAAGTAGTCCCAGGAAGGGCAAAGTGTAGTCCCAGGTAGGGCAAGAGGTAGTCCCAGGTAGGGCAAGAAGTAGTCCCAGGTAGGGCAAGAGGTAGTCTCAGGTAGGACAAAAAGTAGTCTCAGGTAGGGCGAGAAGTAGTCTCAGGTAGGGCAAGAAGTACTCCCAGGTAGGGCAAGAGGTCGTCCAAGGTAGGGCAAAAAGTAGCCCCAGGTAGGGCAAGAAGTTTTACCAGGTAAGGCAAGAAGTAGTCCCAGGTAGGGCAAGAAGTAGTCCCAGGTAGGGCAAGAAATAGTCCCAGGTAGGGCAAGAAGTAGTCCCAGGTAGGGCAAGAAATAGTCCCAGGTAAGGCAAGAAGTAGTCCCAGATAGAGCAAGAAGTAGTCCCAAGTAGGGCAAGAAGTAGTCCCAGGTAGGGCAAGAAGAAGTCCCAGGTAGGGCAAGAAGTCATCCCAGGTAGGGCAAGAAGTAGTCCCAGGTATCGCAAGAAGTAGTCCCAGGTAGGGCAAGAAGTAGTGCCATGTAGGGCAAGAAGTAGTCCAAGGTAGGGCATGAAGTAGTCCCAGGGAGGGCAAGAAGTAGTCCCAGGTAGGGCAAGAAGTAGTCCCAGGTACGGCAAGAAGTAGTCCCAGGTATTGCAAGAGGTAGTCACAGGTAGGGCAAGACGTACTCCCAGGTAGGGCAAGAGGTAGTCCCAGGTAGGGCAACAGGTAGTCCCAGGTAGGGCAAGAAGTAGTCCCAGGTAGGGCAAGGAGTAGTCCCAGATAGGGCAAGAGGTAGTCCCAGGTAGGGCAAGAAGTAGTCCCAGGTAGGGCAAGAGGTAGTCTCAGATAGGACAAAAATTAGTCCCAGGTAGGGCAAGAAGTAGTCCCAGGTAGGGTAAGAAGTAGTCCCATGTAGGGCAAGAGGTTGTCCCAGGTAGGGCAAGAAGTAGTTCCAGGTAGGGCAAGAGGTAGTTCCAGATACGGTAAGAGAGTAGTCCCAGTTAGAGCAAGTAGTTCCAGGTAGGGCAAGAAATATTCCCAGGTAGGGCAAGAAGTAGTCCCAGGTAGGGCAAGAAGTAGTCCAAGGTAGGGCAACAGGTATTCCCAGGTAATGCAAGAAGTAGTCCCAGGTAGGGCAAAATGTAGTCCTAGGTAGGGCAAGAGGTAGTCCCAGGTAGGGCAAGAAGTAGTCCCAGGTAGGGCAAGAGGTAGTCGCACGTACGGCAAGAGGTAGTCCCAGGTAGAGCAAGAAGTAGTCCCAGGTAGGGCAACAGGTAGTCACAGGTAGGGCAAGGAGAAGTCCCAGGTACGGCAAGAGGTAGTCCCAGGTAGGGCAACAGGTATTCCCAGGTAGGGCAAGAAGTAGTCCCAGGTAGGGCAAGAGGTAGTCCCAGGTAGGGCAAGAAGTAGTCAAAGGTAGGGCAAGAGGTAGTCTCAGGTAGGACAAAAAGTAGTCCCAGGTAGGGCAAGAAGTAGTCCCAGGTAGGGCAAGAAGTAATCCCAGGTAGGACAAGAGGTCGTCCCAGGTAGGGCAAGCAGTTGTCCCAGGTAGGGCAAGAGGTCGTCCCAGGTAGTGCAAGAAGAAGCCCCAGGTAGGGCAAGAAGTTTTACCAGGTAGGGCAAGAAGTAGTCCCAGGTAGGGCAAGAAGTAGTCCAAGGTAGGGCAAGAAGTAGTCCCAGGTAGGGCAAGAAGTAGTCCCAGGTAGGGCAAGAAGTAGTCCCAGGTAGGGAAAGAAATAGTCCCAGGTAGGGCAAGAAGTAGTCCCAGGTACTGCAAGAAATAGTCCCAGGTAGGGCAAGAAATAGTCCCAGGTAGGGCAAGAAGTTGTCCCAGGTAGGGCAAGAAGTCGTCCCAGGTAGGGCAAGAATTTTTACCAGGTAGGGCAAGAAGTAGTCCCAGGTAGGGCAAGTAGTAGTCCCAGGTAGGGCAAGAAGTAGTTCCAGGTAGGGAAAGAAATAGTCCCAGGTAGGGCAAGAAGTAGTCCCAGGTAGATCAAGAAATAGTCCCAGGTAGGGCAAGAAGTAGTCCCAGGTAGGGCAAGAGGTAGTCCCAGGTAGGACAAGAAGTAGTCCCAGGTAGGGCAAGAAATAGTCCCAGGTAGAGCAAGAAATAGCCCCAGGTAGGGCAAGAAGTAGTTCCAGGTAGGGCAAGAAATAGTCCCAGGTAGGGCAAGAAGTAGTCCCAGGTAACGCAAGAAGTAGTCCCAGGTAGGGCAAGAAGTAGTCCCTGGTAAAGCAAGAAATAGTCCCAGGTAGGGCAAGAAGTAGTCCTAGGTAGGGCAAGAAGTAGTCCCAGGTAGGGCAAGAAATAGTCCCAGGTAGAGCAAGAAATAGTCCCAGGTAGAGCTAGAAGTAGTCCCAGGTAGGGCAAGAAGTAGTCCCAGGTAGAGCAAGAAATAGTCCCAGGTAGCGCAAGAAGTAGTCCCAGGTAGGGCAAGAAGTAGTCCCAGGTAGGGCAAGAAATAGTCCCAGGTATGGCAAGAAGTAGTCCCAGGTAGGGCAAGAAGTAGTCCCAGGTACTGCAAGAAACAGCCCCAGGTAGGGCAAGAAGTAGTCCCAGGTAGGGCAAGAAATAGTCCCAGGTAAGGCAAGAGGTAGTCACAGGTAGGACAAGACGTAGTCCCAGGTAGGGCAAGAGGTAGTCCCAGGTAGGGCAAGAAGTAGTCCCGGGTAGGGCAAGGAGTAGTCCCAGGTAGGGCAAGAAATAGTCCCAGTAGGGCAAGAGGTAGTCTCAGGTAGGACAAAAATTAGTCCCAGGTAGGGCGAGAAGTAGTCCCATGTAGGGCAAGAGGTTGTCCCAGGTAGGGCAAGAAGTAGTTCCAGGTAGAGCAAGAGGTAGTCCGAGGTAGAGCAAGTAGTCCAGGTAGGGCAAGAAGTAGTCCCAGGTAGGGCAAGAAATACTCCCAGGTAGGGCAAGTAGTAGTCCCAGGTAGGGCAAGAAGTAGTCCCAGGTAGGGCAAGAGGTAGTCCCAGGTAAGGCAAGAAGTAGTTCCAGGTAGGGTAAGAGGTAGTCCCAGGTAGAGCAAGTAGTCCCAGGTACGGCAAGAGGTAGTCCCAGGTAGGACAAGAGGTAGTCCCAGGTAGACCAAGAAGTAGTCCCAGGTAGGGCAAGAGGTAGTCACAGGTAGGACAAGAAGTAGTCCCAGGTAGGGTAAGAAGTAGTCCCAGGTAGGGCAAGAGGTTGTCCCAGGTAGGGTAAGAAGTAGTCCCAGGTAGGGCAAGAAGTAGTTTCAGGTAGGGCAAGAAATAGTCCCAGGTAGGGCAAGTAGTAGTCCCAGGTAGGGCAAGAAGTAGTCCCAGGTAGGGCAAGAGGTAGTCCCAGGTAAGGCAAGAAGTATTTCCAGGTAGGGTAAGAGGTAGTCCCAGGTAGAGCAAGTAGTCCCAGGTAGGGCAAGAGGTAGTCCCAGGTAGGACAAGAGGTAGTCCCAGGTAGGGCAAGAAGTAGTCCCAGGTAGGGCAAGAAGTTGTCCCAGGTAGGGCAAGAAGAAGTCACTGGTAGGGCAAGACGTAGTCCCAGGTAGGGCAAGAATAAGTCCCAGATAGGGCAAGAAGTAGTCCCAGGTAGGGAAAGAAGTAGTCCCAAGTAGGGCAAGAAGTAGTTCCAGGTAGCGCAAGAAGTAGTCCCAGGTAGGGCAAGAAGTAGTCCCAGGTAGGGCAAGAAGTAGTCCCAGGTAGGGCAAGAAGTAGTCCCAGGTAGGGCAAGAAGAAGTCCCAGGTAGGGCAAGACGTAGTCCCAGGTAGAGCAAGAAGTAGTCCCAGGTAGGGCAAGAAGTAGTCCCAGGTAGGGCAAGAAGAAGTCCCAGGTAGGGCAAGAAGTAGTCCCAGGTAGGGCAAGAAGTAGTCCCAGGTAGGGCAAGAAGTAGTCCCAGGTAGGGCAAGAGGCAGTCCCAGGTAGGGCAAGAAGAAGTCTCAGGTAGGGCAAGAAGTAGTCCCAGGTAGGGCAAGAAGTAGTCCCAGGTAGGGCAAGAGGTAGTCCCAGGTAAGGCAAGAATTAGTCCCAGGTAGGGCAAGAAGTAGTCCCAGGTTGGTCAAGAGGTAGTCCCAGGTAGGGCAAGAAGTAGTCCCAGGTAGGGCAAGAGATAGTCCCAGGTAGAGCAAGAAGTAGTCTCAGGTAGGGCAAGAGGTAGTCCCATGTAGGGCAAGAGGTAGTCCCAGGTAGAGCAAGAAATAGTCCCAGGTAGGGCAAGAAGTAGTCCCAGGTTGGGCAAGAGGTAGTCCCAGGTAGGGCAAGAGGTAGTCCCAGGTAGGGCAAGAGGTAGTCCCAGGTAGAGCAAGAAGTAGTCTCAGGTAGGGCAAGAGGTAGTCCCAGGTAGGGCAAGAGGTAGTCCCAGGTAGAGCAAGAAGTAGTCTCAGGTAGAGCAAGAGGTAGTCCCAGGTAGGGCAAGAGGTAGTCCCAGGTAGAGCAAGAAGTAGTCCCAGGTAGGGCAAGAGGTAGTCCCAGGTAGGGCAAGAGGTAGTCCCAGGTAGAGCAAGAAGTAGTCCCAGGTAGGGCAAGAGGTAGTCCCAGGTAGAGCAAGAAGTAGTCTCAGGTAGAGCAAGAAGTAGTCCCAGGTAGGGCAAGAGGTAGTCCCAGGTAGAGCAAGAAGTAGTCTCAGGTAGAGCAAGAAGTAGTCCCAGGTAGGGCAAGAGGTAGTCTCAGGTAGAGCAAGAAGTATTCCCAGGTAGGGCAAGAGGTAGTCACAGGTAGAGCAAGAAGTAGTCCCAGGTAGGGCAAGAGGTAGTCACAGGTAGAGCAAGAAGTAGTCCCAGGTAGGGCAAGAGGTAGTCCCAGGTAGAGCAAGAAGTAGTCCCAGGTAGGGCAAGAGGTAGTCACAGGTAGAGCAAGAAGTAGTCCCAGGTAGGGCAAGAGGTAGTCACAGGTAGAGCAAGAAGTAGTCCCAGGTAGGGCAAGAGGTAGTCCCAGGTAGAGCAAGAAGTAGTCGCAGGTAGGGCAGGAGGTAGTCACAGGTAGGGCAAAAGCAACAACAGCACTATCTGTCGCAGTATAGTACGAGGTAAATGTTTGTAAATTTCGCTTATCGTATTAATAAGAAACTCGTGGTCTCCGTCGGCCAGAACATTTTCTTCCATGCCCTAATTAGCGGATTGCGTATTATCACTGCAAATAAAAGAGACCAGGCCACCAATCTTTCAATTATCCGCTCTCTGGGGAACGTCTCAGTCAAGATAGAGGCAATCTTTCTTCACTTCACGTTATGGAACTTCTCATCCCGCACACTATAACACAACAAGAATTTAAACATTGCTGCCCAGACATTCGCCAACAACTGGAGCTACGACATCTTTCTGTCACCAAAGTCTGTCCAGCCCGCAGATAGGGATGATATCATAGTAATGTAGGTAAGCTAACCTTCGATTGTCAGGACCTCCCGCTCTCAGTTTACTTGGTGAGACAGCTTTTACAAGTAAGGGAAATCAAACCAACTCCTCAACAGTTCTTGCAATGCTGACTCTTCAGCCATTCGGCAGAATATTGCAGATAGCTAGCAATGTCCAGACTACGGAGAAACAGATCATAATAATCCACCCTATACCTAACCACATACCTGAGGAGAAACACACTTTGTGTGTTCCCGTCAGTGTCCCTCTTTCCTTCCAGAAAGTGAAATATGCTGCTTAAAGAAAAAAGTGTCTGTCATACAGTATGGTAGTGACCCTGGGAAAAATACCACATAAATCGTACTTCAGAACTGCTTGATACTCAAAGGCTATTAAAAACTTAGAACTCTAACACATCACACCAGCGTTCAACACCAATGAAGGCCTCACCTTTGATGTTCCTACCTCTACACCGGCTGCCATCTTCCATCTGCCATCCTTCGACGCTTCCACTTAAACCACAAAGACTAAGAAAACAAAACAGCAGTCTGTCTGATAAATTCCCTACCAATTACTGCCAAAATATAGCCACCCCTTCCATGTATCCAATACTCCAGGTGCACCCACACAGACCCTGTATCTTAAAAGACAGCTAACCTGTCTCAGTCTCGCCTTATCTTGGCAGCTGACAGTCTCTCTCTCCTTCCTGCTCCATGTTTTTTTTCTTTTCCACCTCTTACATTAATCACACTGCCTGCCTCTAACACTGACTACAGAAATGACTGAGGCCACATCGGTATGCATGGAAAAGACAGCACAAAATGGTCCTCGAGAAATTATGATTTATACAAGAAATATGAACAGGATTGTTTCAAACCCGAACTCTCAAATACGACTATACAATACCTTCAGATTCTCATCCTCCATTACCTCCTTCCCTACTTCTTACTTCTACTGTTACACTGTACATAAATCCCTTATTAATGATTTACTGCTGCTACTACACAACGACTTAATCATCCAGCCCTACCCAAGAGTCACCACCTGCTCACTAATACTGCTTTATAAATTACTGATATCTAAAAGTGCCGATATTTCAGTGATGGTGATATTACAATGGAATATCAGAGGATACAGATGGAATCAGTCGAGTTTTAATTGTTTACCTCTCAGATTGCCTCACACAGTTATAATTCCCATCTCTGGCTAGATACTTCTTCAATCACTACAGTTAGTGTCTGCTTATACAAATGGTATACGGTCTGCTCTTTGTATGTTTCCCCGTCATGCCTTCTTCATTTCAATTATTAGATGATTTTTAACTCGTCATTAGCTGTGGTAAGAGTTGCACTGTAACTCTCGTAGAGACCAGTTAAGAGTCTTTGTCTCGGCCTCTCCTTCTCTACTCGCCTAGATCCCTACACCCCATACACTATCTGCTCCTCTTCTATAGCACGGCAGTGATTAGTTGCCTTTTGTCACTACTTCCGTACTTCCTCGTCGATCCCAGTGGCAATTTGAGTGCGAAGACTGAGAACTTTATGCACACCATACCTTTTTCCCGGTGTTCCTCCTGATTCATTCTCCACTTACGAGTTGTTACAAATCTTCATCATCTCCGGTCTCTCTGCAGCTACATTTGCAATCCCACAAACCTCAAGTAAACATTATAAAAATGTGTTCCCTGGAGGTCTCCCAGCTGCGCTCACCTAGCTCATTTGAAAATCGTTACATGAAGCCATCACCGTTACAAGTGACCTACAGACCAGTTCCTGACTTACAAACAAGCAAAAGGGCATTTTCGTCACTTCATACGGATAGCTAAACGAACTTGTTGACGGGCTTACGTGCCCACTGTTACTGCCACCACCTCTATAGTATGTGCCTAGTTTGGAA
Organism: Cherax quadricarinatus; assembly: GCF_038502225.1. NCBI lineage: Eukaryota > Metazoa > Arthropoda > Malacostraca > Decapoda > Parastacidae > Cherax > Cherax quadricarinatus. The sequence goes on along the minus strand of NC_091320.1, from coordinate 24,806,193 downwards.
AACACTCAGAAGGTAAGTACTCTGCAGACTCTGCCTCCTTTCTTACAGTTGCTGGTTAAAATTTTACAGCGGGAATTAGGAATCATCTCATTCATGTTTCTCAGAGGCTACATTTATTCATTCCTTTCTTTATTTCAAACTCGAATGGGAGTTTAACTCATTAGCCTAGAGTTTCCATCTCGCATATGGACGTTTACAACGTTCCCTTCACACTCCCTGAACTCTGAACTCTCATCGACGCTGAGTGCTAACCAAGAACAGCAGCGCCAGGTGAGATACATGCCCATATACTTCAACACTTACACTCTACAAAACTAGTCTGTTTTTCCTTCATATACCTGGTCACCGGTGTATGTAGACGATCTTGTTATTGCTGGTGCAAGCACAGACTTTCAGCTCGTTACACCTTTCTCCTACTCTATCGATCACACTTCCAACTAGGCCACTTCACGTGGTTTAAAGTTCTTCACTTCTAAAACATAAAGGATAACTTTCATGCGACGCCTAATTATCCATTATCCTGTCTTATGGCTATGTGGTTTCAGTATCTCTGAACAACATGAGTCAAATTTCTCGGTCTTCTCTCTGATCGTCGAATGTTCTGAAGAAGCGCACATAACCTTTCTAAAAGCTGCCTGTCATATTCAACTCAACCTACTGACACTACCCCATTTTCCTTGGGAAACTGATAGGCAAACTCTTTTTCTCATTACATTCATGCAAACTAGACTACAGAGACGAACCATACTCCCCGGCCTCTCCCCGCTACTCATTCTAAAATGATCTTATTCATCATCAAAGAGCTAGGAGCTTTTCGATCTTTCCCAGTTGAGAGCTTGTAATACAGAGGCAGACATCCCTTGAGTGCAACACCGTCTCAGTGCCCAGTGTCTCCGCCATCTATATTTTAAAAGTTGAGATAAGCTAGTAATCAGCAGGCGTTCCTCTGGGCTTTACGACTAGTAAACAAATCATTAATGCCATTAAGATGAAGCTTCCTCTACCAGGGAAGCTTCCACTACCAGGGAAGCTTCCTCTACCAGGGAAGCTTCCAGTACCAGGGAAGCTTCCACTACCAGGGAAGCTTCCACTACCAGGGAAGCTTCCACTACCAGGGAAGCTTCCACTACCAGGGAAGCTTCCACTACCAGGGAAGCTTCCACTACCAGGGAAGCTTCCTCTACCAGGGAAGCTTCCACTACCAGGGAAGCTTCCTCTACCAGGGAAGCTTCCACTACCAGGGAAGCTTCCTCTACCAGGGAAGCTTCCACTACCAGGGAAGCTTCCTCTACCAGGGAAGCTTCCACTACCAGGGAAGCTTCCTCTACCAGGGAAGCTTCCACTACCAGGGAAGCTTCCACTACCAGGGAAGCTTCCTCTACCAGGGAAGCTTCCACTACCAGGGAAGCTTCCTCTACCAGGGAAGCTTCCTCTACCAGGGAAGCTTCCACTACCAGGGAAGCTTCCACTACCAGGGAAGCTTCCACTACCAGGGAAGCTTCCTCTACCAGGGAAGCTTCCACTACCAGGGAAGCTTCCTCTACCAGGGAAGCTTCCACTACCAGGGAAGCTTCCTCTACCAGGGAAGCTTCCACTACCAGGGAAGCTTCCTCTACCAGGGAAGCTTCCACTACCAGGGAAGCTTCCACTACCAGGGAAGCTTCCACTACCAGGGAAGCTTCCTCTACCAGGGAAGCTTCCACTACCAGGGAAGCTTCCTCTACCAGGGAAGCTTCCACTACCAGGGAAGCTTCCTCTACCAGGGAAGCTTCCTCTACCAGGGAAGCTTCCTCTACCAGGGAAGCTTCCACTACCAGGGAAGCTTCCACTACCAGGGAAGCTTCCACTACCCTACCAGGGAAGCTTCCTCTACCAGGGAAGCTTCCACTACCAGGGAAGCTTCCACTACCAGGGAAGCTTCCACTACCAGGGAAGCTTCCTCTACCAGGGAAGCTTCCACTACCAGGGAAGCTTCCACTACCAGGGAAGCTTCCTCTACCCTCTACCAGGGAAGCTTCCACTACCAGGGAAGCTTCCACTACCAGGGAAGCTTCCTCTACCAGGGAAGCTCTACCAGGGAAGCTTCCTCTACCCGGGAAGCTTCCACTACCAGGGAAGCTTCCACTACCAGGGAAGCTTCCACTACCAGGGAAGCTTCCTCTACCAGGGAAGCTTCCACTACCAGGGAAGCTTCCACTACCAGGGAAGCTTCCACTACCAGGGAAGCTTCCACTACCAGGGAAGCTTCAGGGAAGCTCTACCAGGGAAGCTTCCACTACCAGGGAAGCTTCCACTACCAGGGAAGCTTCCTCTACCAGGGAAGCTTCCACTACCAGGGAAGCTTCCACTACCAGGGAAGCTTCCACTACCAGGGAAGCTTCCACTACCAGGGAAGCTTCCTCTACCAGGGAAGCTTCCTCTACCAGGGAAGCTTCCTCTACCAGGGAAGCTTCCACTACCAGGGAAGCTTCCACTACCAGGGAAGCTTCCACTACCAGGGAAGCTTCCACTACCAGGGAAGCTTCCACTACCAGGGAAGCTTCCTCTACCAGGGAAGCTTCCGCTACCAGGGAAGCTTCTACCAGGGAAGCTTCCTTCCACTACCAGGGAAGCTTCCACTGCCAGGGAAGCTTCCACTACCAGGGAAGCTTCCACTACCAGGGAAGCTTCCTCTACCAGGGAAGCTTCCACTACCAGGGAAGCTTCCACTACCAGGGAAGCTTCCACTACCAGGGAAGCTTCCACTACCAGGGAAGCTTCCACTACCAGGGAAGCTTCCACTACCAGGGAAGCTTCCTCTACCAGGGAAGCTTCCACTACCAGGGAAGCTTCCACTACCAGGGAAGCTTCCACTACCAGGGACGCTTTCCAGGGAACTGCCAGGGAAACTTCCACTGCCAGGGAAGCTTCCACTACCAGGGAAGCTTCCACTACCAGGGAAGCTTCCACTACCAGGGAAGCTTCCACTACCAGGGAAGCTTCCACTACCAGGGAAGCTTCCACTACCAGGGAAGCTTCCTCTACCAGGGAAGCTTCCACTACCAGGGAAGCTTCCACTACCAGGGAAGCTTCCACTACCAGGGAAGCTTCCACTACCAGGGAAGCTTCCACTACCAGGGAAGCTTCCACTACCAGGGAAGCTTCCACTACCAGGGAAGCTTCCACTACCAGGGAAGCTTCCACTACCAGGGAAGCTTCCTCTACCAGGGAAGCTTCCACTACCAGGGAAGCTTCCACTACCAGGGAAGCTTCCACTACCAGGGAAGCTTCCACTACCAGGGAAGCTTCCACTACCAGGGAAGCTTCCACTACCAGGGAAGCTTCCACTACCAGGGAAGCTTCCACTACCAGGGAAGCTTCCACTACCAGGGAAGCTTCCACTACCAGGGAAGCTTCCACTACCAGGGAAGCTTCCACTACCAGGGAAGCTTCCACTACCAGGGAAGCTTCCACTACCAGGGAAGCTTCCACTGCCAGGGAAGCTTCCACTACCAGGGAAGCTTCCACTACCAGGGAAGCTTCCACTACCAGGGAAGCTTCCACTGCCAGGGAAGCTTCCTCTACCAGGGAAGCTTCCACTACCCAGGGAACTACCAGGGAAGCTTCCTCTACCAGGGAAGCTTCCACTACCAGGGAAGCTTCCACTACCAGGGAAGCTTCCACTACCAGGGAAGCTTCCACTACCAGGGAAGCTTCCACTACCAGGGAAGCTTCCACTACCAGGGAAGCTTCCACTACCAGGGAAGCTTCCACTACCAGGGAAGCTTCCACTACCAGGGAAGCTTCCACTACCAGGGAAGCTTCCACTACCAGGGAAGCTTCCACTACCAGGGAAGCTTCCACTACCAGGGAAGCTTCCACTACCAGGGAAGCTTCCACTACCAGGGAAGCTTCCACTACCAGGGAAGCTTCCACTACCAGGGAAGCTTCCACTACCAGGGAAGCTTCCACTACCAGGGAAGCTTCCACTACCAGGGAAGCTTCCACTACCAGGGAAGCTTCCACTACCAGGGAAGCTTCCACTACCAGGGAAGCTTCCACTACCAGGGAAGCTTCCACTACCAGGGAAGCTTCCACTACCAGGGAAGCTTCCACTACCAGGGAAGCTTCCACTACCAGGGAAGCTTCCACTACCAGGGAAGCTTCCACTACCCGGGAAGCTTCCACTTCCAGGGACGCTTCCACTACCAGGGAAGCTTCCACTACCAGGGAACTACCAGGGAAGCTTCCAGGGAACTACCAGGGAAGCTTCCACTACCAGGGAAGCTTCCACTACCAGGGAAGCTTTCCACTACCAGGGAAGCGTCCTCTACCCGGGAAGCTTCCACTACCAGGGAAGCTTCCACTACCAGGGAAGCTTCCACTACCAGGGAAGCTTCCACCAGGGAAGCTTCCACTACCAGGGAAGCTTCCACTACCAGGGAAGCTTCCTCTACCAGGGAAGCTTCCACTGCCAGGGAAGCTTCCTCTACCAGGGAAGCTTCCACTACCAGGGAAGCTTCCACTACCAGGGAAGCTTCCACTACCAGGGGAAGCTTTCCAGGGAAGCTTCCTCTACCAGGGAAGCTTCCACTCCACTACCAGGGAAGCTTCCACTACCAGGGAAGCTTCCACTGCCAGGGAAGCTTCCTCTACCAGGGAAGCTTCCTCTACAAGGGAAGCTTCCACTACCAGGGAAGCTTCCTCTACCAGGGAAGCTTCCACTACCAGGGAAGCTTCCACTACCAGGGAAGCTTCCACTACCAGGGAAGCTTCCACTACCAGGGAAGCTTCCACTGCCAGGGAAGCTTCCACTACCAGGGAAGCTTCCACTACCAGGGAAGCTTCCACTACCAGGGAAGCTTCCACTACCAGGGGCTTCCTCTACCAGGGAAGCTTCCACTACCAGGGAACTTCCACTACCAGGGAAGCTTCCACTACCAGGGAAGCTTCCACTACCAGGGAAGCTTCCACTACCAGGGAAGCTTCCACTACCAGGGAAGCTTCCACTACCAGGGAAGCTTCCACTACCAGGGAAGCTTCCACTACCAGGGAAGCTTCCACTACCAGGGAAGCTTCCACTACCAGGGAAGCTTCCACTACCAGGGAAGCTTCCACTACCAGGGAAGCTTCAGGGAAGCTTCCACTACCAGGGAAGCTTCCACTACCAGGGAAGCTTCCACTACCAGGGAAGCTTCCACCAGGGAAGCTTCCACTACCAGGGAAGCTTCCACTACCAGGGAAGCTTCCACTACCAGGGAAGCTTCTACCAGGGAACTACCAGGGAAGCTTCCACTGCCAGGGAAGCTTCCACTACCAGGGAAGCTTCCACTACCAGGGAAGCTTCCACTACCAGGGAAGCTTCCACGACCAGGGAAGCTTCCACTGCCAGGGAAGCCAGGGAAGCTTCCACTACCAGGGAAGCTTCCACTACCAGGGAAGCTTCCACTACCAGGGAAGCTTCCACTACCAGGGAAGCTTCCACTGCCAGGGAAGCTTCCACTACCAGGGAAGCTTCCACTACCAGGGAAGCTTCCACTACCAGGGAAGCTTCCACTACCAGGGAAGCTTCCACTACCAGGGAAGCTTCCACTACCAGGGAAGCTTCCACTGCCAGGGAAGCTTCCACTACCAGCTTCCACTACCAGGGAAGCTTCCTCTACCAGGGAAGCTTCCACTGCCAGGGAAGCTTCCACTACCAGGGAAGCTTCCACTACCAGGGAAACTTCCACTACCTACCAGGGAACCAGCTTCCTCTACCAGGGAAGCTTACCCTCCACTACCAGGGAAACTTCCACTACCAGGGAAGCTTCCACTACCAGGGAAGCTTCCACTACCAGGGAAGCTTCCACTACCAGGGAAGCTTCCACTGCCAGGGAAGCTTCCACTACCAGGGAAGCTTCCACTACCAGGGAAGCTTCCACTACCAGGGAAGCTTCCACTACCAGGGAAGCTTCCACTACCAGGGAAGCTTCTACTACCAGGGAAGCTTCCACTGCCAGGGAAGCTTCCACTACCAGGGAAGCTTCCACTACCAGGGAAGCTTCCACTACCAGGGAAGCTTCCACTACCAGGGAAGCTTCCACTACCAGGGAAGCTTCCACTGCCAGGGAAGCTTCCACTACCAGGGAAGCTTCCACTACCAGGGAAGCTTCCACTACCAGGGAAGCTTCCACTACCAGGGAAGCTTCCACTACCAGGGAAGCTTCCACTACCAGGGAAGCTTCCTCTACCAGGGAAGCTTCCACTGCCAGGGAAGCTTCCACTACCAGGGAAGCTTCCACTCCACTGCCAGGGAACAGGGAAGCTTCCACTACCACGGTAGCTCCCACTACCAGGGAAGCTTCCACTACCAGGGAAGCTTCCACTCCCAGGGAAGCTTCCACTACCAGGGAAGCTTCCACTACCAGGGAAGCTTCCACTACCAGCTTCCACTACTGCCAGGGAAGCTTCCACTACCAGGGAAGCTTCCACTGCCAGGGAAGCTTCCACTACCAGGGAAGCTTCCACTGCCAGGGAAGCTTCCACTACCAGGGAAACTTCCACTGCCAGGGAAGCTTCCACTGCCAGGGAAGCTTCCACTACCAGGGAAGCTTCCACTACCAGGGAAGCTTCCACTACCAGGGAAGCTTCCACTGCCAGGGAAGCCAGGGAAGCTTCCACTACCAGGGAAGCTTCCACTGCCAGGGAAGCTTCCACTGCCAGGGAAGCTTCCACTACCAGGGAAGCTTCCACTACCAGGGAAGCTTCCACTACCAGGGAAGCTTCCACTACCAGGGAAACTTCCACTGCCAGGGAAGCTTCCACTGCCATAACACACAAACTGTTAAGGCAGCTATAACATACAGTTATCTCAGTGTATTTAGTTCACTCTTCTTAGGGTACAGAGTTCAGTCACTCCAGCCGTAACTTGAAGAGAGCAAAATATTCACAGTATTAAGCATACATTCGAACATAAAACGTCAATATTTAAATTATATAAACTTTTATGTAATTAATACGATGACAGTTGTATTTTTGTCAGATTTACAGAATGAATATTTCTACGCTAAATTTAGTACTCAGATTTCCCGATTTTGCCTTCATATCATTGGCATTCATTGCCGGTATTTCCACAGTACACTGGAACTTGACTCCAGCTCTCATACTGCCTTATAACGTCTTGCAGTCCTAAATTGTCTTTCTGAAGTTATTTCTGCTATTTTCTCGCTGTTTGTCTCGTCTGTTCACCTCTTCCTAACCTTTCGTCTCTCTTATGACACTGAGGTTGTTTTACCAATGTTTTCAACAGCAAGCTTATGCTCTGATAAAATTACATCCCTGTTATTTATTAATTGATCAAGACCCTCTATCAGCCTTCCTAAGTTTTTTAGCCTCTGTTTCTCCTGATAAATTCTACCATGAAAATCATGGTTTATGTAACCAATAACTGTTAGAACTTTCAACCAAACTTTCAACCATCAGGACGCACTCCGAGGACGATACCAACTTTGTTGAGTTAGTATAAGAATTAACAACAGGGCGTCTACACTACAAACTGAATTGTTTGCCATCTAATGGCGCTGAAGTTAACTTATGACACTGAACTTGACTCTATGATTATTACTGATTTTATGTCATCACTGCAGACTTTTGACTCACATAATGACTAACAACATGTTCATTAGGGAAGGCAGATATAGATACTCCAAAATTCGGGAAAAGGGAATTAATGTACAATTATTATGGATTCCATGACACACTAGAATACTTCATAATTAAGTTGACACGTTAGCCAAGGAAAGTACCCTGAAGGATAATGTATAATATAAGTTTGGTGATTCTGTGTCTAGCATTAGGAATAATATTAGGAGATAAGTAAATATTGAAACTGAATATTATAGGAATGCAGTTAGAAGCCTGTGTAGATCTATAACCCACTATGAAAAAAATGAACGTAGATAAGTATGTGTATGGAGCAATTAGCAATGTGAACAGACTGACTGATGTTGTAGAGGCCAGGTTCAGGCTTGGTTACAAATACTTTTGGCAGTGTGGCAGACACACAGATGATCAGACCAAATGCATGGTATGTGGTCAGCTCTATGGTCACTATTTTGAACACTATATGAGTAATTGTCCACTTATTGAGGAATATAGAACTAGTATAATAACCTATATGATATGTCAAGATACCTTATTAATGAAAATAAGATACCAGATATATTAAGCAAATTTACTAAATTTTCTTGTAGCAAATAAATTAATTGTAGATGTAAATCCAGATGATTCCTGTAAACCCTTTTTGCGGCCTAGTTCCTAGATCTATTGTGGCCCCCATATCCATCCTCCACAGGATGGATATTGTGGCCCCCATATCCATTCTCCACAGGATGGATATTGTGGCCCCCATATCCATCCTCCACAGGATGGATATTGTGGCCCCCATATCCATCCTCCACAGGATGGATATTGTGGCCCCCATATCCATCCTCCACAGGATGGATATTGTGGCCCCCATATCCATCCTCCACAGGATGGATATTGTGGCCCCCATATCCATCCTCCACAGGATGGATATTGTGGCCCCCATATCCATCCTCCACAGGATGGATATGGGGGCCACAATAAACCAGCCGCTTCGGTGGCAAAATCAAATCTAAAATCTCTGAGGATTACATATAGATAATTCCACGCCAAGATAATATCATAGATGTAAGTACAGGGCAATATGAGCATCAAGCAGTCTAACACACTCTTCAAGCAGTCTAACACTCATCAAGCAGTCTAACACACTCATCAAGCAGTCTAACACACTCGTCAAACAGTCTAACACATCCCCCGGCTGAGCGACGTCTGTCACATTTATTATGTTGGGAACACCATATAGTCACAGCTAATTTATAATGGGTAAAAGGTCTTCTTCCTGGTCCTTGTGTAACAGTGGGTTCTGCTGGAGTGATAGTGGAAGGAAGCAACAGTTGACTGTTATGCGGAGGCATTATTACTGGTAGTCGTAGAGAGTCCAACCTGTCTGCGTCCACTTGTCTCATCCTAGTCGGAATCTGAGGAAGGGGCATGTGTGTACTGGCCTACGTGTGGGGAGTTCGGAGTTTGTCTTTAATGTTGTTAGCGACTCTGTCTATAAGCATACATACTGGTGACACTTGTAGGCAGCGAAACAGCCCTAACTTCCCTTCCCTGTGACTAGACCTTTCACCAGAGGAAGTCCTGCACATGCCAATTGTTACATGGACCTTTCCTAAGTTACGGTACACCTGCATGGAAAATTCGAAGGCGATCGGATGGTGCGTTCTCAAATTATAGACAAAACAGTTTGGAAGGAAAAAAATCAGTTAAAGTAGCCCCGTCGAAGATACTAAATAAGAACGAGGACAACACAGTGAACTCGCTACTTAACAATAATACACACTTGGATCTCTTTACGGACCTGAGAAAAGAATTCCATTCTCTAGACAGAACACATGAATAAAGATGAGGGACAGAAAGAGAGTACAGTAGAGTAGTTGCCAGGCAGGGTGAGGGAGAGTACTGTAGAGTAGTTGCCAGGCAGGGTGAGGGAGAGTACTGTAGAGTAGTTGCCAGGCAGGGTGAGGGAGAGTACTGTAGAGTAGTTGCCAGGCAGGGTGAGGGAGAGTACTGTAGAGTAGTTGCCAGGCAGGGTGAGGGAGAGTACTGTAGAGTAGTTGCCAGGCAGGGTGAGGGAGAGTACTGTAGAGTAGTTGCCAGGCAGGGTGAGGGAGAGTACTGTAGAGTAGTTGCCAGGGAGGGTGAGGGAGAGTACTGTAGAGTAGTTGCCAGGGAGAGTGGGGAGAGTACTGTAGAGTAGTTGCCAGGCAAGGTGAGGGAGAGTACTGTAGAGTAGTTTCCAGGGAGGGTGAGGGAGAGTATTCTAGAGTAGTTGCTAGGCAAGGTGAGGGAGAGTACCGTAGAGTAGTTGCCAGGCAGGGTGAGAGAGAGTACTGTATAGTAGTTGCCAGGCAAGGTGAGGGAGAGTACTGTAAAGTAGTTGCCAGGCAAGGTGAGGGAGAGTGCTGTATAGCAGTTGGCAGGGAGGGTGAGGGAGAGCACTGTAGAGTAGTTGCCAGGCAAGGTGAGGGAGAGTACTGTATAGTAGTTGCCAGGGAGGGTGAGGGAGAGTACTGTATAGTAGTTGCCAGGCAAGGTGAGGGAGAGTACTGTATAGTAGTTGCCAGGGAGGGTGAGGGAGAGTACTGTATAGTAGTTGCCAGGCAAGGTGAGGGAGAGTACTGTATAGTAGTTGCCAGGGAGGGTGAGAGTACTGTAGAGTAGTTGCCAGGCAAGGTGAGGGAGAGTACTGTATAGTAGTTGCCAGGGATGGTGAGGGAGAGTACTGTATAGTAGTTGCCAGGGAGGACGAGGGAGAGTACTGTAGAGTAGTTGCCAGGGAGGGTGAGGGAGAGTACTGTATAGTAGTTGCCAGGCAAGGTGAGGGAGAGTACTGTATAGTAGTTGCCAGGGAGGGTGAGAGAGAGTACTGTATAGTAGTTGCCAGGCAAGGTGAGGGAGAGTACTGCATCGTAGTTGCCAGGGAGGGTGAGAGTACTGTATAGTAGTTGCCAGGAAGGGTGAGGGAGAGTATTCTAGAGTAGTTGCCAGGCAAGGTGAGGGAGAGTACTATATAGTAGTTGCCAGGCAAGGTGAGGGAGAGTACTGTATAATAGTTGCCAGGCAAGGTGAAGGAGAGTACTGTATAGTAGTTGCCAGGGAGGGTGAGAGTACTGTATAGTAGTTGCCAGGGAGGGTGAGGGAGAGTACTGTATAGTAGTTGCCAGGGCGGGTGAGGGAGAGTACTGTATAGTAGTTGCCAGGGAGGGTGAGGGAGAGTACTGTATAGTACTTGCCAGGGAGGGTGAGGGAGAGTACTGTATAGTAGTTGCCAGGGAGGGCGAGGGAGAGTACTGTAGAGTAGTTGCCAGGGAGGGCGAGGGAGAGTACTGTATAGTAGTTGCCAGGGAGGGCGAGAGAGAGTACTGTATAGTAGTTGCCAGGCAAGGTGAGGGAGAGTACTGTATAGTAGTTGCCAGGGAGGGTGAGGGAGAGTACTGTATAGTAGTTGCGAGGGAGAGTACTGTAGAGTAGTTGCTAGGGAGGGTGATTGAGAGTACTGTATTGTAGTTGCCAGGGAGGGTGAGGGGGAGTACTTTATAGTAATTGCCATGGAGGGTGAGGGAGAGTACTGTAGAGTAGTTGCCAGGGAGGGTGAGGGAGAGTACTGTAGAGTAGTTGCCAGGGAGGGTGAGGGAGAGTACTGTATAGTAGTTTCCAGGGAGGGCGAGGGAGACTACTGTAGAGTAGTTGCCAGGGAGAGCGAGGGAGAGTACTGTATAGTAGTTGCCAGGCAAGGTGAGGGAGAGTACTGTATAGTAGTTGCCAGGCAAGGTGAGGGAGAGTACTGTATAGTAGTTGCCAGGGAGGGTGAGGGAGAGTACTGGGTAGTAGTTGCCAGGCAGGGTAAGGGAGAGTACTGTATAGTAGTTGCCAGGGAGGGTGAGGGAGAGCGCTGTATAGTAGTTGCCAGGGAGGGTGAGGGAGAGTACTGTATAGTATTTGCCAGGGAGGGTGAGGGAGAGTACTGGGTAGTAGTTGCCAGGCAGGGTAATTGAGAGTACTGTATAGTAGTTGCCAGGGAGGGTGAGGGAGAGCACTGTATAGTAATTGCCAGGCAGGGTGAGGGAGAGTACTGTAGGTTACCTGGAGGTTACCTGGAGGTTATTCCGGGGATCAACGCCCCCGCGGCCCGGTCAGAGTAATTGTCAGGGAGGATGAGGGAGAGTACTGTATACTTGCCAGGCAGGGTGAGGGAGAGTACTGTATAGTAGTTGCCGGGAAAGGTGAGGGAGAGTACTGTATAGTAGTTGCCAGGGAGGGTAAGGGAGAGTACTATATAGTAGTTGCCAGGGAGGGTGAGGGAGAGTACTATATAGTAGTTGCCAGGGAGGGTGAGAAAGAGTAATGTATAGTAGTTGCCAGGGAGGGCGAGGGAGAGTACTGTATAGCCGTTGCCAGGGAGGGTGAGGGAGAGTACTGTACAGTAGTTGCCAGGGAGGGCGAGGGAGAGTACTGTGTAGTAGTTGCCAGGGAAGGTGAGGGAGAGTACTGTATAGTAGTTGCCAGGGAGGGTGAGGAAGAGTACTGTATAGTAGTTGCCAGGAAGAGTGAGGGAGAGTACTGTATAGTAGTTGTCAGGGAGGGTGAGGGAGAGTACTGTATAGTAGTTGCCAGGCAAGGTGTATAGTAGTTGCCAGGGAGGGTGAGGGAGAGTACTGTATAGTAGTTGCCAGGGAAGGTGAGGAAGAGTACTGTATAGTAGTTGCCAGGAAGAGTGAGGGAGAGTACTGTATAGTAGTTGTCAGGGAGGGTGAGGGAGAGTACTGTATAGTAGTTGCCAGGCAAGGTGTATAGTAGTTGCCAGGGAGGGTGAGGGAGAGTACTGTATAGTAATTGCCAGGGAGGGTGAGGAAGAGTACTGCATAGTAGTTGCCAGGGAGGGTGAGGGAGAGTACTGTATAGTAGTTGCCAGGAAGAGTGAGGGAGAGTACTGTATAGTAGTTGTCAGGGAGGGTGAGGGAGAGTACTGTATAGTAGTTGTCAGGGAGGGTGAGGGAGAGTACTGTATAGTAGTTGCCAGGAAGGGTGAGGGAGAGTACTGCATAGTAGATGCCAGAGAGGGTGAGGGAGAGTACTGTATAGTAGTTGCCAGGAAAGATAAAGGAGAGTACTGTATAGTAGTTGCCAGGCAGGGTGAGAGTACGTACTGTATAGTAGTTGCCTGGGAGGGTAAGGGAGAGTACTGTATAGTAGTTGCCAGGGAGGGTGAGGAAGAGTGCTGTATAGTAGTTGCCAGGGAGGGCGAGGGAGAGTACTGTATAGTAGCTGAAAGGGAGGGTGAAGGAAAGGGGTGCGTCATAGTAGTTGCCAGGGAGGGTGAGGGAGAGTACTGTATAGTAGTTGCCAGGGAAGATGAAGGAGAGTACTGTATAGTAATTGCCAGGCAGGGTGAGAGTACGTACTGTATAGTAGTTGCCAGGGAGGGTAAGGGAGAGTACTGTATAGTAGTTGCCAGGGAGGGTGAGGGAGAGTACTGCGTAGTAGTTGCCAGGGAGGGTGAGGGAAAGTACTGTATTGTAGTTGGCAGTGAGGGTGAGGGAGAGTACTGCATAGTAGTTGCCAGGGAGGGTGAGGGAAAGTACTGTATTGTATTTGCCAGGGAGGGTGAGGGAGAGTACTGCATAGTAGTTGCCAGGGAGGGCGAGGGAGAGTACTGTATAGTAGTTGCCAGTGAGGGTGAGAGAGAGTACTGCATAGTAGTTGCCAGGGAGGGTGAGGGAGAGTACTGCATAGTAGTTGCCAGGGAGGGTGAGGGAGAGTACTGTACAGAAGTTGCCAGGGAGGGTGAGGGAGAATACTGTATAGTAGCTGCCAGGAAAGATGAGGGAGAGTATTGTATAGTAGTTGCCAGGGAGGGTGAGGGAGAGTACTGTATAGTAGTTGCCAGGGAGGGTGAGGAAGAATACTGTATAGTAGCTGCCAGGAAAGGTGAGGGAGAGTATTGTATAGTAGTTGCCAGGGAGGGTGAGGGAGAGTACTATATAGTAGTTGCCAGGGAGGGTGAGGGAGAGTACTATGTAGCAGTTGCCAAGGAGGGTGAGGGAGAGTACTGTGTAGTAGTTGCCTGGGAGGGTGAGGAAGAATACTGTATAGTAGCTGCCAGGAAAGGTGAGGGAGAGTATTGTATAGTAGTTGCCAGGGAGGGTGAGGGAGAGTACTGTATAGTAGTTGCCAGGGAGGGTGAGGGAGAGTACTATGTAGCAGTTGCCAAGGAGGGTGAGGGAGAGTACTGTATAGTAGTTGCCAGGGAGGGCGAGGGAGAGTACTGTATAGTAGTTGCCAGGGAGGGTGAGGGAGAGTACTCTATAGTAGTTGCCAGGGAGGGTGAGGGAGAGTACTGTATAGTAGTTGCCAGGGAAGGTGAGGGAGAGTACTGTATAGTAGTTGCCAGGGAGGGTGAGGGAGAGTACTCTATAGTAGTTGCCAGGGAGGGTGAGGGAGAGTACTATATAGTATTTGCCAGAGAGGGTGATGGAGAGTACTGTATAGTAGTTGTCAGGGAGGGTGAGGGAGAGTACTATATAATAGTTTACAGGGAGGGTCAGGGAAAGTACTGTATAGTAGTTGCCAGGAAGGGTGAGGGAGAGTACTGTATAGTAGTTGCCAGGGAGGGTGAGGGAGAGTACTGTATTGTAGATGCCAGGGAAGGTGAGGGAGAGTACTGTATAGTAGTTGCCAGGGAGGGTGAGGGAGAGTAATGTATAGCAGTTGTCAGGGAGGGTGAGGAAGAGTAATGTATAGTAGTTGCCAGGGAGGGTGAGGGAGAGTACTGTATAGTAGTTGGCAGGGAGGGTCAGGGAGAGTACTGTATAGTAGTTGCCAGAGAGGGTGATGGAGAGTACTGTATAGTAGTTGTCAGGGAGGGTGAGGGAGAGTACTATATAATAGTTTACAGGGAGGGTCAGGGAAAGTACTGTATAGTAGTTGCCAAGGAGGGTGAGGGAGTGTATTATATAGTAGTTGACAGAGAGGGCGAGGGAGAGTACTGTATAGTAGTGACAGGGAGGGTGAGGGAGAGTACTGTATAGTAGTTTACAGGGAGGGTGAGGGAGAGTACTGTATAGTAGTTTACAGGGAGGGTGAGGGAGAGTATGGTATAGTAGTTGCTAGGGAGAGTAAGGGAGAGTACGGTAAAGTAGTTGCTATGGAGAGTACTGTATAGTAGTTTACAGGAAGAGTGAGGGAGAGTACTGTATAGTAGTTGCCAGGAAGGGTGAGGGAGAGTACTGTATAGTAGTTGCCAGGGAGGGTGAGGGAGAGTACTGTATAATAGTTGCCAGGGAGGGTAAGGGAGAGTACTAAATAACAGTTGTCAGGGAGAGCTAGGAAGATTGAAAGAGGGTATTATTTAGTAGTGAGGAAGAGTACTATGTAGTAGTAAGGGAGTGTTGAGGAATGGGGGGGTAAGGGAGATGGTGTGGGCAGGGGGGGGGTGCTCGCCAAATATGTCGAGACCTCAGGTGGTTAAGAGGTCAGCAACCTCTCTGCTCTTCTCTCCCTACCCTCCCTCTCGTTCCCCTCCCTCTCCCTTCCCACCCTTTCCCTCTGTCTCCCTACCCTCCTCCCTTCCCACCCTCTCCCTACCCTCCCTCTCTCTCCCTGTTCTCCCTCTCCTTCCCCTCCCTCTCACTCATCCCTCTCCCATCCCTTTGCTTCTCCTCCCTCTCCCTCCCGTTCATCTCCTTCCCCTCCCCCTCCCTACCTTCTTTCCCTACACCATCTTTCTGCCCTTCCTGTCCCTACCCTCCCTCTCTCTCTACCCTCCATCTCCTTACCCTCCATCTTCTTACTCTCCTTCTCCCTACCCTCCCTCTCCCTACCTTCCATATATCCACCCTCCATCTCACTAGCCTCCATTTCTCTAACCTTCATTATCCTACCCTCCCTCTCCCTACCTTTACTCGCCCTACCCTCCTTCTCCCTATCCTCCCTCTTCCAACCCTCTCTCTTCCTACCCTCCTTTTCCCTACCCTCCCTCTCCCTACCCTACTTGGAGGGCAGTGCACCAGAGGGCGCTGGTGTTGTCCTGGAGGACAGTGCACCAGATGGGGGTAGTGGCCCTGGTGATGAAACAGGTAAAGACAATGTTATACAGTTTCCAGAGGTACAAAGTAGCAATACTGCTCCAGATGGAGCAAAAGGGAATGATGCCTCGGGAAATAGCGTTGACACATTGCCAGTAAAAATTGATGTCCTTACAGGGGCTGTAGGCAGTGTGGAAACAGAAAAAAATGCACCAGTAGGGAACGCAGCCACAAAAAATCCTGCAAACAAAAATCCAATCTATGCAGGCATGGTACATCTGGAAAAACAAGTGGGACATGAACTTTTAACCATCACAAAAAAATGCCGCACCCACATGACAACAAGAGGGTGCAACTATTCTTCTTGTAACTATTTCACCCCGAAGTGTCACTCGTCAGTCCAAGAAAGTCAGTGCTACAACATATACCGTCAGGCACACCATCTAAAGGGGACAAGATACAGATCACCCAAACCATGGGAAACAGAAGAGGGGAGCCAAAACCTCTCCAGAGAATGGTTTTTGTTTTATGCCAGGAAGGAAAAAAGACTGGCAAGAAATGACAGAAATCCTACACCAACTGAAAACACTTTTGGAGTGGAGCGGCAGTCATTGACCTCCACTCCAGAATAACAGATATTAATGCCAGTAAACAAAGCTCCCCTAAATTCCACCAATATAACGACATATATCTTTGCAAACATACAGGATCTAAAGCCATCAACAAACAACAAAATGCCATACATCAATGTTTGTGGCTTTCAGAGACCCACATAAAGGTTCATTTTGACAACGAAATATGGATCTCAGGTTATAACCTATTCCAATGCGACAGATTAAACAGGCAACAAAGGGGAGGTGGCCTTTGCGTCACAGAGTCGTTCATTTGCTCAGAACTACTAAACACCTCTGCTCCAGTTCCCCGAATTAAGCCTGAATGCCTTTCACATCCCCCCCCCCCAGGTGCTGTATAATCCTCCGGGTTTAGCGCTTCCCCTTGATTATAATAATAATAATACTAAACACCTCAAATGATGTAGTTGAGGTTTTAGCGGTAAATATCGAAAACCAAAACCTTGTCATTTCGGTTGTATACAAGCCTCCAGATGTAACTTCCCAACAATTCCAAGAACAGCTTTTGAAAATTGACCATTGTCTGGAAAATCTCCCAACTCCTGCCCCAAACACCTTGCTACTGCTGGATTTCAACTTGAGAAACCTAAAATGGAAGAGTGTAGCAAATAATATTTTAGCAGAGGCAGCTCAGATGAAAATTCACACACACAGGAGCTATTAAATTTCTGTACCAAATTCACCTTAAATCAGCAAATAATAGAGCCTACAAGACTAGAAAATACACTGGATCTCATATTCATTAACAACAACGATCTGATGCATAATATAACCATATCAAAGATAATACACTCAGATCACAACATAATAAAGGTACAGACATGTATATACAGGGCTCCTGACAAGCAAAATGTGATCAGTTATGAGGATGCCTCACAAAATTCAACTTCAATAACAAAAACATACATTGGGAACAAGTCAACCATGTCCTAAATGAAACAAGCTGGGAGATATCCTAATCAACACAGATCCGAACCTTTGCCTAGAAAAAAATAACTCTGTAGCACCTGATGTCTGCTCAAGGCACATTCCATTAAGAAAAGGAAAGAGAAGATGTAAACTAGAAAGAGATGCTCCCCATACAGGCAAAGGCGAAGAATCACAGAGCTGCTTAGAGGGGCCAGTATATCTGAAATACAAAGGGGAGGCACTAGTCAGAGAAATAGCAAATATCGAACTTAAATTTAAGGAATCTTACAGGAGACAAGAATCTCAAGAAGAACTTAAGGCCAACAATGAAACTGAAAGAAACCCAAAATACTTCTTCTCTCATGCCAAATCTAAGGCAAAAACAACATCCAGTATTGGATCCCTGCTTAAACGAGATGGGAACTACACAGATGACAGCAAAGAAATGAGTGAGATATTAAAGTCCCAGTATGACTCAGTGTTCAGTGAGCGGTTAACCAGACTTAAAGTCGACAATCTAAATTATCTTTTTATCACCGGGACTCAAAATTTGGTCATTTCGAAAATCTTTGATATTATCCTAACACCACAAGACTTCGAAAAAACAATTAATGACATGCCCATGAACTCTGCCCCAGGCCCGGACTTGTGGAACTTCGTGTTCATCAAGAACAGCAAGAAGCCCCTGTCACGTGCCTTCAGCATTCTATGGAGAGGAAGCATGGGCACAGTAGTCATCCTCACTCCACAATGGTGGCAGTAAAGCAATTGCAAAGAACTACAGACCGATAGCACTAAAATCCCCATATATAAATCTTTGAAGGGTTTTAAGAAGCAAGATCGCCAACCACCTAGATACCCATCAGTTACACAACCCAGGGCAACACGGGTTTAGAGCAGGTCGCTTCTGCCTGTCCCAGCTACTGGACCACTATGACAAAGTCCTGGATGCTTTAGAAGATAAACAAAATGCAGATGTAGTATACACAGACTTTGCAAAAACCTTTGACAAGTGTGACCATGGTGTAATAGCTCACCAACTTGTGTGGCAGAGGAATTATAGGAAAAGTTGGTAGATGGCTCTATAACTTCCTAACAAATAGAACACAAAAAGTAATAGTAAACAGAGTAAAGTCTGAGGCAGCTACAGTGAAAAGCTCTGTTCCACAAGGCACAGTACTCGCTCCCATCCTGTTCCGCATCCTCATATCTGACATAGACAAAGATGTAAGCCATAGCTCCGTGTCTTCTTTGCAGATGACACCCGAATTGCCATGACAGTGTCCTCCATCGAAGACACCACAAAACTCCAAGCGGACATCAACCATGGGCCGCAGAAAACAATATGGAGTTCAATGAAGAGAAATTTCAACTACTCAGATATGGAAAACTTGAGGAAATTAACATTTTATCAGGGTATAAAACAAGTTCTAGCCACACAATAGAGCGAAAAACTAATGTCAAGGACCTGTCAGTGATAATGTCAGAGGCTCTCACTTTCATAGACCACAACAATGTATCTACCTCATCTGCTAAAACAATGATGGGTTGAATAATGAGAACCTTCAAAATTAGGTACGTCAAGCCCATGATGATTCTCTTCAAATCGCTTGTTCTCTCTAGGGTGGTATACTGCTGTACACTAACTGCTCCCTTCAAGGCAGGGGAAATTGCTGACCTGGAGAATGTACGGAGAACTTTCATGGCATACATAAGTACAATAAAGCACCTAAATTACTGGGAACACTTGAAGTCCCTTGATTCGTATTCCTTGGAATACAGGCGAGAAAGATACATGATAATATACACTTGGAAAATCTTACAGGGATTAGTTCCTAATTTGCTCACGATAATCATTCATTCTCCGTTCCAGCTTTTGTTTCCTCGAGTTTTCCCTAACAGAGTAACTGAATCCTGGCCTCACCGAACTTCATATTGTTTTCTGCGGCCCAGTGGAAGACCCTAAACTAACTATAATATTCTCCATTAACGAAATTTGACTTGGGTTGCAACCCTTCTTGATGTGGTGTTTAATTAACGTCTGTTTCTTGACGTGGTGCACAACGTCAGTTTCTTGTAATGTTCAACGTCGGTTTCTTGACGTCAATTTTTTAACGCTTCCGAATTTTCTTAAATGTTACTTTTCTTTTCCGTGTGTCCTTCGCACCTCGTAGCGTGATAGTAGCACTCTCGTTGTGATATAACACTGGGACTCCAATGTCTGTTTGTAACAATAGTATCAACAGTGTTAACCCCCTGATAGCTTACCTTCCTCTGGGAACTCTAATCCCCTGATAGCTTACCTTGGTATGGGAAAGCTAATCCCCTGATAGCTTGCCTTGGTCTGGGAACTCTAATCCCCTGATAGCTTGCCTTGGCCTGGGAACTCTAATCCCCTGATAGCTTGCCTTGGTCTGGGAGCTCTAATCCTCTGATAGCTTGCCTTGGTCTGCGAATGCTAATCCCCTGATAGCTTGCCTTGCTCTGAGAGCTGTGGCCTCTGTGGAGAACAGGTGGTGAGTTGCCGAGGAGAGGTGATCTCCTGAGACAGTAGTTATGGTAAGGGAGGCTTTTTTAAGTTCTGAGAAAGTGGCTAAGAGGAGATTCGGTGGCCAAACTGTGTCGGAGGACAGATCTAGAAATTCTGTGGCTAGCTTCTGACATTATCACTCCCAGGTCTCTCATATTTGATTGTCTTATGTTGAGTGGCTTGATTTTGTCTACTACTCCATTTTTTTATTATTTCCTTGATCCTTGCATGATGTGGTAACTAAAACTTGTCTATTGAATATTACACTTTTGTTAGTGTCTCACTGGAAGATTTGATATCAGCCTGGAGGTTCGCTGTGTCTTCTATGGATGCCACTCGTATACAGATTCAAGAAATGTCTGCAGTGACATGATCTATATCCCTGTCTATGTCAGACATGATAATGAGAAAGAGAGGTGGAGCGAGTACTGTGTCTTGGCTAATAAATTATGCAAAACCAGTGCAGTGTTGGTTCCTAATTAACAATAATAAAAAAATAACAGAAGGGTCAAAAACCCATGTCACTTATAAGAAGTAAGAGTGACGATGACTGGAAGTACCGAAGATGGTCTTCCTCCCGACTACGAAATATCTACAGACCTGAAAAGCCTAAATTCTTAGATATACACTCGAATGCGAAGAAATGTCTGAAGAATAATAACGATCCGGTGGAAAGAATGAACTGTTGAAGTAAGAGGCGAGAATGATCAACACCTCGGGCACTTCCTTTCTTGATCATGTTCGCCTCTTACTTCAGCACCTCATTCTAAGTCTCAAGTTGATGATGCCTTCTTTAATAGGATTCAGTGCTTCAAAACGAGGGTATGAAACTCTGAGTCAAGAGATGCAACACTAATGTGGGTAAAGTTATTTAACATATAGCCCGTTAGAATATATGGCCTAATTACCTAGTAGACTGCCTAATATAATGCCTAAAAGACTGCCTAAT
Source organism: Cherax quadricarinatus (assembly GCF_038502225.1). Classification (NCBI taxonomy): domain Eukaryota; kingdom Metazoa; phylum Arthropoda; class Malacostraca; order Decapoda; family Parastacidae; genus Cherax; species Cherax quadricarinatus. Next base: position 24,785,538 of record NC_091320.1, on the reverse strand, counting down.
AGAAATGTCTGATAAACTGCCTAATGGAGATGAAAGTGGAAAAAATATATTAATCTCTCTCAATAAGCACATTGCTAATATTGGATTACCCTTCCTCACCCTTACCCACTCTCCCACCCCCCTACCCACTCTTCCATCACCTCCCTCACCCCAACCCACTCTTCCATCACCTCCCCCTCCCCATCTCCACCCACTCTCCCACCTCCCCTACCCATCTTCCATTACCTCCCTCCCTCTACCTCTCCCACCTCCCCTATCCACTCTTCCATCCTCCTCCCCTCACCCACTGTCCCACCTCCCCCTACCCACTCTTCCATCACCTCCCTCACTCCTACCCACTCTCCCACCTCCCCCTACCCACTCTTCCATCACCTTCCTCACTCCTACCCACTCTTCCACCTCCCCCTACCAACTCTTCCATCACCTCCCTCTCCTACCATCTCCCCTCCCCCTACCCACTCTTCCCATCACCTCCCTCTCCTACCCACTCTCCACCTCCCCTGCCTCATCCATCACCTCCCTCTCCTACCTCTCCCACCTCCCCCTACCCCTCTTCCATCACCTCCCTCTCCTACCCACTCTCCCACCTCCCCCCTACCCACTCTTCCATCACCTCCCTCTCCTACCCACTCTCCCACCTCCCCCCTACCCACTCTTCCATCACCTCCCTCTCCTACCCGCTCTCCTCCCCCTACCCACTCTTCATCACCTCCTCTCCTACCCACTCCCACACCTCCCGCCCTACCACTCTCACCTCCCTCTCCTGCCCGCTCTCCTCTCTCCACTCATTCCTGCCCCTCCTTCACCTTCTGATTCTCTTCCTCCCTCCTCCCTCCCTCCCTCCTCCCTCCTTCCCTCCCTCCTCCCTCCTCCTCCCTCCTCCCTCTCTCCCTCCTCCCTCCTCCCTCCTTCCTTCTTCCTCCTCCTCCCTCCTCCCTCCTCCCTCCCTCCTTCCCTCCGTCCCTCAATCCTCCCACCTCCCTCCCTTCCCCTTCCTTCCTCCCTCCTCCCCTCCCTCCCCTCCCTCCCCTCCCTCCCTCCTCCCTCCCTCCCTCCCTCTCTTCTTCCTCCTCCTCCTCCCTCCCTCCCTCCCTCCCTCCCTCTCTCCCTCCCTCCCCTCCCTCCTTCCTTCCCTCCTTCTCCTCCTCCCCTCCCTCTCCTCTCTCCCTCCCTCCTCCTTCCCTTCCTTCCTTCCTCCCTCCCTCCTCTCCCTCCCTCCCTCCCCTCCCTCCCTCCTCCTCCCTCCCTCCCCTCCCTCCCTCCCTCCCTCCCCCTCCCTTCCTCCCTTCCTTCCTTCCTTCCTTCCTTCCTCCTCCTTCCCTTCCCCTTCCTTCCTCCCTCCCTCCCTCCTCCCTCCTCTCTTCCCTCCCTCCTCTCTCCTTCCTCCCTCCTCTCTCCTTCCTCCCCTCCCTCTCTCCCCTCCTCCCTCCTTCCTCCTCCCTCCTTCTTCCTTCCTTCCTTCCTTCCTTCCTTCCTCCTCCCTCCCTCCTCCTCCCTCCCTCCCCTCCTCCCTTCCCTCCCTTCTTCCCTCCCTCCCTCCCCTCCCTCCTCCCTCCTCCTCCCCCTCCCTCCCTCCTCCTTCTCTCCTCCTCCCTCCTCCTTCCTTCCTCCCTCCTCCCATCCTTCCTCCCTCCTCCTCCCTTCCTCCTCCCCTTCCTCCCCTCCTATGCCCTCCTCCTCTCTTCCTCCCTCCCTCTCTCCTTCCCTCCATCCCTCCCCTCCCCTCCTTCCTCCTCCTTCCTCCTCCCTCCCTCCCTCCCTCCATCATCCCTTCTTCCCTTCCTCCTTCCTCCTCCCCTCCCTCCCTTTCTCCCCTCCTCCTCCCTCCCTCCTTCCTCCTCCCTTCCTTCCTCCTCCCCCTCCTCCCTCCTCCCTCCCTCCTCCATCCCCTTCCCTTCCCTCCTCCCTCCCTCCTCCTCCCTCCCTCCTCCTCCTTCCTCCCTCCCTCCCTCCTCCTTTCTCCCTCCCTCCCTCCTCCACTTCTCCCTTCCTCCCTCCTCCTCCTCCCTCCCTCCTTCCCCTCTCTCCTTCCCTCCTCCTCCTCCTCCTCCTCCTCCTCCTCCATCCCTTCTTCCCTTCCTCCTTCCTCCCTCCTCCCTCCTCCTCCTCCTTCCCTCCCTCCTTCCTCCCTCCTCCCCTCCCTCCTTCCTCCTCCCTCCTCCTCCTCCCTCCTTCCTCCTCTTTACCCTCCCTCCTCCTCCTTCCCTCCCTCCTCCTCCCTCCTCCCTCCTCCCTCCCCTCCTCCTCCTTCCTCCCTCCTACCTCCCTCCTCCCTCCTCCTTCCCTCCTCCTTCCCTCCTCCTCCCTCCTTCCCTCCTCCCTTCCCTCCCTCCTCCCTCCCTTTCTCCTCCCTCCTCCTCCCTCCCTCCTCCCTCCCCTACCCCTCCTCTCCTCCTCTCCTCCCTCCCTCCCTCCTCCCCTCCTCCCTCCTCCTCCTCCCTCCCTCCCTCCCTCTCCTCCCCTCCCTCCCTCCTCCCTCCTCCCTTCCCTTCCCACTCCCTTCCTCCCCTCCCTCCCTTTCTCCTCCCACTCCCTCCCTCCTTCCCTCCTCCATTCCTTCCTCCCCTCCTCCCTCCTCCCCTCCTGCATCCCTTCCCTTCCTCCCTCCCTCCCTCCCCTCCCTCCCTCCTTCCTCCTCCCTCCCTCCTCCCTTTCTCCCCCTCCCTCCCTCCTCTCCTCCTCCTCCTCCCTCCACCCTCCCACCTCCATCCCTCCATTCCCTTCCCTTCGCCCCTCCTTCCTCCTCCTCCCTCCTCCTCCTCCTTCCTCCTCCTCCCTCCTCCCTCCCTCCCTCCTCCCTCCCTCCCCTCCTCCCTCCCTCCTCCCTCCCTCCCCTCCCTCCCTCCTCCCTCCTTCCCTCCTTCTCTCCTTCCCTCCTCCCTCCTTCCCTCCCTCCTTCCCTCCTCCTCCCCTCCTCCCTCCTCCTTCCCTTCCCTCCTCCTCCCTCCTCCACTCCTCCTTAGCCCCTCCCCTCCCTCCTCCACCCTCTCCTCCTCCCTCCCTCCCTCCCTCCCTTCCTCCTAGGCCCTTCCCTCCTCCCTCCCTCCCCTCCTCCTCCCTCCCTCTCTCCTCCCTCCCTCCCTCCCTCCCTCCCTCCCTCCCTTCCTCCCTCCCTCCGTCCCTCCCTCCCTCTCTTCCTCCCTCCCTCTCTCCTTCCCTCCCTCCCTCCCTCCCTCCCTCCCTCCCTCCCTCCCTCCCTCCCTCACACAGTTCTACTTAACAAGGGTTCCTCCCTCTCTATTTCACTGCTCACTGAATCAACTTTGTCGCTCTCCACTCTCACGTCATCCCTCACTCCACCATGTACGTATGTATAAGTATGTATATGTGTGTATATATGCATGTATATGTTTTCCTACCCTACCAGGGTAGGGAAAGAGAGAAAAAGATGAGACTTTACGTAAGGATGGAGAGAAGATGAAGGTTAAATCCAAGGTAGTGGAAGGATGTAGAGATTTTGCTGGTTTTATCCAAGGCAGCTCGGCCTAGACCCAAGTTTCCCTGTTGACAGCCTGTCCAACCAGGTTGTTGATACTGGCAGCCCGCTGGCCCACAGATCCCTCACAACCTGTTTGATCAGGCACCTGGCGGAGGTAGTGATCCAGTTTACTCTTGAAAACGTCTACTTTTGTTCCGGTATTATCTCTGACATCTGCTGGTAACAAACTGAATAGTCTTGGCCCACGGATGTTGACACATTCTTCTCTTATTGTACCCACGGCGCCCCTGCTTTTCAGTGGATTTATTGCACACTTCCTCCCATATATATCACTCCAATAAGTTGTTTGTAAGCGTGTAGATTGTTATACTGAGTGTGTGGTAGCTTCAAGGTTTACATTACGATGTAGATATCTTCTTCTCTCCGTAGAGTAGATTCTGAGGGGCGCCACGAGCACGCTAAGAGATAACACAATAAGTGTCAGGGGCCCAAGACCGTTCAACTGCCTCCCAGCATACATAAGGAATTACCAACAGACTCCTGGCTGTCTTCAAGAAAACGCTGGACAGTCACAAAGTCAGTACCTGACCAGCCGGGCTGTGGTTCGTACGTCAACGTGCGGCCAGGAGTAACAGCCTGGTTAATTAGGTCCTGATCCACCACGAGGCCTGGTCACAGACTGAGCCACTGGGGCGTTGACAACCGAAACCTTCTCCAGGTATACTCCAGGTAAGTACTACAAGGTGTTCCAGGTAGTTTATATTCTTTAATATGTCAGTGCCTTAGTTCACTGTGTTACCGTAACCTGGGTGCCACAGCATACACAAAACCTGGGTGCCACAGCATACACAAAACCTGGGTGCCACAGCATACACAAAACCTGGGTGCCACAGCATACACAAAACCTGGGTGCCACAGCATACACAAAACCTGGGTGCCACAGCATACACAAAACCTGGGTGCCACAGCATACACAAAACCTGGCACTTCAGTGCTTCTGTCTTCAAGAGGGAGCTGGACAGATACCTAAAGACGGTGCCGGATCAGCCGGGCTGTGGTTCGTACGTTGGATTGTGTGCGGCCATCAGTAACCACCTCGTTGATCAGGCACTGATCCACCAGGAGACCTGGTCGTGGACCGGGCCGCGGGGGCATTGATCCCCGGAATGCCCTCCAGGTAGACCTCTGGGTGGTACCTGTCAGTTTTCTGAGTGGTACCTGTCAGTTCTCTGAGTGGTAACTCAGTTCTCTGAGTGGTACCTGTTCGTTCTCTGAGTGGTAACTGTCAGTTCTCTGAGTGGTACCTGTCACTTCTCTGAGTAGTAACTGTCAGTTCTCTGAGTGTTACCTGTCAGTTCTCTGAGTGGCACCTGTCAGTTCTGAGTGGTACCTGTCAGTTCTCTGAGTGGTACCTGTCAGTTCTCTGAGTGGTACCTGTCAGTTCTGAGTGGTACCTGTATGTTCTCTGAATGGTACCTGTCAGTTCTCTGAGTGGTACCTGTCAGCTCTGTTAGTGGTACCCATCAGCTCTCTGAGTGGCCCCTGTCAGTTCTCTGAGTGGTAACTGTCAGTTCTCTGAGTGGTAACTGTCAGTTCTCTGAGTAGTACCTGTCAGTTCTCTGAGTGGTACCTGTCAGTTCTCTGAGTGGTACCTGTCAGTTCTCTGAGTGGTAACTGTCAGTTCTCTGAGTGGTAATTGTCAGTTCTCTGAGTGGTACCTGTCAGTTCTCTGAGTGGTACATGTTCGTTCTCTGAGTGGTAACTGTCAGTTCTCTGAGTGGTACCTGTCAGTTCTCTGAGTGGTACCTGTCAGTTCTCTGAGTGGTACCTGTCGGTTCTGAGTTGTACCTGTAAGTTCTCTGAGTGGTACCTGTCAGTTCTCTGAGTGGTACCTGTCAGCTCTGTTAGTGGTACCCGTCAGCTCTCTGAGTGGTCCCTGTCAGTTCTCTGAGTGGTAACTGCCAGTTCTCTGAGTGGTAACTGTCAGTTTTCTGAGTGGTACCTGTCAGTTCTCTGAGTGGAATCTGTCAGTTCTCTGAGTGGTACCTGTCAGTTCTCTGAGTGGTAACTGTCAGTTCTCTAAGTGGTAACTGTCAGTTCTCTGAGTGGTACCTGTCAGTTCTCTGAGTGGTAACTCAGTTCTCTGAGTGGTACCTGTTAGTTCTCTGAGTGGTAACTGTCAGTTCTCTGAGTGGTACCTGTCAGTTCTCTGAGTGATAACTGTCAGTTCTCTGAATGGTACCTGTCAGTTCTCTGAGTGGTAACTGTCAGTTCTCTGAGTGGTACCTGTCAGTTCTCTGAGTGGTACCTGTCAGTTTTTGAGTGGTAACTGTCAGTTCTCTGAGTGGTACCTGTCAGTTCTCTGAATGGTACCTGTCAGTTCTCTGAGTGGTAACTGTCAGTTCTCTGAGTTGTACCTGTCAGTTCTCTGAGTGATACCTGTCACTTCTCTGAGTGGTAACTGTCAGTTCTCTAAGTGGTAACTCAGTTCTCTGAGTGGTAACTGTCAGTTCTCTGAGTGGTACCTGTCAGTTCTCTGAGTGGTAACTGTCAGTTCTCTGAGTGGTACCTGTCAGTTCTCTGAGTGATACCTGTTACTTCTCTGAGTGGTAACTGTCAGTTCTCTGAGTGGTAACTGTCAGTTCTCTGAGTGGTAACTGTCAGTTCTCTGAGTGGTACCTGTCAGTTCTCTGAGTGGTACATGTCAGTTCTCTGAGTGGTAACTGTCAGTTCTCTAAGTGGTAACTGTCAGTTCTCTGAGTGGTACCTCTCAGCTCTCTAAGTGGTAACTGTCAGTTCTTTGATTGGTAACTGACAGTTCTCTGAGTGGTACCTGTCAGTTATCTGAGTGGTAACTGTCAGTTCTCTGAGTAGTACCTGTTCGTTCTCTGAGTGGTAACTGTCAGTTCTCTGAGTGGTACCTGTCAGTTCTCTGAGTGGTAACTGTCACTTCTCTGAGTGATACCTGTCACTTCTCTGAGTGGTAACTGTCAGCTCTCTGAGTGGTAACTGTCAGTTCTCTGAGTGGTAACTGTCAGTTCTCTGAGTGGTACCTGTCACTTCTCTGAGTGGTAACTGTCAGTTCTCTGAGTGGTACCTGCCAGTTCTGAGCGGTACCTGTCAGTTCTCTGAGTGGTACCTGTCACTTCTCTGAGTGGTACCTCTCAGCTCTCTGAGTGGTACCTCTCAGCTCTCTGAGTGGTACCTGTCACTTCTCTGAGTGGTACCTGTCAGTTCTGAGTGGTACCTGTAAATTCTCTGAGTGGCGCCTGTCAGTTCTCTGAGTGGTACCTGTCAGCTCTGTTAGTGGTACCCGTCAGCTCTCTGAGTGGTCCCTGTCAGTTCTCTGAGTGGTAACTTTCAGTTCTCTGAGTGGTAACTGTCAGTTCTGAGTGGTAACTGTCAGTTCTCTGAGTGGTAACTGTCAGTTCTCTGCGTGGTACCTGTCACTTCTCTGAGTGGTAACTGTCACTTCTCTGAGTGATACCTGTCACTTCTCTGAGTGGTAACTGTCAGTTCTCTGAGTGGTAACTGTCAGTTCTCTGAGTGGTACCTGTCACTTCTCTGAGTGGTAACTGTCACTTCTCTGAGTGATACCTGTCACTTCTCTGAGTGGTAACTGTCAGTTCTCTGAGTGGTACCTGTCAGTTCTCTGAGTGGTACCTGTCAGTTCTGAGTGGTACCTGTAAGTTCTCTGAATGGTACCTGTCAGTTCTCTGAGTGGTACCTGTCAGCTCTGTTAGTGGTACCCGTCAGCTCTCTGAGTGGCCCCTGTCAGTTCTCTGAGTGGTAACTGTCAGTTCACTGACTGGTAACTGTCAGTTCTCTGAGTAGTACTTGTCAGTTCTCTGAGTAGTACCTGTCAGTTCTCTGAGTGGTACCTGTCAGTTCTCTGAGTGGTAACTGTCAGTTCTCTGAGTGGTAACTGTCAGTTCTCTGAGTGGTACCTGTCAGTTCTCTGAGTGGTACATGTTCGTTCTCTGAGTGGTAACTGTCAGTTCTCTGAGTGGTACCTGTCAGTTCTCTGAGTGGTACCTGTCAGTTCAATGAGTGGTACCTGTCGGTTCTGAGTGGTACCTGTAAGTTCTCTGAGTGGTACCTGTCAGTTCTCTGAGTGGTACCTGTCAGCTGTGTTAGTGGTACCCGTCAGCTCTCTGAGTGATCCCTGTCAGTTCTCTGAGTGGTAACTGCCAGTTCTCTGAGTGGTAACTGTTAGTTTCCTGAGTGGTACCTGTCAGTTCTCTGAGTGGTACCTGTCAGTTCTCTGAGTGGTACCTGTCAGTTCTCTGAATGGTAACTGTCAGTTCTCTGAGTGGTAACTGTCAGTTCTCTGAGTGGTAACTGTCAGTTCTCTGAGTGATAACTGCCAGTTCTCTGAATGGTACCTGTCAGTTCTCTGAGTGGTAACTGTCAGTTCTCTGAGTGGTACCTGTCAGTTCTCTGAGTGGTAACTCAGTTCTCTGAGTGGTACCTGTTAGTTCTCTGAGTGGTAACTGTCAGTTCTCTGAGTGATAACTGCCAGTTCTCTGAATGGTACCTGTCAGTTCTCTGAGTGGTAACTGTCAGTTCTCTGAGTGGTACCTGTCAGTTCTCTGAGTGGTACCTGTCAGTTCTTTCAGTGGTAACTGTCAGTTCTCTGAGTGGTACCTGTCAGTTCTCTGAATGGTACCTGTCAGTTCTCTGAGTGGTAACTGTCAGTTCTCTGAATTGTACCTGTCAGTTCTCTGAGTGATACCTGTCACTTCTCTGACTGGTAACTGTCAGTTCTCTAAGTGGTAACTCATTTCTCTGAGTGGTAACTGTCAGTTCTCTGAGTGGTACCTGTCAGTTCTCTGAGTGGTAACTGTCAGTTCTCTGAGTGGTACCTGTCAGTTCTCTGAGTGATACCTGTCACTTCTCTGAGTGGTAACTGTCAGTTCTCTGAGTGGTAACTGTCAGTTCTCTGAGTGGTAACTGTCAGTTCTCTGAGTGGTACCTGTCAGTTCTCTGAGTGGTACATGTCAGTTCTCTGAGTGGTAACTGTCAGCTCTCTAAGTGGTAACTGTCAGTTCTCTGATTGGTAACTGTCAGTTCTCTGAGTGGTACCTGTCAGTTCTCTGAGTGGTAACTGTCAGTTCTTGAGTGGTACCTGTTCGTTCTCTGAGTGGTAACTGTCAGTTCTCTGAGTGGTACCTGTCAATTCTCTGAGTGGTAACTGTCAGTTCTCTGAGTGGTACCTGTTAGTTCTCTGAGTGGTAACCGTCACTTCTCTGAGTGGTACCTGTCACTTCTCTGAGTGGTACCTGTCAGTTCTCTGAGTGGTAACTGTCAGTTCTCTGAGTGGTACCTGTCACTTCTCTGAGTGATACCTGTCACTTCTCTGAGTGGTAACTGTCAGTGCTCTGAGTGGTAACTGTCAGTTCTCTGAGTGGTAACTGTCAGTTCTCTGAGTGGTACCTGTCACTTCTCTGAGTGGTACCTGTCACTTCTCTGAGTGATACCTCTCACTTCTCTGAGTGGTAACTGTCAGTACTCTGAGTGGTAACTGTCAGTTCTCTGAGTGGTAACTGTCAGTTCTCTGAGTGGTACCTGTCACTTCTCTGAGTGGTAACTGTCACTTCTCTGAGTGATGCCTGTCACTTCTCTGAGTGGTAACTGTCAGCTCTCTGAGTGGTAACTGTCAGTTCTCTGAGTGGTAACTGTCAGTTCTCTGAGTGGTACCTGTCACTTCTCTGAGTGGTAACTGTCAGTTCTCTGAGTGGTACCTGCCAGTTCTGAGCGGTACCTGTCAGTTCTCTGAGTGGTACCTGTCACTTCTCTGAGTGGTACCTCTCAGCTCTCTGAGTGGTACCTCTCAGCTCTCTGAGTGGTACCTGTCACTTCTCTGAGTGGTACCTGTCAGTTCTGAGTGGTACCTGTAAATTCTCTGAGTGGCGCCTGTCAGTTCTCTGAGTGGTACCTGTCAGCTCTGTTAGTGGTACCCGTCAGCTCTCTGAGTGGTCCCTGTCAGTTCTCTGAGTGGTAACTTTCAGTTCTCTGAGTGGTAACTGTCAGTTCTGAGTGGTACCTGTCAGTTCTCTGAGTGGTACCTGTCAGTTCTCTGAGTGGTACCTGTCAGTTCTCTGAGTGGTAGCTGTCAGTTCTCTAAGTGGTAACTGTCAGTTCTCTGAGTGGTACCTGTCAGTTCTCTGAGTGGTAACTCAGTTCTCTGAGTGGTACCTGTTAATTCTCTGAGTAGTAACTGTCAGTTCTCTGAGTGGTACCTGTCAGTTCTCTGAGTGGTAACTGTCAGTTCTCTGAGTAATAACTGCCAGTTCTCTGAGTGGTACCTGTCAGTTCTCTGAGTGGTACGTGTCAGTTCTCTGAGTGGTACCTGTCAGTTCTCTGAGTGGTACCTGTCAGTTCTCTGATTGATACCTGTCAGTTCTCTGAGTGGTACCTGTTAGTTCTCTGAGTGGTAACCGTCACTTCTCTGAGTGGTAACTGTCAGTTCTCTGAGTGGTACCTGTCAATTCTCTGAGTGGTAACTGTCAGTTCTCTGAGTGGTACCTGTTAGTTCTCTGAGTGGTAACCGTCACTTCTCTGAGTGGTACCTGTCACTTCTCTGAGTGGTACCTGTCAGTTCTCTGAGTGGTAACTGTCAGTTCTCTGAGTGGTACCTTTCACTTCTCTGAGTGATACCTCTCACTTCTCTGAGTGGTAACTCTCAGTACTCTGAGTGGTAACTGTCAGTTCTCTGAGTGGTAACTGTCAGTTCTCTGAGTGGTACCTGTCACTTCTCTGAGTGGTAATTGTCAGTTCTCTGAGTGGTACCTGCCAGTTCTGAGCGGTACCTGTCAGTTCTCTGAGTGGTACCTTTCACTTCTCTGAGTGATACCTCTCACTTCTCTGAGTGGTAACTCTCAGTACTCTGAGTGGTAACTGTCAGTTCTCTGAGTGGTAACTGTCAGTTCTCTGAGTGGTACCTGTCACTTCTCTGAGTGGTAACTGTCACTTCTCTGAGTGATACCTGTTACTTCTCTGAGTGGTAACTGTCAGCTCTCTGAGTGGTAACTGTCAGTTCTCTGAGTGGTAACTGTCAGTTCTCTGAGTGGTACCTGTCACTTCTCTGAGTGGTAACTGTCAGTTCTCTGAGTGGTACCTGCCAGTTCTGAGCGGTACCTGTCAGTTCTCTGAGTGGTACCTGTCACTTCTCTGAGTGGTACCTCTCAGCTCTCTGAGTGGTACCCGTCAGCTCTCTGAGTGGTACCTGTCACTTCTCTGAGTGGTACCTGTCAGTTCTGAGTGGTACCTGTAAATTCTCTGAGTGGTGCCTGTCAGTTCTCTGAGTGGTACCTGTCAGCTCTGTTAGTGGTACCCGTCAGTTCTCTGAGTGGTCCCTGTCAGTTCTCTGAGTGGTAACTTTCAGTTCTCTGAGTGGTAACTGTCAGTTCTCTGAGTGGTACCTGTCAGTTCTCTGAGTGGTACCTGTCAGTTCTCTGAGTGGTACCTGTCAGTTCTCTGAGTGGTAGCTGTCAGTTCTCTAAGTGGTAACTGTTAGTTCTCTGAGTGATACCTGTCAGTTCTCTGAGTGGTAACTCAGTTCTCTGAGTGGTACCTGTTAATTCTCTGAGTAGTAACTGTCAGTTCTCTGAGTGGTACCTGTCAGTTCTCTGAGTGGTAACTGTCAGTTCTCTGAGTAATAACTGCCAGTTCTCTGAGTGGTACCTGCCAGTTCTCTGAGTGGTACCTGTCAGTTCTCTGAGCGGTAACTGTCAGTTCTGTGAGTTGTACCTGTCAGTTCTCTGACGAGCCTTTTCCATCCTATGGAGAGGGAGCATGGACACGGGGGTCGTCCCACAGTTACTAAAAACAACAGACACAGCCCCACTCCACAAAGGGGGCAGTAAAGCAACAGCAAAGAACTACAGACCAATAGCACTAACATCCCATATCATAAAAATCTTTGAAAGGGTCCTAAGAAGCAAGATCACCACCCATCTAGAAACCCATCAGTTACACAACCCAGGGCAACATGGGTTTAGAACAGGTCGCTCCTGTCTGTCTCAACTATTGGATCACTACGACAAGGTCCTAGATGCACTAGAAGACAAAAAGAATGCAGATGTAATATATACAGACTTTGCAAAAGCCTTCGACAAGTGTGACCATGGCGTAATAGCGCACAAAATGCGTGCTAAAGGAATAACAGGAAAAGTCGGTCGATGGATCTATAATTTCCTCACTAACAGAACACAGAGAGTAGTCGTCAACAGAGTAAAGTCCGAGGCAGCTACGGTGAAAAGCTCTGTTCCACAAGGCACAGTACTCGCTCCCATCTTGTTCCTCATCCTCATATCCGACATAGACAAGGATGTCAGCCACAGCACCGTGTCTTCCTCTGCAGATGACACCCGAATCTGCATGACAGTGTCTTCCATTGCAGACACTGCAAAGCTCCAGGCGGACATCAACCAAATCTTTCAGTGGGCTGCAGAAAACAATATGAAGTTCAACGATGAGAAATTTCAATTACTCAGATATGGTAAACATGAGGAAATTAAATCTTCATCAGAGTACAAAACAAATTCTGGTCACAAAATAGAGCGAAACACCAACGTCAAAGACCTGGGAGTGATCATGTCGGAGGATCTCACCTTCAAGGCTCATAACATTGTATCAATCGCATCTGCTAGAAAAATGACAGGATGGATAATGAGAACCTTCAGAACTAGGGAGGCCAAGCCCATGATGACACTCTTCAGGTCACTTGTTCTATCAAGGCTGGAATATTGCTGCACACTAACAGCACCTTTCAAGGCAGGTGAAATTGCCGACCTAGAAAATGTACAGAGAACTTTCACGGCGCGCATAACGGAGATAAAACACCTCAATTACTGGGAGCGCTTGAGGTTCCTAAACCTGTATTCCCTGGAACGCAGGAGGGAGAGATACATGATTATATACACCTGGAAAATCCTAGAGGGACTAGTACCGAACTTGCACACGAAAATCACTCACTACGAAAGCAAAAGACTTGGCAGACGATGCACCATCCCCCCAATGAAAAGCAGGGGTGTCACTAGCACGTTAAGAGACCATACAGTAAGTGTCAGGGGGCCCGAGACTGTTCAACTGCCTCCCAGCACACATAAGGGGGATTACCAACAGACCCCTGGCAGTCTTCAAGCTGGCACTGGACAAGCACCTAAAGTCAGTTCCTGATCAGCCGGGCTGTGGCTCGTACGTTGGTTTGCGTGCAGCCAGCAGCAACAGCCTGGTTGATCAGGCTCTGATCCACCAGGAGGCCTGGTCACAGACCGGGCCGCGGGGGCGTTGACCCCTGGAACTCTCTCCAGGTAAACTCCAGGTAATACCTGTCACTTCTCTGAGTGGTAACTGTCAGTTCTCTGAGTGGTAACTGTCAGTTCTCTGAGTGGTAACTGTCAGTTCTCTGAGTGATACCTGTCAGTTCTCTGAGTGATACCTGTCACTTCTCTGAGTGGTAACTGTCAGTTCTCTGAGTGGTAACTGTCAGTTCTCTGAGTGGTAACTGTCAGTTCTCTGAGTGGTACCTGTCAGTTCTCTGAGTGGTAACTGTCAATTCTCTGAGTGGTAACTGTCAGTTCTTTGAGTGGTACCTGTCAGTTCTCTGAGTGGTAACTGTCAGTTCTCTGAGTGGTAACTGTCAGTTCTCTGAGTGGTACCTGTCAGTTCTCTGATTGGTAACTGTCAGTTCTCTGAGTGGTGCCTGTTCGTTCTCTGAATGGTAACTGTCAGTTCTCTGAGTGGTAACTGTCAGTTCTCTGAGTGGTACCTGTCACTTCTCTGAGTGGTACCTGTCATTTCTCTGAGTAATACCTGTCACTTCTCTGAGTGGTAACTGTCACTTCTCTGAGTGGTACCTGTCAGTTCTCTGAGTGGTAACTGTCAGTTCTCTGTTGTAACTGTCAATTCTCTGAGTGGTAACTGTCAGTGGTACCTGTCACTTCTCTGAGTGGTACCTGTGTCACCTGTCACTTCTCTGAGTGGTAACTGTCAGTTCTCTGAGTGGTAACTGTCAGTTCTCTGAGTGGTACCTGTCAGTTCTCTGATTGGTAACTGTCAGTTCTCTGAGTGGTACCTGTTCGTTCTCTGAATGGTAACTGTCAGTTCTCTGAGTGGTAACTGTCAGTTCTCTGAGTGGTACCTGTCACTTCTCTGAGTGGTACCTGTCATTTCTCTGAGTAATACCTGTCACTTCTCTGAGTGGTAACTGTCACTTCTCTGAGTGGTACCTGTCAGTTCTCTGAGTGGTAACTGTCAGTTCTCTGAGTGGTACCTGTCACTTCTCTGAGTGGTAACTGTCATTTCTCTGAGTGATACCTGTCACTTCTCTGAGTGGTAACTGTCATTTCTCTGAGTGGTACCTGTCAGTTCTCTGAGTGGTAACTGTCAGTTCTCTGAGTGGTACCTGTCAGTTCTCTGAGTGGTACCTGTCAGTTCTCTGAGTGGTAACTGTCAGTTCTCTGAGTGGTACCTGTCACTTCTCTGAGTGGTACCTGTCAGTTCTCTGAGTGGTAACTGTCAGTTCTCTGAGTGGTACCTGTCAGTTCTCTGAGTGGTAACTGTCAGTTCTCTGAGTGGTACCTGTCAGTTCTCTGAGCGGTACCTGTCAGTTCTCTGAGTGGTACCTGTCAGTTCTCTGAGTGGTAACTGTCAGTTCTCTGAGTGGTAACTGTCAGTTCTCTGAGTGGTACCTGTCAGTTCTCTGAGCGGTACCTGTCAGTTCTCTGAGTGGTAACTGTCAGTTCTCTGAGTGGTACCTGTCAGTTCTCTGAGCGGTACCTGTCAGTTCTCTGAGTGGTACCTGTCAGTTCTCTGAGTGGTACCTGTCAGTTCCCTGAGTGGTAACTGTCAGTTCTGTCGTCACCATAAACGTACACTCAGGAGAGGAACTATGTACCGACATTTCGGTCTTTCCTGAACCATTGTTACGCCAAAACTTTATTGCCTAGTGGCTTGACACTTGTCGAGGACGGACCGAAACGTCGTCATAGGGTTTCTCTCCCAGGTGTGTCGTCTCAGGGTTTCTCTCCCAGCTACGTCGCCACAGGGTTTCTCTCCCAGGTATGTCGTCACAGGGTTTCTCTCCCAGGTACGTCGTCACAGGGTTTCTCTCCCAGGTACGTCGTCATAGGGGTTTCTCTCCCAGGTACGTCGTCACAGGGTTTCTCTCCCAGGTACGTCGTCACAGGGTTTCTCTCCCAGGTATGTCGTCTCAGGGTTTCTCTCCCAGCTACGTCGCCACAGGGTTTCTCTCCCAGGTATGTCGTCACAGGGTTTCTCTCCCAGGTACGTCGTCACAGGGTTTCTCTCCCAGGTACGTCGTCACAGGGTTTCTCTCCCAGGTACGTCGTCACAGGGTTTCTCTCCCAGGTATGTCGTCTCAGGGTTTCTCTCCCAGCTACGTCGCCACAGGGTTTCTCTCCCAGGTATGTCGTCACAGGGTTTCTCTCCCAGGTACGTCGTCGCAGGGTTTCTCTCCCAGGTACGTCGTCACAGAGTTTCTCTCCCAGGTACGTCGTCACAGGGTTTCTCTCCCAGGTACGTCGTCACAGGGTTTCTCTCCCAGGTACGTCGTCACATGGTTTCTCTCCCAGGTACGTCGTCACAGGGTTTCTCTCCCAGGTACGTCGTCACAGGGTTTCTCTCCCAGGTACGTCGTCACAGGGTTTCTCTCCCACGTACGTCGTCACAGAGTTTCTCTCCCACGTACGTCGTCACAGAGTTTCTCTCCCAGGTACGGGGTTTTGGTGACTTGTTCCAGCCACTGAATTTGTAATTGTTTGGTTATGGCATCTTGCGGCTCCGTCACTGTATACCAGCGTGTGAGCGGTAGTGATGGTGCTTCCAGTTACCCAGACTGACACTGCTGAAGTCTATCAGCTCAGACTGACACTGCTGAAGTTTATCAGCTCAGACTGACACTGCTGGTCTATCAGCTCAGACTGACACTGCTGAAGTTTATCAGCTCAGACTGACACTGCTGGTCTATCAGCTCAGACTGACACTGCTGAAGTTTATCAGCTCAGACTGACACTGCTGAAGTCTCCCAGCTCAGGCTGACACTGCTGAAGTCTACCAGCTCAAGCTGACACTACTGAAGTCTACCAGCTCAGGTTGACACTACTGAAGTCTCCCAGCTCAAACTGACACTACTGAAGTCTCCCAGCTCAAGCTGACACTACTGAAGTCTACCAGCTCAGGTTGACACTACTGAAGTCTCCCAGCTCAAACTGACACTACTGAAGTCTCCCAGCTCAAGCTGACACTACTGAAGTCTACCAGCTCAGGTTAACACTACTGAAGTCTCCCAGCTCAAGCTAACACTACTGAAGTCTCCCTGCTCAAGCTGACACTACTGAAGTCTCCCAGCTCAAGCTAACACTACTGTAGTCTCCCAGCTCAAGCTGACACTACTGAAGTCTCCCAGCTCAAGCTAACACTACTGAAGTCTCCCAGCTCATGCTAACACTACTGAAGTCTCCCAGCTCAAGCTAACACTACTGAAGTCTCCCAGCTCAAGCTAACACTACTGAAGTCTCCCAGCTCAAGCTAACACTACTGAAGTCTCCCAGCTCAAGCTAACACTACTGAAGTCTCCCAGCTCAAGCTAACACTACTGAAGTCTCCCAGCTCAAGCTAACACTACTGTAGTCTCCCAGCTCAAGCTAACACTACTGAAGTCTCCCAGCTCAAGCTAACACTACTGTAGTCTCCCAGCTCAGGATGACAGATTTCAACACCTTGCATGAGCACCATCCTCTCTGATGGAATATGACAGGGAGACATAACTAGCTTTCGTTACCACTGTTCAACTGTCATATATAGAAGAACGTATCATCCATATTCCCTCAATTCCTCTTTCGTTCTCTCCCATCTTAACCTGTGACCAGCCAGCTATTAAGAGATCAGAGATTCGTGGTGAGCCGCTCATATACACAATGATATAAATCTAAATTAATACACTTTTAACCGGATATAAATCTGAACCAATACATTCTTAGTAGGATTATACAGGATGTTCCGCATATATGGAATCATACTAGGTGTTTCGTAAGTCTGGAATCTTACTGGGTGTTCCGTATATCTGGAATCATCCAGGGTGCTCTGTAAATCTGGAGAATGTTTGGTAGGTTGAATCCGAGATGGACTCCCACGGGACGGGCGGGTGTGTGTGTAGTTATGTGGGGTAACGATGAAGTTGCTTGGCGAGGGGATTCACTTGTGTTACAAAAGCCGTTGTTCTGGTTGAAATTGTTAGATATGCGGATAAGTGATGATTCTAGGATACTGCGGTATTGAGTGTCTTCTTTCCTGACGATGAGTCTTGTGTTTATGTAGTTGATTAAATTAGGTCGGAAATTTCGGTGTTGAACACAGGGGTTCTTTAAGATCTGCCTGAGTACTGGTGTTCTGAATGAAATACGTGTCTGGAGGTCTCTGGATGTTTCGCCCATGTACTATTCATATTTTATTCACCCAGGTGCATCTGGTTGTGACTTGATAAAGCCCATTGTGTGGGCGAAACGCTGTCAATACATTCCTAATAAAGAAAATAGATCACCGTAAATGAACCTAAATGGATGAATAACAGACACGAACATCTCCTGGGTGAAAAGAGAGGCCATTCACAAGTGAGTCAAAAGAGGAGAAGGTTACCTTATTAACCACTATATTCATTTTAAGAGGCAAGTCAAAAAAGGAATAAGTAAAGCTGAACGAGATTATGAACTAAAGGTTACGAGGTAAACAGAGACTGACCCGAAGATTTTCATGCATGTATAAAGGAACAAGATTGAGGGTAAAAATAGACCAACTTAAGTGTAACTCGGGTCAGCTTCCTGTTAGTGACCAAGAAGTGTTTTCCATTTTTAACACTTATTTCCTGTCAGCTTTCACACATGGGGACACAAATAAAATCCCAGAAATAATTAATTGTACCAGTCAGGACGAAAATAAATCATGTTAGATTAAAGTCGCTGACATGGTTCTCAAACAAATTGATAAGCCCAGACAAGTCGCTCGGCCCTGGGGAACTGTTTTCAATGGTTGCAAATGAATGTAAGTAAGTTTATTCAGGTATACACAAATACAGTTACATAGATTATCATACATAGCAGCATATGTGTAGAGAACCTGGGATAACCCAAAAAAGTCACTCAGAGTGACTTATTTCCATTGGGGTCCTTTAAACCACTAGTCAGTCTCATCAACAAACCACTACAAACGGGGATCGCGCCAGATTAGTGGTGGTAAGTGGTAAATGTGATACTCATTGAAAAACTCTGAAGTATGTCTGTGACTAAAGTACGTCTGTGAAATGCATCTATAAAGTTCATGCGTCTGTCTGAAGTGCGTTTATGTGTGAAGTGTGTCTGAAGTGCTTCTGTGTCTGAAGTGCGTCTGTCTAAAGTGTGTCTATGTCTAAAGTGCGTCTATGTGTGAAGTGCGTCTATGTGTAAAGTGCGTCTATGTGTGAAGTGCGTCTATGTGTGAAGTGCGTCTATGTGTGAAGTGCGTCTATGTGTGAAGTGCGTCTATGTGTGAAGTGCGTCTGTCTAAAGTGTGTCTATGTCTAAAGTGCGTCTATGCGTGAAGTGCGTCTGTGTGTGAAGTGCGTCTGTATCTGAAGTGTGTCTGTGTGTGAAGTGCGTCTGTGTGTGAAGTGCGTCTATGTGTGAAGTGCGCTGTGTGTGAAGTGCGTCTATGTGTGAAGTGCGTCTATGTGTGAAGTACGTCTATGTGTGAAGTGCGTCTATGTGTGAAGTGCGTCTATGTGTGAAGTGCGTCTATGTGTGAAGTGCGTCTATGTGTGAAGTGCGTCTATGTGTTAAGTGCGTCTATGTGTGAAGTGCGTCTATGTGTGAAGTGCGTCTATGTGTGAAGTGCATCTATGTGTGAAGTGCGTCTATGTGTGAAGTGCGTCTATGTGTGAAGTGCGTCTATGTGTGAAGTGCGTCTATGTGTGAAGTGCGTCTATGTGTGAAGTACGTCTATGTGTGAAGTGCGTCTATGTGTGAAGTGCGTCTATGTGTGAAGTACGTCTATGTGTGAAGTACGTCTATGTGTGAAGTACGTCTATGTGTGAAGTACGTCTATGTGTGAAGTACGTCTATGTGTGAAGTACGTCTATGTGTGAAGTGCGTCTATGTGTGAAGTACGTCTATGTGTGAAGTACGTCTATGTGTGAAGTACGTCTATGTGTGAAGTACGTCTATGTGTGAAGTACGTCTATGTGTGAAGTACGTCTATGTGTGAAGTACGTCTATGTGTGAAGTACGTCTATGTGTGAAGTGCGTCTATGTGTGAAGAAACTTGGCAGCAACAGAGAAGAATCAACAACACAGGAAACGGACGAGTGTGAGATATTTACGTCCATCTTCAATGTTTGTTATCTAAATCAAATAATTCTTCGTTTCCGTTCAGTGTCGTACGCGTGTGCACTCAAACGTGCCGTCGCAAGACGTAAAGACGTGACGTACTTCCCAAAGATCCCTCAACACTCTTGCTATCTTTATTTTCCTCGTCTTTACTATGACTTTTACTTATTATTCATTTTAACGTTTCTGTTGTATTATTCTTATTCTTATTATTATTATTATTATTATTATTATTATTATTATTATTATTATTATTATTATTATTATTATTATTATTATTATTATTTACATGAATGGTATACAATCCCGACAAGATGAAATTAGACACATGCAAGATCTGGGTCTCTTTAATGTAGAAGTTTCGCCATTCAGAGGCTTTATCAGTACAATTCTAAGACATAATTTGAAGACAGTAAAACTATATACAAGATGAGATCTCTCTCATTAGCACAGCTTGTTGATAAATTAGACACACGTGCAACACTTGGGTATATTTATAGTAAAAACGTTTCGCTATACAGTGGTTTCTTCAGTTCGATACAAAGAAGAATGATTGAAGATCAGAACCATTTATGAGCAGAGCTTGTAGCTGCTAATATAGCTGCAACAACCTCTTCCGTGATGGTGTTGTCCCAACTGGACTTTTTATGAGCTAAGTTTTAGCTGGTCTTGTCCGTGCTGATGGGGTGTGCCACATGCTGGTGCCACTGGTGTAGCTGAGATCATCAATTCCTGCTGAAGAAACCACTCATGGCGAAACGTTTCCTTAAATAAATGGCCTGTACTATACGTGTCTTTTTCCACAACTCCTGCTGTATTGCGTCTGTGTTCTGGTAAACTTTCCTTCACCAGCTCGGTGAATCCACGAGAGCAGGATAAGGCTACAAAACGGTAAGGCTTCAGTGTAATCCAGTTCAAGGAAAAGCTTCACCTGGGGTATAAGAACATAAGAAAGAAGGAACATTGCTGCAGGCCTACTGGCCCATGCGAGGCAGGTCCAAATCTCCCACCGGCTTAAGCCAATGACCCAGCCTAGTCAGGTCAGGTCACATACGTTTAAGAAGGAGCACGGCATGAGACTTGCTTGCTATGCATTACTCATATGCTTTACTCGCCTTGTATAACTGCTTTCTGGAGAAGACCCGGGCCGGAAGTACCGGCAAACCTACAACAACAACAGACTTACTACCAGACATACGTGGACAGACACATGACTTCTGCCGAAAGAGAGAGGTCACGATGTTCCAGGGACACGACGGAGGACTCGGATTTAGAAATGTGGAGCGCAATCCTAGCGAAGAAGTTGCGTGACCACTCCTTGTCATCAGAGGTAGAGTCTGCAGACCATGCTGCCAGCGAATACGGAAGACACGCCGTCCCTCAAGGAGCAGGTAAACCAGCACAAATCACCTGGCAGATTCAAGGTAAAGGCTTATGGGGAACTATGGCGTGGTTACACACCTGGAATCACGGCACAAACTGAGGTCCAATATATGGTTCAACCTGAGGGGAGAACCAATACTGACTTCTCTCAACAAGGAAATGCACGCCCATAGAGGCAGTAGTAGCTCACCCCAGTGTGGTGTCAGCTCAACATCTCAAGGCAAAGTCGGCAGGCAACGCACCAACCCGGCAGGTTCTCATTCAGCATGTAGGACCGCTGCCATCCCAGCTGGACCTCGGTTCTTGAGGCAGGTACGATGTCAGGACCTTCACGGCAGAACCAGTTCGCTGTTTCAAGTGCCAGCGTTATAGACACCTGGGTGCACTCTGTCCGATCAGAGTAATCTGCGGTGTCTGTAGCTAGCGCCACCCTACCTAGGACTGCATCACCAAGCTGAAGAATGCATCGCCACCCACTCCACGATGCCCGAACTGAAGGAAGAAACACCATACCTGGAACCCTCGATGCCCCGAGAGGCTCGCTAGAATTCGTGAGACCCAGAAGACGCCAACAACGAGGCAGCAGGCTACGGCAGAGCATCACCCTCAGCAGAGTTATGCTGACTAACTTTAATTAAACATCTGCAGTGTCTAAGCTCGATCAAAAGTTTGTTGGTCCTTATCGAGTAGTTGAACATATCACTGGCAATAGGTTAGAGAAATTAGTACTGGTCAGTATAAAGAATCGCATTTAGATCATATGAAGTTAGTAGGCGATGATGATGTTCCTACCCAGACTAATGTGGCAGACTCTGACAATCCTCTTGACTCTGTACCCTATACCTCTAATACTCAGTCAGATGATCAATCTGAACGTCATTATTCTCTACGTACACGACAAGTATTGAGAAATCCTCAAGTATCATTTGTAAATACCAATTCAGATCTGCCTCAACCACGGCATGAGTTAGCCATTGCAACAGAGTTTGATCCTCTCAGAGATGATAACCATTCTGCATATGTAAATCTTACCCTAGCAGAGTTATCACTTTTATTGTATACTCCCGCCGCTGAGTTTATTAATTCTATGAATTGTGATATATCATACCTTGTAATGCATTACAATAAGTTCCATTAGCTTCCATCCCTATAATATCCTTATGTATGTTATAATGTTCAACTGTTGTGTACTTCGACACTGTACAGCATCAGCCCAGAGCCATAAGCCTGTCGCCTCTAGTTTGTATTAGCTGTATGTCGGGATGCCATGCATTACTTCAGTTACAAATAGTATCAGTTACCAGTAGTGTCAGTCAGTGACTCATACCAACTGTTACTGATTCACCATCTGACATGATCACTGACCATTACTGAGTCATTCTGCTGACCATAGCATGATGTTTGAATGCCGCTCCCCCTTCAGTACTCATAATTATAAGTTACCAGCCATCCGAAGTGCGTGTTTTTACCTAATTCCAGGATTCGAACCCCACACGACATATGCTCTGGAAAACGTCATATCGGCAACCATCACCATCTACCTAAGCCATAGTCAGGTCATTCTAGTTCAGCCCACTCAGGTAATTTCTCAGTCCTGTGAAATTAGCCAAGTGGAAGTCAGGGACAGAGACTTGATTGCCATTATTAGGGTAATTCCATGATATATTAAAACTGAGTGATTGGTAATCACTTTCCCCAAGCTCATCATTAACCTCAAGATTATTAATTAGTGATTCCCTGCTGGCAAGAACCAAGTCTAGTTGGTTCTGTCACAAACTGTTTTAAAAAACAATCCTGAATCGCGTCAAGAAAGTCGTTTGACTTTTAAATTTTCTGTCAAATTACTCCGTAAATCACACCCAAGATTAGTTTTTCACGGCCCTCGAGAAGCTGTAACCAAGCAGATTCAGTGGCGGACGCTTCTAATTTTATATCTTCTCTAACACAACAGTTTAAATTATCTCTGACATACATCGCTACTCCACCACCCTTCCTGCTGACCCTATCAGTGTGGAATAATTTATAGTCTTGTATGTGGCATTCAGAAGGCATTACTCTTTCAGATTGAGCCAGGTCTCTCTAATAGCAATAATATCTATGCTTCCTGCACTTGCAATTAATCTTAGCTCATCTATTTTATTTCTTACACTCCTGCCATTAGTATAGTAAATTTTAAGGTTCACTATACTAATAGCAGGAGTGTAAGAAATAAGATAGATAAGCTAAGATTAATTGCAAGTGCAGGAAGCATAGATATAATGGCTATATCAGAGATAGTTCAAAGAAAAGCTTCACCTTGGGCATCGTAAGGGACAGTTCAAGGAAAAGCTTCGCCTAGGGTATCGTAAGGGACAGTTCAAGGAAAAGCTTCACCTTGGGTATCGTAAGGGACAGTTCAAGGAAAAGCTTCACCTTGGGCATCGTAAGGGACAGTTCAAGGAAAAGCTTCACCTAGGGTATCGTAAGGGACAGTTCAAGGAAAAGCTTCACCTAGGGTATCGTAAGGGACAGTTCAAGGAAAAGCTTCGCCTAGGGTATCGTAAGGGACAGTTC
The DNA here is from genome assembly GCF_038502225.1 of Cherax quadricarinatus. Taxonomy (NCBI): domain Eukaryota; kingdom Metazoa; phylum Arthropoda; class Malacostraca; order Decapoda; family Parastacidae; genus Cherax; species Cherax quadricarinatus. The sequence goes on along the minus strand of NC_091320.1, from coordinate 24,762,780 downwards.
AAGGAAAAGCTTCACCTAGGGTATCGTAAGGGACAGTTCAAGGAAAAGCTTCGCCTAGGGTATCGTAAGGGACAGTTCAAGGAAAAGCTTCACCTAGGGTATCGTAAGGGACAGTTCAAGGAAAAGCTTCACCTTGGGTATCGTAAGGGACAGTTCAAGGAAAAGCTTCACCTAGGGTATCGTAAGGGACAGTTCAAGGAAAAGCTTCACCTTGGGTATCGTAAGGGACAGTTCAAGGAAAAGCTTCACCTTGGGTATCGTAAGGGACAGTTCAAGGAAAAGCTTCACCTAGGGTATCGTAAGGGACAGTTCAAGGAAAAGCTTCACCTAGGGTATCGTAAGGGACAGTTCAAGGAAAAGCTTCACCTTGGGTATCGTAAGGGACAGTTCAAGGAAAAGCTTCACCTTGGGTATCGTAAGGGACAGTTCAAGGAAAAGCTTCACCTTGGGTATCGTAAGGGGAATATTACACTTTCTGTTGTCCGTGTTACTGGGAAATTCACTAAAAATTGTGTCTTCTTATAAAACTGTTTGTATCGTCTTGTTATGGGCTCGCAGTCCACATTTTCGGCGTCTGCGGTATATTGAGAGAGTCTGTGCTGATTTTATGGGCAATTCGAGTACGATAAAATTGAACAAAATAGGAGTCAGATGATTCGCAACAATAACAGGAAAAAGTGTTATTTTTAGGCTTGAAGTATTCTTGACTGGCGATGAACACATTATAAGAACACAAGAATGAAGGGACACTGCTAGGCGGGTCTAACTCGCACCCACCCACACCCACTTACACAAATAACCCGCACATGGAAGAGTTTACGACGACGTTTCGGTCCGATTTGGACCATAACGTCGGACCGAAACGTCGTAGTAAGCTCCACTCTTCTATGTGTGGATTATTTGTGTATTGTTCCAGTCACGGTATTATGCCTTTTTATTATTCACACCAACTTATGTGCCCGTTTAATCAGAATTCTGGTGACGCAGCTGTCTGGAAGTTAGTTCCGCTCTTCTACAACTTTATTGCCAAATTTACCAGCCTTATCATACGCCCAATCATATGGGCATTAGGCAAAAAAATTAGAGGCACATAATGAGTCCAGAAATCCATTATTTGGTTAATATAATATCTTGAGTCGAAGAGAAGTGAACATGATAACTAACATCAATTAAGCAAATACTATGGAATGTTATAAAAGGAAGCGAAGCAGTTACTTAAGCAAGACAGTTACTCAAGTAAGCAAGATAGTTACTCAGGTAAGCAAGATAGTTACTCAAGTAATCAAGATAGTTACGCAAGTAATCAAGATAGTTACTTAAATAAGCAAGATAGCTACTCAAGTAAACAAGATAGTTACTCAAGTAAGATAGTTGCTCAAGTAAGAAAGTTACTCAAGTAAGCAAGATAGTTGCTCAAGTAAGCAAGATAGTTACTCAAGTAAGCAAGATAGTTGCTCAAGTAAGCAAGATAGTTACTCAAGTAAGCAAGATAGTTACTCAAGTAAGCAAGATAGTTACTCAAGTAAGCAAGATAGTTGCTCAAGTAAGCAAGATAGTTACTCAAGCAAGATAGTTATTCAAGTAAGCAAGATAGTTACTCAAGCAAGATAGTTATTCAAGTAAGCAAGATAGTTACTCAAGCAAGAAAGATAGTACTCAAGCAAGCAAGATAGTACTCAAGATAACTGCATTTTAATGATATGCTCATTAATGTTTTATGATTTTTAATTTAATCAGACCAAAATTATTTAATTGTATAAAAAACTTTGTAAAATGATTGTTTTATTTCTACCACATATATCTACTTCTTGTTTGTTAGTATTTAAATTGTTTGGCTTCACTGTCTTATTAGAGCCTGGCAGGAAGCAAATGTTCTTCCAAAATTATTTCCAAGTTAGTATGAAAATTTTATATTTGTTGGAGGAGTGTGGAGCCGAGGGTGTACCGTCTCTGCCCCTCACTGACTTATCTTTTGTGATGATTGGTTCAGAAAACCGACAAATTGTAGAATGAGACATTTATGCAGCATATGGGACGCTTTACTGAGGAAACGTTTCTCCACACAGTGGCGTCTAAATGAGGACACTCTAGCAAGAAAGAGGATATATCGTTATCAAAGGCAACAGCTTGTCTGGTTCGTTGACTCCATGGTACACTAGGGTAGCCGCAGTCCTCTCTGGGTCTTCTTCGGGAGGGGACATCAGTGTTAGTTGCCTGCGGAGTGTCTCAGTAACTTGGAACTCCAGGAGATAGTGTGTTAGGGGGAGCTGGACAGCGTGCTGGCAGTACTGGCACATTTCCTCCTCTGCCTTATCTACCATCATCTTGGCTGTGAGAAAGCCTAAACGAAGCCGATGGATGGCGGTACACTGTGATCTGGACCAGCTTCTGTCATAAGAACATAAGAACATAAGAACGAAGGAACACTGCAGAAGGCCTACTGGCCCATGCGAGGCAGGTCCAAGTCTCCTACCGGCTTAAGCCAATGCACCCAACCTAGTCAGGTCAGATCACATTGACTTAAGGGAGGAACACGGCAACCGACCTGTTAGCACAAGCTATCAGGTCCAACTCACACCCACCCACATCCACTCATGTATTTATCCAACCTATTTTTAAAGCTACACAACGTTCTGGCCTCTATAACTGTACTCGGGAGTTTGTTCCACTCATCCACAACTCTATTACCAAACCAGTACTTTCCTATATCCTTCCTGAATCTGAATTTTTTCCAACTTAAAACCATTGCTGCGAGTCCTGTCTAGGCTAGATATTTTCAGCACACTATTTACATCCCCTTTATTTATTCCCGTCTTCCATTTATACACCTCAATCATATCCCCCCTAATTCTACGTCTTTCTAGAGAGTGCAGATTCAGGGCCCTTAGTCTATCCTCATAGGGAAGGTTTCTGATACATGGGATCAACTTTGTCATCCTCCTTTGTACATTTTCCTGAGAATTTATATCCATTCTGTAATACGGTGACCAAAACTGTGCAGCAAAATCTAAATGAGGCCTAACCAAGGATGTATAGAGTTGAAGAACAACCTGAGGACTCCTATTATTTATGCTTCTTGATATGAAGCCAAGGATTCTATTAGCTTTATTGCGAACACTTATGCACTGTTGTCTTGGTTTCAGATTACTGCTAACCAGAACTCCTAAATCTTTTTCGCAATCCGTAATATTAAGATCTACATTATTTAGTTTATATGTGGCATGGTTATTGTCCTGTCCAACATTTAGAACTTTGCATTTGTCTATATTAAACTGCATCTGCCACTTCTCCGACCACTGCATCAGTCTATTCAAATCTTCCTGGAGTGCTCGAATGTCCTCGTCAGAATGAATTCGACGGCCTATTTTGGTGTCATCGGCAAACTTGCCGATGTCGCTCTTTATGCCCTCATCTATGTCGTTTATGTAGATTGTGAACAGCAGGGGGCCCAACACTGACCCCTGTGGAACACCGCTCGTGACGCTTCCCCACTCTGATCTCCCCATTTATGCAAACTCTCTGCTGCCTATTTGTCAACCATGCCTCTATCCAGGAAAAAATATTCTCCTATTCCATGTGCCTTAATTTTCCTCAATAGTCTCTGATGTGGGACCCTGTCAAAAGCCTTACTGAAGTCCATATACACAATATCATATTCATTACCATGATCTACCTCCTCAAATACCTTAGTGAAAAAAGTTAATAAATTCGTAAGGCAGGAACGCCCCTTTGTAAAACCGTGCTGAGATTCGTTGATTAATTTATGCTTTTCAAGGTGGCTACGAACTGCCTCGGCAATTATTGATTCCATAAATTTTCCCACTATGGAGGTTAGGCTTATTGGTCTATAGTTCGAAGCTAAGGACCTGTCACCTGTTTTGAAAATAGGTATCACATTTGCCATTTTCCACTTATCTGGTACCATGCCAGTTTGTAGTGATATGTTGAAAAGATTAGCCAAAGGTGTGCTAAGCTCCTCTTTACATTCCTTTAGAACCCTTGCATACAGTTCATCAGGGTCTGGGGATTTGTTAGGTTTTAATTTATCTATTTGCCTAAGGACCATGTCACTTGTGACCCTAATCGTGCACAGTTTATTATCGTCCTGTTCTACATAATTTATCATTACTGGAATATCGCTGGTATCCTCATGTGTAAAAACTGAGAGGAAGTATGTGTTAAAAATTCTACACATTTCCTTATCACTGTCAGTGAGCTGACCCGAGGAACTTTTGAGTGGGCCTATCTTGTCCCTGATCTTCCTTCTGTATACCTGAAAGAATCCTTTTGGGTTAGTCTTCGATTCTCTTGCAACTTTAACCTCATAATCTCTTTTTGCTTTTCTAATTCCCTTTTTTATTTCTCTCTTTAACTGAATATATCGATTTCTTAATTGCCCCTCTCCTCTTTTGATTTGCCTATATATGCCTCTCTTTTGACCAATCAGATATTTTAATCTATTGTTCATCCATTTAGGATCATTTTTGTTTGATCTGATTTCCCTATTTGGAACATAATTTGACTGAGCAGCTAGAACTATGCCCTGGAAAGCATCATATCGGCAACCATCACCACCTACCTGACCCTTAGTCAGGTCATTCCAGTTCAGCCCACCTAAGTAATTTTTCAGTCCTGTGAAATCAGCCAAGCGAAAGTCAGGGACGGAGACTTGATTGCCATTATTAGGGGAATTCCATGATATATTAAAACATATGGAGAGGGTTCTCCCTGAGTCACTGCTCGAAACCCCTTTTGAGATGGGGTATCACCTGGGACCTCCCCCATAAGTTTCATTGCTCTGGCGGTCACCAGTTTGGTCTGGCGTAGGCTGATGGGGACGGTAATCCCAACATGTAGATAATCTGTGGCCGCCTTGGCCGCATCATCTGCCGCCTCATTTCCCCTGATGCCAGCATGGCTGGGGATCCAGTTCAATGTCGATCTGTTATCCTGAACTTCTAAGGCTGTCATTATGCTCGGAATTGATGTGATGAGGTGAACATTGTCCTGTGGTTGGGAGTGGGAAGGTGCATTGATTGCAGAGGTGGAGTCAACATGTATGACAGGTCGAAACCGATGTTGTAGCACATGTGACAATGCCTGCTAAATCGCCACCAGCTCAGCCTGAAGGATCATGCAGTGATCAGGGAGTCGCCAGCCTTGTGTGTGAGCATTGTGGTACATGCCAGCTGCTGCTCTCTTCCTGTCAGGGTCGACAGACCCATCTATGAAATATACTGCATATATGCGTCTCTTTGCCAGAAAGGAACGAACGAACGAACAAGTTCAGGTAAGATCCCAATGGGATGAGCGGGGAAGACGGGACAGACGAAGAATAGCTCTGGAGAGGAGTGTTCTTAGTCGTAGAAATAGAGCCAGGGCTTAACCCAGCAGCTAAGGCGATCGTGGGACAGACATTGAGAACAGACATAGCAGGCTCTTCTGTTGGGACTCCGGTGGGGTGAGTGGGGAGGCCGGACAGGCGAAGATTAGCCCTAGAGAGAAGTGTAAATTGAGCCTTGGCTTAACCCAGCAGCTAATGCGAACTTGGGTCAGAGGTACCTTCAGAGAATCCAAAGGTTATTTGTAGATAGGGATGGGAGCAGGATCATACAAGGAGTAGAAAAGGTTGTGTTGGTTTGTGGGTCTGTGAATGTCTTCGTCAAGGAGGGAGGTCCAGTAGTCATGTCATGTCTCAAGTTTGTCTGTCTGTCTGTCACTGAGCGTCTTCCAGTACAGATGTCTAATTGGGCATGGAGATACTCACTTGTGGCAAAGTCCTCCCATCTGACATCAAGCACCCAGCGCAGCGCCTTGTTCTGAACACGCTGCAGTTTAAGTAAGTTTGTTTTAGCTGCAAGAGAGAGAGAGCTAGAGGAGAGTAAGTTATCAAAGGACGTATTAGGGATTTGTAGCCAGAAAGGAGAGAAAGGGGCAGTATATATAGGCCAGCAGACAGGGACGGGACAGGAAATGTAGTAGGAAAGGAAGTAGAGAGGTAGTAGTAGTAGTGGAGTCAGTCAAAGATCAAGAAAGAGGAACACTGCAAGGGAACTAGGGGCCCACAAAGGGTAGGAACAAAAACACAGAGTGAGGTAAAAAAAGGACCAAACACCCAAGGAAGAAGAAAACCCAAAGAAGAAAGAGGAAAAAGGAAAGGGGAAGGGGAAGGGGGAGAAGGAGAAAAAGAATTATGTTGAGTCACGAGTGTTCTAAAGTTTGGAGCATTTTACAGTGTAATGGGAAAGGAAGGCATCTACAGAGACAAAGCCAGGACTAAGATTCATACAAGGAAAGTTGTGTATAAGGGAGGATTCAGCTAGACGGCGACTGTGAAAGTTAGAAGTAGAGTAGACAGTTTTAGCAGACGACCAGTCAATAGGATGACTGTGATCTCTGACATGACAAAAAGAGCATTGTTGGTATCGGCAAGCCTAACACTACTTTTGTGCTCTTTGAGTCTGTCAGAAAGAGAACGGCCAGTTTCTCCAGAGTACTGAAGAGGACAAGAGGAACAGGAAATAGAGTAGACACCAGGAGCATGTATAAAGGGAGGAGAGGTATGAACTAGATTGGTGCGAAGAGTGTTAGTCTGGCGAAAAGTAAGTTTGATGTCTAAGGAACGGAGAGAGTTGTTGAGATTGGAAAGATCTGAAATATAGGGAAGGCAGAGGACAGGAGAGTTCCCAGGAGTAGAGAGTTTAGGAGAGAAGAAAGTCCGTTTAGCACGTGAGAAGGCAGAGTTTATGAGATGGGAAAGGTAGCCAAGACGAGAAAATGACTTACAAAGAGTGGAAATTTCCGATTCAAGGAACTGAAGATCACAAATGCGGAGAGCATTTGTGATCCTATATATATATAAGGGGCAGTATGCATGGCCTATATATACTGCCCCTTTCTCTCCTTTCTGTTAGTGTGAATTTGTACATAAACGGTATACAGTACTGACAAGATGAAAATTAAGGCACATGTACAACATCTGGGTATCTTTATTATACTTCTACTGTCTGCCATTCATGTCCTGGAATTTGTATTGATAAAGCCACTGGTTGGTGAAACGTCTACAATAAAGATACCCAGATGTTGCACATGTGTCTTAATTTTCATGGTGTGACTGTAAATGGTCCAAGTCGGACCGAAACGTCGTCACGAGCTCCTCTCTCTTATGTGCGGGTTATTTATGTGTTGTTCCAGTCACGGTATTGTGTGTTTTTGTTATTTATACTCGGAAATAACATCACTTCTCTTCTTCTGGGAATCCCAGAACGGAAGAGGTCTTCAAGTGGTTTTTTTTTTTTTCATTTTTATTTGTTTTTCCTTCATCAAACTTTTCGTTTTTTCTCTCGTAACACGAAAACGCCTCATCCGACAGGCTTCAAATTTTCACCGCTGGTGCAGGGTAACTCAACAAGATTCTGTGAATACGTAACTGGCTCGTGCAGGTGCACTCTATGAGCAAAGTTGTAGACTGTAATAATGTTGGTAGAATTACTGACAATATGTTAGGTGAAGATTGAGACACTTATGCAACATATGGGAATCTTTATTTAGGAAACGTTTCTCCACACAGTGGCTTCATCAGTCCTATACAAAGCAGAAGGGTGTAAGGAGAGGAGGAGTTTGAGGTAATCAGTCCCTCAGCCTGGAGTCGATGTGTTCAGCCCATCAGTCTTGTAGAATGTACATCATAAGACCGTCGACGTGGCTTATATACTGTAGTTAGGTGAGGTGAAGCAGGAAAAGACTAGTGAATGGTACCACTATGACCCCGCCTCCTCCTGCTTCGCCTCACCTGACTACAGTATATAAGCCACGTCTACGGCCCTATATTGTACATTCTACAAGACTGATGGACTGAACACATCGACTCCAGGCTGAGGGACTGATTACCTCAAACCCTCCTCTCCTTACACCTTTCTGCTTTGTATTAGACTGATGAAGCCACTGTTTGGAGAAACGTTTCCTAAATAAAGATTCCCATACGTTGCATAAGTGTCTCGGTCTTCAACTTGTGGGTTTTCAAAACCATTCATCACAATATATTAGGTAAAAGGACACGAGTGGAACTAATGTAACATTTTATTGTGGCACCTTCGCGCTTTCCAGGAGCTTTACCAAGCTGGCTTGATAAAGTTCCTGGAGAGCGAAACTTTGCCACACTAAAATGTCACATTAGATGCACTTGTGTCCTTTTACTTAACAAAGTTAGACAATGGCGGACCTACATTGTGGCCCTGAAGCTTGAACTGTTATGGGGTCACCATGGCAACCAGCACCGGGTAGGCCTACATCATGTTGTAATAACCTTTTCATTTTTATTTTAATTATTATTTTGTATTGAATTACCCTATATTATTATTTTTTTTTATTATCACACTGGCCGATTCCCACCAAGGCAGGGTGGCCCGAAAAAGAAAAACTTTCACCATCATTCACTCCATCACTGTCTTGCCAGAAGGGTGCTTTACACTACAGTTTTTAAACTGCAACATTAACACCCCTCCTTCAGAGTGCAGGCACTGTACTTCCCATCTCCAGGACTCAAGTCCGGCCTACCGGTTTCCCTGAACCCCTTCATAAATGTTACTTTGCTCACACTCCAACAGCACGTCAAGTATTAAAAACCATTTGTCTCCATTCACTCCTATCAAACACGCTCATGCATGCCTGCTGGAAGTCCAAGCCCCTCGCACACAAAACCTCCTTTACCCCCTCCCTCCAACCTTTCCTAGGCCGACCCCTACCCCGCCTTCCTTCCACTACAGACTGATACACTCTTGAAGTCACTCTGTTTCGCTCCATTCTCTCTACATGTCCGAACCACCTCAACAACCCTTCCTCAGCCCTCTGGACAACAGTTTTGGTAATCCCGTACCTCCTCCTAACTTCCAAACTACGAATTCTCTGCATTATATTCACACCACACATTGCCCTCAGACATGACATCTCCACTGCCTCCAGCCTTCTCCTCGCTGCAACATTCATCACCCATGCTTCACACCCATATAAGAGCGTTGGTAAAACTATACTCTCATACATTCCCCTCTTTGCCTCCAAGGACAACGTTCTTTGTCTCCACAGACTCCTAAGTGCACCACTCACCTTTTTCCCCTCATCAATTCTATGATTCACCTCATCTTTCATAGACCCATCCGCTGAGACGTCCACTCCCAAATATCTGAATACATTCACCTCCTCCATACTCTCTCCCTCCAATCTGATGTCCAATCTTTCATCACCTAATCTTTTTGTTATCCTCATAACCTTACTCTTTCCTGTATTCACTTTTAATTTTCTTCTTTTGCATACCATACCAAATTCATCCACCAACCTCTGCAACTTCTCTTCAGAATCTCCTAAGAGCACAGTGTCATCAGCAAAGAGCAACTGTGACAACTCCCACTTTATGTGTGATTCTTTATCTTTTAACTCCACGCCTCTTGTCAAGACCCTCGCATTTACTTCTCTTACGACCCCATCTATAAATATATTATTAATATTATTATATTAAAAAAACACCTTCTCATACAGTAGACCCAAAATTTTAAAGAATGTGGACTAAATTCGCTTCTGGGGCCCCTCCGGGACTAGGGACCCTGAAGCTTAAGCTCCATTAGTCTCAAAGTAGTTGCGCCCCTTGTTGAATTCGATAACTTCCAACGTTCATAAAATTGTTTCTTTCTTGAACGACGCTGGAGATTGTAATTCAAGTGTGTGGCTGCGTACCTGACTTGTTAGCATGTAAAATTCTGTGAAATTTTGATTTACACTCAAACATGTAAAATGTATATGAGTTTTTCTCATCTGGATGACCTCAGTTTTTAACAGCTGATGCATCTTTAGGGCCATTAATTAAGTTTAGTTTGTGTGCCGGCAAATTTATCAGTGTGATAAATATTTTCTTAAACAGCAGAATCTCTGGAATCCGTACACTAATTTATTAAACAGAGATATTGATTTTCATTCGATAAATAATGAATGATTTTTGTTATCGGCTTCACATTATTAACGCTGATGTTGTCATTAAAAATAATGACACACTGAGTTTAAAGTGTTTAGCTGCAAATTTTAAATTCTAATGAAACTATTTAAAAAATAGAATCGTTTAATATAGAAAACTGACTGGAGAATGCCTCTTCTGAAAGGCTTCAAACTTTCGGTGTTGATGCAATTTATTAAAAGAAACTTTGGCTTTAACTTTCAGCTGTGTAAATTTTAAAGTGCCAATTTTGTTAAATAAATGTAACAACTAGTGAATTTCTTTTCTGGTCGGCTTCTGGTGCATCTTAGAAGTATTTCGCATTGAATTTGGACTTTATATGTACTAATTTGCTAATTTTATAGATTTTTTTGTGGATTTACAGAATATTTAAACATAACGGAACCGCAAACAAAAGAAACACAAGAGGTGTCCCGTAGCTGGATCACTAGTGCACTCAGTTCACACACTGTGATCCAGGGTTCGAATCTCCTCTGGTACGGCTGGAAAACATTAGGGACGTGTTTCCATAAAACACCTGCTGTCCCTCTCCCTGTTCACCCACCAGTTTAAAATAGGTACCTGGGTGTTAGTCGACTAATGTGGGTCGCATCCTAGGACATAACTGACCTAATTTGCCCGAAATGCTCAGCAAAACAAGCGGTTTTCTATATAGTAGTATGTCATTGATGTCAGCTAGGACTTTATACCTTGTACATGTACTTGTAGTAAATAAAGATATTAAGAAATATTAAAAACTAGCATTTTTATATCGTTTTTAATTTCTGGAAGTTTAGTGAAGTCTTCCTTACTGTACGACAGAAGTGGCAACTACAGTGATCTCCTCTTCCACTAACTTTCTCCAGGTTTATAACAACAGAAAACCTTATTCAGTCAGTTCCAGGTTTTCAACCTGGTCAATATTTAACAGGTGAAGGTTCGTGGAATAACTGACAAGTGTAGCTGCCTTCTGCTCAGTTTTATATAGATTATTCCCGAAATTTGTTTCCACGAGATTACTTTAGAATCTTGTGATAGGCTTCGAAATTTCTGCAGTGGTGTCTGCTGCTGAGAGGAAGGTAAACATTGTTAATATTTAACAATGTTTAATATTTAAGTATTATTTTGCATGACATTACTGAAATATTCTTTCTGGGGAAGTGTTGCCTTGATGCTGCTGAGGAGCTCTTCATCCAAGGAACTGAATTCATCTTCCCGTTGTTTGGATCGAGTCCTGAATTAAAATAATACAATTATGAATCGTCATAATTCTTTAATGGTTGATGCATCGCATGAAATTGATGAAACGTGTCATGGGTTTAGGCTGTGTAGGCACAAATTTTGTTGAATTCTGTTCAATATCTGGAGAATGCATCTACTGGTCAGATTTAAACTTTTACTGCTGATGTGTTTTACTCAAAGGAAACAATTTCTTGATGTTAGGTTGTGTAAATTTCATTGTGCCAGTTATATTAATCAAATCAGTTTCTGTGTAATAACTGGAAAATATTTCTCCTGATCAGATATAAGTCAGTGTTTGACTCTATTATCCCAGGATAAATCAGCATAATGTACCTTTATGTACCTTAACATACGTGTTTCCAACACCTTTGTAAAAGAATGGCATTTTATGCACCCAAGTCTTTAATAAAACATTATTACTTACTAAATTTATATATTAAACCTTAAATGCTGGTCAGTCCTTTCAAGACAAAAGATTCGATTAATTTTGGCTGTGTAGGTCCCAATTTTTTTTTATGGAAAATGTAAAATGTAAATGCTGCTTTTCATGCAATAGTGTCTGAGTGTCTCATCTGATTGGCTTCAACCCTTGAACCTGATACTTGATAAATGTAACTTCTCAAGGTTGCAGTTGCATGCAACCTGTACACTACCAGTTAAGAATAACTTATTACCTAGAATAAGGATTAAGGTAAACTCTCAGTGTATATACACTGAGTGATCACGTGCCACTCAGTGTATATACACTGAGAGATCACGTGCCATTCAGTGTATATACACTGAGTGATCACGTGCCACTCAGTGTATATACACTGAGTGATCACGTGCCACTGTATATACACAGAGATCACGTGCCACTCAGTGTATATACATCGAGTAATCACGTGCCACTCAGCGTATATACACTGAGTGATCACGTTCCACTGTATATACACAGAGATCACGTGCCACTCAGTGTATGTACACTGAGAGATCACGTGCTACTCAGTGTATATACACTGAGAGATCGCGTGCCACAGTATATACACAGAGATCACGTGACAGTGTATATACACTGAGAGATCACGTGCCACTCAGTGTATATACCTGAGGGATCACGTGCTACTCAGTGTATATACACTGAGAGATCACGTGCCACAGTATATACACAGAGATCACGTGACACTCAGTGTATGTACACTGAGAGATCACGTGCCACTGTATATACACTGAGTGATCACGTGATACTCAGTGTATATACACTGAGAGATCACGTGCCACAGTATATACACAGAGATCACGTGCCACTCAGTGTATGTACACTGAGAGATCACGTGCCACTCTGTATATACACTGAGTGATCACGTGCCACTCAGTGTATATACACTGAGAGATCACGTGCTACTCAGTGTATATACACTGAGTGATCACGTGCTACTCAGTGTATATACACTGAGTGATCACGTGCTACTCAGTGTATATACACTGAGAGATCACGTGCCACAGTATATACACAGAGATCACGTGCCACTCAGTGTATGTACACTGAGAGATCACGTGCCACTCTGTATATACACTGAGTGATCACGTGCCACCCAGTGTATATACACTGAGAGATCACGTGCTACTCAGTGTATATACACTGAGAGATCACGTGCTACTATGGTATATACACTGAGTGATCACGTGCCACTGTATATACACTGAGTGATCACGTGCCACTGTATATACACTGAGTGATCACGTGCCACTGTATATACACTGAGTGATCACGTGTCACTGTATATACACTGAGTGATCACGTGCCACTGTATATACACTGAGTGATCACGTGCCACTGTATATACACTGAGTGATCACGTGCCACTGTATATACACTAAGTGATCACGTGCCACTGTATATACACTGAGTGATCACGTGCCACTGTATATACACTGAGTGATCACGTGCCACTGTATATACACTGAGTGATCACGTGTCACTGTATATACACTGAGTGATCACGTGTCACTGTATATACACTGAGTGATCACGTGTCACTGTATATACACTGAGTGATCACGTGCCACTGTATATACACTGAGTGATCACGTGTCACTGTATATACACTGAGTGATCACGTGCCACTGTATATACACTGAGTGATCACGTGTCACTGTATATACACTGAGTGATCACGTGCCACTGTATATACACTGAGTGATCACGTGTCACTGTATATACACTGAGTGATCACGTGCCACTGTATATACACTGAGTGATCACGTGTCACTGTATATACACTGAGTGATCACGTGCCACTCAGTGTATATACACTGAGAGATCACGTGCCACTCAGTGTATATACACTGAGAGATCACGTGCCACTCAGTGTATATACACTGAGTGATCACGTGCCACTGTATATACACTGAGAGATCACGTGCCACTCAGTGTATATACACTGAGTGATCACGTGCCACTCAGTGTATATACACTGATAGATCACGTGCCACAGTATATACACAGAGATCACGTGACAGTGTATATACACTGAGTGATCACGTGCTACTCAGTGTATATACACTGAGTGATCACGTGCCACAGTATATACACAGAGATCACGTGACACTCAGTGTATGTACACTGAGAGATCACGTGCTACTCAGTGTATATACACTGAGAGATCACGTGCCACAGTATATACACAGAGATCACGTGACAGTGTATATACACTGAGAGATCACGTGCCACTCAGTGTATATACCTGAGGGATCACGTGCTACTCAGTGTATATACACTGAGAGATCACGTGCCACTGTATATACACAGAGATCACGTGACACTCAGTGTATGTACACTGAGAGATCACGTGCCATTCTGTATATACACTGAGTGATCACGTGATACTCAGTGTATATACACTGAGAGATCACGTGCCACAGTATATACACAGAGATCACGTGCCACTCAGTGTATGTACACTGAGAGATCACGTGCCACTCTGTATATACACTGAGTGATCACGTGCCACTGTATATACACTGAGAGATCACGTGCCACTCAGTGTATATTCACTGAGTGATCACGTTCCACTGTATATACACAGAGATCACGTGCCACTCAGTGTATATACACTGAGAGATCACGTGCCACTCTGTATATACACTGAGTGATCACGTGCCACTCAGTGTATATACACTGAGAGATCACGTGCTACTCAGTGTATATACACTGAGAGATCACGTGCTACTATGGTATATACACTGAGTGATCACGTGCCACTGTATATACACTGAGTGATCACGTGCCACTGTATATACACTGAGTGATCACGTGCCACTGTATATACACTGAGTGATCACGTGCCACTGTATATACACTGAGTGATCACGTGCCACTGTATATACACTGAGTGATCACGTGTCACTGTATATACACTGAGTGATCACGTGCCACTGTATATACACTGAGTGATCACGTGTCACTGTATATACACTGAGTGATCACGTGCCACTGTATATACACTGAGTGATCACGTGCCACTGTATATACACTGAGTGATCACGTGCCACTGTATATACACTGAGTGATCACGTGCCACTGTATATACACTGAGTGATCACGTGTCACTGTATATACACTGAGTGATCACGTGTCACTGTATATACACTGAGTGATCACGTGCCACTGTATATACACTGAGTGATCACGTGTCACTGTATATACACTGAGTGATCACGTGCCACTGTATATACACTGAGTGATCACGTGTCACTGTATATACACTGAGTGATCACGTGCCACTGTATATACACTGAGTGATCACGTGTCACTGTATATACACTGAGTGATCACGTGTCACTGTATATACACTGAGTGATCACGTGCCACTGTATATACACTGAGTGATCACGTGCCACTGTATATACACTGAGTGATCACGTGTCACTGTATATACACTGAGTGATCACGTGCCACTGTATATACACTGAGTGATCACGTGCCACTCATTGTAAATACCCTTTATAAAAAATAAGTGAATTTATTCCTCCTTAAAGCATGCTGTAATATTTATATAAAGATTTCGTTAGTTCATTATCATTCAGTTTACTTTATAATGAATGAATGACCATCCTGGCTTAGTAATAATAATAATAATAATAATAATAATAATAATAATAATAATTTAGCAGGGCATGATGAAAGTCTATCATAGGGGACAAAAATCTTAAAATCCCCTTGTTTTTAACCGATCTCCCCATTTGAAAAACAAAAATTCCCCCCTCATGCATCTTTTTCCCTAATTTTCCCCCTCTCGCAGGGGAAGCCTCTGACAACTGAGGGGTTTTTCCCTAATCTGTAGCCCGTCCTATTAACAGCACATCGTAATACTGTTGTAAAATCAGTCAAGAGGGTAACTGTTGAAGGCGCCTTGAACAGTTGAAATATAACTGATTGGTACAAGTCTTCTGACGTTGATAGGTTAGGTAAGGTTTGTCATGAAACAGGACAAGTGTTTGTTACTTGACGTGGGTCTTAGTCATATGACCTGCCACTGGAGCTTTTGGTCATCTGACCGAGGCCTTCCACTGGTCCACCCCTTTAAAAATTATGGTTATGATTATAATCCTAACTAGTGTGGATCGTTTACAACAAGACCCAAGTTACTTTACTAACACCACCTCCTGCACTCACTGCCTGGATCACTACCTAACACACTGCAATAACACAACTCTAACACTATCGTATCGCTATTTTCGAATAGTTCCTTCTACATAGTAGGCTTATTTATAACGAGGTGACCGAAAATTACAGACAAAATCAGTGGAGAGGTAAATACGATGTGATCATTCCATTAACCTTGAAGAAGTATTAAGGTGGTTAGTCACTCAACTTTGAAGTAGTTTTGAGGTGGTCAGTCCCTCGACCTTGGGAAGGGTCCAGCTCCGTGGAACTGAACACTTGGAAACAGCTTGTCAAAGCCGACTGACTTTAGTTTCAATCTGTCAGTTTGTCAGAGGACCGTGTCACTAGTGATTTTGATCTTGCATAATTTATTCTCGTCCTGACCTGTAAAATTATTAATCTCTGTTATTTTATTTGTATCCCCTTGTGTAAAAACAGACAGAAAATAAGTGTTAAAAAGGTACACATTTTTGTCACTAACAGTAAGCTGACCTGAATTACATTTAAGTGAGCCTATTTTTTCCTTAATCTTATTCCTATATAAATGAAATAGTATATAGGAGTGGTCTTTGATTCCCTCCCAGCCTTAATTTCACATTCTCTTTCCTTTTCCCTTTTCCTTATTTTAACTTCTCTCTAAAAATGAGTAAATATATTAGTCAGTAATGTGACCCTTTCATGTAACTTCCTCTTTTTTTACTTAAGAGATATATTGGTCTATTGTTCGGCCATTTACGTCATTTGCATTTCATTCATATGTTTTTTTAGATATAGATACCACGCAACAGTTACATGTTGTTTTTGTTTAATATGTGTTGTAAACAGCTTATCTCACTTTCTCTATTTATTTATTTATTTATTTATTATTATTTGGACATGATACATAGGTGTACAAAAGAAATACAGTGGTTGAGTGTACATGCCAAAAGCCCCTTGTATGCAGAGCATTGTGGGCTGAACACATGGACTCCCGGCTGAGGACCGATTACCTCAAACTCCTCCTCATCTTCCACGGTTTCTTTGCATTTGACTGAAGAAGTCACTGACTGGCAAAACGTTTCCTGAATATATATTCTCAAGTGTAGCACAAGTGTCTCGTTTATCATTGATATGATCTCCCAGTGACTTTTTTTTATTAATTTTTATTAATAATAACACAAAGATTCCTTTTTTGTATGATGCTCCCAACATTTTATCACATAATCTGTATTCTTTATCTGCTCTGAATTCACTTTCTTCCATTCCCATTACGTAACATATGTCAGCTTTAAATTCCATCATCCATCAATCACTCTATTTGCTTAATTATCTAAATCATCTTGTATGTAATTAGTAATTTTTATAATTAATTTTTCACAAGATTTTTTCATTTCTCAAACGTATTTATATAATTTTTATTCCTTTTGTTAAGTCATTTATGTAAATTAATAACATTATAAGAGGCAGGTACAGATTCTTGTGGCACCCCACTGGTAATGTTTCCCCAAGAGAACATTTTTCTCTTTCAAATAGTCTCCCTTCAATTACAATAGTTTGTCTTTCATTCCTCATATGTTTTGAAATTTTAAGAATAATCTCTCATTGTAAACTCTATTAGAAATAATTTTTAACATCTAAATAAATGCAACCTGAAGTTTGAGTTTAACTATTTTTGTGACCTCTCATGACAGCTCAATAGATTTGATATACAACAATTTTCGGACCGAAAATAGAATTGTTTGCTTGTCTATTAGTAGGTAATTCCTGCTAAGTGGAAAAAATAGACACAAATTCACTATTTTTTCATAGTGTCGGTATTTTCTACCATTTATCTCCATCCTCTCCAAATATTTTACCTACCTTTCTCTAAATTATTTTCCAGTATTTTTACAAATACACTTCTCATCGAAACAGACCTATAGTTTGTAAGATCTTATCTGTCAGATTTTTTTTTTTAAATACTGTGTGCCGTTTTCCACTGGTCTTCCACTACCTTCTTGAAGTGAAATCTTAAAAACATTCAATGGATAGGTCAGTTCTTCTGCACGTTTTTTTTAACCCATAGTACTCTCTCATCTGGTCATATTGCTTTATTTCGTCATCAGTAATAATGTCTTTACTATTTTTTTTTTAGTTATCCCAGTCTCCTTGAACTCAATTATCTATTTGGGTTTTAAATCTGTTACATATAAAATATCTTCTGCGGTAAATACACTCTGAAACTTTCTATTTATTTCCTCATATATGTTCATCGATTCAATTATTTTATTATTTTTAATTCTTTATATCCTATCTTTAACATTTAGTTTACTTTTTACAAACTTAAATAAAAAACCTGGTTCCATCCTGCTCTTTTTCTAATTCCTTTTTTCAAAGTTCCATTCTTCCTCCTGAACTTTATGTATTCATATCTGGCTTCTTTATATCCAATATGTCACAGGATTGTGTCTCTTCCCACACAATTTTCAAGTATTTTCTTTGTTCTTTATAGTTCTCCAGCATCTTCCTTTAAATCAGTGGTTCCCAAACTTTTTCAGCTTGTTACCCAATTTAACATGCCACATAAAGCATGTTACCCCTTTCACAAAATGTTGTTATTATTGATATATATGGCTAAACGTGAACGTATACAGCCTCGCATACTCTGCTAATCCTAGCAAAACCATTGAAAACGTAAGAACCACACATACATTATATATAAAATTAATAATAGCTACAAATTCACAGTAACAGTGGGTAAATACTAACTATATACTGCACAGGGCAGTACACATACATACCAGCTTATGTCTACCTCGGCTGATGCTCACAGATAAACTGACAGTGTGAAATAGAGGCAGCCTCAGGAAGTGAGTGACGCGTACTGGACAGGTCGATCTGGGCTACTGAGTGACTTTTGTCCTGAAGCATACTTGTCAAAATACTTTTGGGTTTCCACACACTTAGCTATATATTTCTTCTTTTCTAATACTGTATATTAGCTTTTGATGTTTATTGTTATTTGGTTTAACTTTATTACTTACTTATAATAGGTTTACTTTACAACTTTATATACTAAGACAAAGTTAACAATAATCCTCATGCCGGGTACCGCATTGTTTTCTTGATTTTCAGAATTCATAACTTTTTTTCTGTCACCCCTCCATTACCCCCCAAAAATGGTTAAATTACCCCCAGGGGGTAATTTACCCCCAGTTTGGGAACCACTGCTTTAAATCATTTTTCATTATTTCTTCTTTACCTCTTTTGTAATAATTACATGTTCATAAATGTTGCAAAACTCTTCGTAAAAAAATATTTAATTTGTCTCTTGTAATACCATATACCATTTTTTCTGAAGGCTTTAAAAGCACGTAGTTTTATATACATATGTAATCCAGTCATTCCTGTTTGTTTCTTTTCCTCTCCTAGGTCATATTTAAGCTATTTACAATAAACATGGTCATTATTTTCAGATAGGTCTATATAGCTTACGTTGAAAATGTCTTCCATTGTACTGGTAAATATCAGGTCAAATATTTACGTCTCCTCTCACTCGTATCGCCTCATTTATATGATGACTCATAATTAAACCCTCTCTTATTAGACTAAAGAACTCAGTTGACTATTTATTTATAGTTCCAGCATCATAGGCTGCCCAGGTTATTTTATATTGAAGGTTAGGTTAGGTAAAGTTTATCAGGAAACAGGACAATTGTTTCTTGACGCCGGTCTCAGTCATATGATGACCCGCCGCTGGAGCTTTTGGTCATCTGACCGAGGACTTCCACTGACTTACTGGTCCACCCCTTTAAAAATTATGGGTATAACTATAACCATTAGATTTTATATCAAAAATGAAATCTCGCAAGAACATATGAAGGAACACTGAGAAAAGCCTATTGATCCATGCTAGGCAGGTTTAACTTACACCCCTCCCCCATATCCAATCATATACCCGTCCAGTTTATACTTGAAGCGACGCAAAGTTCTTGCGTCAATGACGGTACCTGGGAGCTTGTTCCCCCATCTGCAATTCTATTGCCAAACCACTACTCCGTATTCTTTCTGAATCTAAATTTCTCGTCACAGTAACATTCTTATTATGTCGATAATTTTTGCAGGACTGGTCTCATTATTACATTTTAAAATATCTTATTTACCTTATCCATATTATTCTCTCTCCCACTTATTAAATGATGGTTTCATGCATTTAACTACCATAATTTTATCTTCATATCTGTTAGTACTACGTCACTTTACGCACCAGTAGTAATCCTCAACCTGTGGCTTGTTACTTAGTCATTTGTCTAACAACTTACTGCATAATATAAGAGTGTTTAGTTATGACATGTAACATGGGGTAAGGTAAGTTATGGCTGGTGCGCAGTGTATTATGGTGAAAATATTAACACTTTATATTACAACTTAATTATCACATGGAAAAAATCCGTTACTGCCAAAAGGGAAACGAGAAAATCCTGGTGAGCTTAATTACCTTGAGGGATATGAGCCATGTGTTTCAGAGTGGAGGAAAATTACATTCCAGAAAGGTCAGGTAGCTTGGTCTACCTGGAGGGTGTTCCGGGGGTCATCGTGGATCAGGGCCTGAGCAATCGGGCTGTTACTGCTGGCCGTACGCGGTTCAACGTAGGAACTACAGCCCGGTGATCATACACTGTCTAGTCCCTCTCGAAGACAACCAGGGGTCTATTGGTAATTTCCCTTATGTATGATTGGAGGCTGAAAGTTAAGACACTTGTGCAACATCTGGTTATCTTTATTGTAAACGTTTCGCCATCCAGTGGCTTTATCAATACAAATTCAAGGATTTGTATTGATAAAGCCACTGGATGGCGAAACGTTTACAATAAAGATAACCAGATGTTGCACAAGTGTCTTAACTTTCATCTTGTCGGTATTGTATACCTGTCTTGCACATGATTGGAGGCTGTTGAACAATCTTGAGCCCCGGACACTTTATTGTATTTTCTCTTAGTGCATTCATGGCTACCCTGCTTTTCATTAAGACCGTCTACCTAGTCTTCTGATTTCGTTGGAGTGATTTTTGTGTGCAGATTTAGGACAAGCCCCTCTAGGATTTTTCTAGGCGTAGTTTATAATGTATCTTTCTCACCTGCGTTCCAGAGCGTGTAGGTTAAGGGACTTCAAACATTCCCTGTAATAAAGGTGTTTGACTGAACTAATATGTGCAGTGAAGGTTCTTGTACTTTATAGAAATCTGCAATTTCACCTGCCTTGAATGGGGGGCTGTTAATGTACAGCAGTATTCCAGCCTAGGAAGAACAAGACTTAATTAAAGGGGATCATCATTGGTTTGGCTTCCCTAGTTTTGAATGTTCTCATTATCCATCCTGTCATTTTCCTCGCTGATGGGATAGTGATATTGTTGTGATCCTTGAATGTAAGATCATCTGACAGTATGACTCCCAAATCCTCTTGATTAATTGTTCGCTCTATCTTCTGGTTAGACTGTTGTATACTCCGTTCTAGCTATTATCTCCTCAAGTTTTTCACAAATGAGTAACTGAAATTTGTCCTTAGTGAACATCATATTGTTACCGCGACCCAGTGAAAATTTTAGTTTATATCTGCTTAGAGATTTGCCGTGTCCTAAATGGAGGGCAGTCTCATGCAGATTCTAGTATCGTCTGCAAAAGAAGACTTGGTGCTATGGTTTACATCTCCGTTTAGTCAGATATAAGGATGAGGAAAAGGATGGGAATGAGTTCTGTACCTTGTGGAACAGAGCTTTTCACTGTGACAGCCTCCGTCTTAACTCTGTTTACTATTATTCTTTGTGTTTTATTGGTTAGAAAGTTAAAGAGCCATCTGCCCACTTTTCCAGTTATTTCTTTAGCACATGTTTTGTGAGTTATTACATCATGATAGCACTTGAGGAAGGCTTTTGCAGAGTCTGTGAATACTACATCTGCGTTGTTTGTCGACTAGTGGCTCCAAGACTTATCATAGTTGTCCAGTAGTTGCGAGAGGAAGGAGCATCCTGTTCTAAATCCATGCTGCCCTGGGTTGTACAATTGTTGGGTATTCAAGTGGTTGGTGATCATACTTCTTACAGCTCTTTTCAAAAATTTTTATGATGTGGGAAGTTAGAGCTATCGGTCTATAATTCTTTGTAACTGCGGACTGGGGCTATATCTGTTGTTTTTAGCGACTGTAGGATGACACCCGTGTCTAGACTTCCTCTCCATAGCATACTTAAGGCACGTGCAAGGGGTTTCTTGCAGTTCTTGATGACCACGGCAACCCACGAGTCTGGGCCTGGGGCAGAGTGCTTGGGCATGTTGTCAGTGGCAGAAATTTTGCATATATTAACAATGTTTTGAGACTTGCATAAACGGTTGATTCGGATTGTCGATCTTTAGTCTGATTAATGACTCGCTAAAGACAGTCATACTGAGACTTCAGTATTTCACTCATTTCTTTCCTGTCGTCCATGTAAGTCCCATCTTGTTTAAGCATGAGCTCTATACAGGATTTTTTTTGTTTCTTTTTATGGCATATGGAAAGAAGTATTTAGGATTTATTTTAATTTCATTAATTACTTAAGCTGATGTCTCTCCTGGACGCTGTATGAATCATTCAACTTATGTTCAGTATTTTTTACTTTTCTAATCAGTACTTCCTTCCGCATTTCAAATAGTCTAAGATCCCTAAGAAGCTCAGTGAAGTATACCTGGGTGTTCCGGGGGTCAGTGCCCCCGGAACACCCTGGTTAACAGCCTAGTTAACCAGGCTGTTGCTGCCGGCCGCACGCAATCCAACGTATGAACCACAGCCTGGTTGGTCAAGCACTGACTTTAGGTGTCTGTCCAGCTCCCTCTTGAAGACAGCCAGGGGTCTATTGATAACCACCTTATGTATGCTGGGAGGCAGTTGGACAGTCTAGACAGAAAAAGTTCAAATCTGGGCGAACATCACTTGCTGTGCGAAAACAGGCCGCATTATGTGTTACTGTTACGTTCACTCACATGAATGACACTGCTCAGTACTGTCATTATGACAGTATTCTCACCTATACGATGAGTGACACTGATCAATATATTCGCAAATCAGGGTAAAATCTACACAAAATGCTATCAGAATACTAAGTAGGTGTGTGTGGCTCAGCATAACAGAGCAATGGTGAAAAAGACGAAGATAAAATCTTAACGTGTACCAAATCATCTTAAGTTAAAATGTAATAGAGTGAACCTGCATTAATGGTGGGACAATCAGAGGAGGCACCTGGGAAAGGTTTTCGGCAAACGCATAACAGATAAATAAATTATTTCCACTTGATATATAGGTTTCTACAAAAGTTTTTTTTTATTAAACTGGATAACATTTTATAGCAAACAGGGAAAGCCACTGATTATATAAAACACAGGATATATGGAGAAAGGCATTTCAGCGTATATATGCTCAGAGTTTAATCCCTATTTTGCGGATTAGAATATTCTTGTTTGGTGGTGAAAAGTTTGCCGTACAGCCTTAATGATCCCAGTATAATCGATAGGCTTTAATCCCAAATAACCTAATCTGCCTAACCCATGAAAAATGCTCTCACATGTGACGAAAACATACACTGGTCTATTTTTCATGGTTACTCCATGATACTATGTATAGGTTTCTGGTTGAGGAAAACATGTGTCATGGTGGTAATCCGTAGAACTTAAACGGAGGTCACCAATGTTTATGTTGGGAGACTCATGTGTTTATGTAATATGTCGGCCATATTAGTTACAAGGTTATGGGTAGCAGGTAACCCACAAGTTGCTTTTATATGTAAGAGAAAATGAAGTTGCTGGTTGACGTGTTTTGTAGTCGCATATAATCTAAACTATCAAAATAATTTACATTCTTCCATCGTCCTTGACTGAACCATTTTGCTACATATTTTGTCATTATTATGGTTATAATATTCAAGGTGAGCGCTAAACCCGCAGGGGTAATTCAACACCATATAATTTGTCACAAGCATGTATTTATATCATGCAATTTTTCAAATATATTACACAAGCTTTCATCATTATTATCCACGACCCAGGAGTGTATCTGGTGCCGTTTTCAGGTTTTCATATATAAAAAAAATAGCGTAAGCCACAGCGCAGGTGAGGCCGCATGTCTGTGCTTTAATAAGCCTGAGTTACTTACCACATCAACACCACCTCCACCGTCTCGTCTACTATATTCCACTGAAGAGAAACATTTCGGTATCCTATTTACCAGGCACATTATCAAAACTAAACGCTAAACCCGCAAGGGTCATACAGCGCTGCAAGTTGGGGTGCGCTAAAGAAGGGATATGCTGTTTTAACTTTTAAAGTTCCAGTCATGATTGAGTCCTACTGTAATTTACTGCTAGGCTTTGAATAATAAGATATTACAAGGACCCCATTGGAAACAGGTCATTGACTTTTTTGGATTATTGTTATTTGGTTACTTAAGGTCAGAAACCAGTGTCCACTTGCCACGGTGATGGTACATTTACCAACTCTATAGTTATTAAATGTTACTTAAAAGCCACTGAAATACTGGAGATCATGGAGAAGGGCTAAAACTGTGGAGGTCACACAAGTCCTATTGAAATGGGAGGCATTCTGACTTGATCCGAAAAGGATCAAGTCAGAATGCTGGCCAGGGGATCAAGATCCCCTGGCCAGCACCACGGAAGGGATAATGCTCGAGAACTTGGTGCTGGGGGTTCACTACAACCAAGGTTCATTCTGGTGTTTACACAACTGTTTTTACATAAGAATGGAGGAACACTGCAGAAGGCCTACTGGCCCATACAAGGCAGGTCTTTATCAAAACCACCACTACCCAAAGCTACCCAATAATTATTATTATTATAATCAAGGGGGAAGCGCTAAACCCGGAGGATTATACAGCGCCTGGGGGGGGGATGTGGAAGGCATTCAGGCTTAATTCGGGGAACTGGAGCTCAGATCCAATTCCCTAAATCAAGAGCCCCTCACCAACATCAAGGAACCTTCCTTGAGGGGAGCTACCCAATAATATACTCCCGTACCCACGACACCAATCAAACCCAGACCCTCCCACTCGTATATTTGTCAACTTTTTTTTTACAGCTACCCGGCTTAGTCTTGATTACCCTACTCGGAAGATTGTTCCATGCAACGACCACTGTTTAAAACACAGTACTTATCTATATCCTTTTCAAATCTAAATTTATCCAACTTGAATCCGTTACTCCTCCCTGATGTTTTCTCCTACTCGAGGCTACTGTTTATTAAACTCATAATTAAGCCTCTTTCCCATAACCATACATTATTAAGGAAGCGCTAAACCCACATGGATCAAACAACATTGTGGGAATGGGAGGCAATCTGGTATAATCCAAGGGCAGGACAGGTCCAATCCCTTGGATCAAGAGCCGCTCACCGGCATCTAGTCCCCCTCTTCCTGATTGAAGGGTGGCGATGCGTCTTACATCTTGTGTTCACGGGGAAGCACTAAACCCGTAGCAGGTCACACAAAGTTCAATAGTATCACTGGAAGTACTGTGTTCATACAGTGCCAGGGTTTATACCCGTCATGGATTTCCAGTTTTCCCACCCAGGTGCTCGGCCTGGGACCAGACTTTTCTGATGTATGTTCAGTAAAGAAGTTGCTGTTGGTGGCCCATTCGCCCATATACCAACCACCGCCTGGAGGTTCAAAATGTACAACTGGCCATGAAGTCATGGACCCGTGCGCCCTGCGCATGCGCCTTGAGTCACGGTAGTGTTACCCTCAGGTTAGGGAGACGCAGACAGGATGAACTTCGTCAGTTATTTACCCAATATATCGCCCTTTATAACAGGAACCCGACAGATCAATCAGGCCAGCAACCAGGAGGCCAGGTTTGGGACCGTGCCGCGGGGGCGGTGACCTCCGGGGCGACTACAGGTAATGACCTCAGCTGAGATGTTAAGAAATACACATAAGTTTTGGGTGGAGTATATTTTTGACAAGAAGCAAAATACATACGTATCCACTTCATTTAACACGGGGAAGGGGGAATATATATATATATATATATATATATATATATATATATATATATATATATATATATATATATATATATATGTACATATATATATATATATATATATATATATATATATATTTTTTTTTTAGGTTTTTATAACTACATATAAGTACTTCATAGCATAAATAAATAATATATATCTATTCTTAAACTATACATTGTAGTAAGATACTGGTGGTATCGACCTAGGCGAGAGGTGGACGTGGAAATGGCGTGTATACACCTCATCCACGCCCACACGCCCGTCCCACGCACATTAGGCGTGCAAACTTTCACACTGGCAAAACACACATCACTGCTGGGCTTGGTTGAGTGGTGAGACATGCCAACAACTCAACAAAGTCCATGGCAACCCAACCATGCATATGACAACTCAACTACGCCTATGACGCCCCCTTCAGCGACCTGAAGGAGGGGGTGGTGGGGGCGCCGCTAGGCCATGAGGAGGGGGGAGGGGTTGGCCGGTTCCTCAACCCGCCCTCACGGCTGTCAAACACCACCACCTTAACCTACACTTAATTACTGGTGTAGCCTCGCACACCACAACCTTAACCCTATACCTCTTTATTAACTAAAGTTGTTGTGGGTTGTGATGGAGGGGTCCGCAAGATAAGGGCGGCCCCCTACATCACCCTACCCACATCACAACAAATCTTAACACACTACCTTAAGTCTACCATAGAGCTAAGTAATAACATAGGCCTACGGACCGCTCAGGCGACACTAACTGATGCCGCCACGAACGTAAATAACACGAAGTTCATAGAACTTACACATGGGAATATATCATAGATATATGGTGTAAAAATAACGCACAGGGCCTTACTGCAGAGCTCAGGCCTGAGTTAGGCCGAGTCATCCACTGACCTTGTGCGGAATTAGGGGAAATTACCTTCCCCCCCTTAACACTAGGTTTGTCACTCACACAGACACACACAAGCATACTATGGGAAGGTCTGGCCGAGCCCTACAGGCAGTAGGGATGGCAGAACTGGTAGACGAGCCGCTGGGACCGTTCAGTCTTCTTCATGATACCTTTCTTGTAGTACTGACGGATGGAGCGGGAAAGCTTGTCGTAGTTCATGGCTGGGCGGTTCTTGCGTTTGCCCCACAAGCGAGCTACCCGTACGCTGTCTTCAATCTTGAAAACGCCCTTCTGCCGGTCCAGCCAGCGGATGCAAGAGCCATAGAGTTGCGGCTGCTGCAGCAGCTCCTTCAGGAACTGCCACAGGTGGATGTGGGTGCCACCGCGCCCACCGCTGCCACTACCGCCGCCGCCACCGCCACAGACCTCGTCCTCCGCCTCTTCTGAAAAAATGAACAAAAGTCTCTGTTGTTGACCGCTGTTAAAACAAACATGAATATTACACACCTTTCCTCCAACCTGCAAACTTCCTCAACCTGCAAACTTCCTCAACCTGAACACTTCCTCAACCTGTACACTTCCTCAACCTGAACACTTCCTCAACCTGCACACTTCCTCAACCTACACACTTCCTCAGCCTGTACACTTCCTCAACCTGTACACTTCCTCAACCTGCACACTTCCTCAACCTGCAAACTTCCTCAACCTGAACACTTCCTCAACCTGTACACTTCCTCAACCTGTACACTTCCTCAACCTGCACACTTCCTCAACCTGTACACTTCCTCAACCTGTACACTTCCTCAACCTGCACACTTCCTCAACCTGTACACTTCCTCAACCTGTACACTTCCTCAACCTGCACACTTCCTCAACCTGTACACTTCCTCAACCTGTACACTTCCTCAACCTGCACACTTCCTCAACCTGTACACTTCCTCAACCTGCACACTTCCTCAACCTGTACACTTCCTCAACCTGCACACTTCCTCAACCTGTACACTTCCTCAACCTGCACACTTCCTCAACCTGTACACTTCCTCAACCTGTACACTTCCTCAACCTGCACACTTCCTCAACCTGTACACTTCCTCAACCTGCACACTTCCTCAACCTGTACACTTCCTCAACCTGTACACTTCCTCAACCTGTACACTTCCTCTCTTCAGATAGTTCCTGACTATGGAACTGAACTTCTCCAGGCCGAGGGACTGACAACCTCAAATTCTACGACTTCAAGGGTGATGGACTGATTACATCGTCTTCACATCTCTACTGTTCCTGCCTACTTTCTGTATTCGACTGAAGAAGCCTACTGTGTAGGCGAAACGTTTCGGAATAAAGTTGCCTAACTGTTGCCTATGTGTCTTACCTACCGACTTGTAAATGGCCCAAGTCGGACCGAAACGTCGTCGTAAGCTCCTCTCTTCTATGTGCGGATTATTTGTGTATATGTCCTAGTGTTTGCTTACGTGTTTTTCTAAATCGATTTGTCGGTATCTATTATTAAGGTTTATACCAGCAGTAAGATACTTTATGGCAGTGAGCGTCAAAAAAGCACAAGTGTCTTCATTAACAAGCGTGACTTTTCGCACGTTGTGGAAACCATGTACAAACGCATGTTTGCCTAGAAGGCTGGGGTACCAAACCATAACAACCTTCCCATACCCGCACCAACACACATCCTCTCCCACAAAACTGGGAAACCCAAGCCACATTAGAATGATGGGAGTTGCAACACTGACCCGTTTAGCGGAGGAAGAACAAGCGGAAGTACTTAGATATAACACAGCAAAGTATAAACAAGGCAGCAAAAATGGGGTACCAGGTCACAATACACTCACAGGGTCACCTAATATCACCACCACACATTGTTCACACTATGTTCAATGTTCTCACCGGAAGCTGTGAACGTTCATGTTCCAACCACCATTATCACTTCTTAATACGAACCTCCCCCCTCTCTCAGTAGTAGTAACCAGTTACCAGTCTCAGTAGTAGTAACCAGTTACCAGTACCGTCTGACTCAACGATCAACCGTCTCTTGAGTCACGGTCTTTCATATTGTGCTGACCTCAGCAGTATTCAAAGACCCACTGGGTACTGGGCAGCCCGGCTAGCCAGTATATCGAGTAGTAGCAAGGAGATAGGTAACGGCTGGCAGGTCTCTCTCCACATATCGCCAATATACGTATAACAGCCTAAGTGAGTATTTCTACCCTAATCCACGTATACGAACTCCCACATGATAAATGGTGTGCAGCGGTGTGGAGCGTGGATTTACGTTTTTAAGGGTAATTCAAGGCGTTTGAAGGCTGTTTGTGTGAGTAGCGCCAGGGTCAAAGGTGATTCTCCAGCCACCAGCTCTACCCTCCGGCACCACCAGCCAAGCCTGACTCCCCTCACAGCTTTCATCCTGCAAGCCTGTTGCAGCCGTTTCAAGTTTCCTGGCTTAGTTCGTGTGCTAATTGCTTCAATCTCCGAGGGGTTGACCCGGATTTTGCAATTAAGCCAGTCAGTAAGCCAGACTGTGGAAGTGAACGCCAGTCAGCCTATCATCCAGCCTGTCTCCTGTCATCCAACTGCTCCTCCGTGCTTTGTGCATCGTTACACGTCTTCCAGTCATCCATTCTCGTGGGGTAAGCCAGTCAGCCAACCCAGCTTCTAACCCAGCTGAGAGAGAGAAGTAAGCCACGCAGTAAGAAGTAAGCCAGATTCCTCTGAGGTATTGTGTATCTCGCTTTGTGCTTCCTGTTGGATGCTAAGAGTGGTTTTCACCATTCCTGTGGCATAGAGTGGGTTAAACCATCTGTGGGTGAGTGGGGCGCGCGGCAGCCTCACCGTCCCCCCCCTTACCACTCTCTCCCACCACCCGGGGTGCGCGGCAGTACCCCAGCGAGAGTCACACCCCCCACTCTCTCCCACCAGCCATCCACTCATCTACCTGTGGTTGTTTGCACCCTTGTACCGGGTCCTAGTACTGTTTTGGCTCACATAATTGGTCAAGAGATTGTAGCTGGTGCCAACGAGATAAAGCCAGTTATGTGAGTTCGTCTAGAACGCACATTTCTTCACGACAACAGTGTGTGGGTGTAGGAGGAAACACCGCCCGCCCACAGGACAATATCTTCACCTCGTCACCCCATCACCGCCCGTCTACTACTCTCCACTTCAGTGATAATTTTTTTGAGACATTTTCTTGCATTTAAAGACATTTGCGTGTGTGAGACATTTATAGTAAAATTCTTGTGTACTCTAAACCTTGTGTTTTCAGTGTAAACGCAGTATTTTTGACTCATTATTTTTTAGAATAATTTTTCAGTGTTTTCACTTATATTATTCTGCTGTGTTTTTCTTATGCTACTCGTCTGTAGTAAGTATTATTGTGTAGTGTACCAGTCAGTCACTCTGTGTGAAGTGATTCAATTTTTTTTTGTATTCTTTCAGCGTTGTATTCTGCAGTGATATTTACCCCAGTATACCAAATTTTCCATTTATTTCTATGTGTGTCATTTTTTTTCGTATGCCAACAGTGTCTCATTTCTCTAATTTTTTCGCAGACTGTGTACCATTATTTTTGCCAGCAAAATTTTTGTCGTATCAGTCACAGCAAGATTTTTGTTGTATCAGTCACAGCAGAATTTTGTTGTAAGAATATTAATTTAAGAAGTAGGCTCCGTCATTGTAAGTGTTATATTCCCTGTTTTGTACCTGTGTTTTAATTTTTTTTTCATATTTTTATATTCTTGAACAAATTCACTCTTGATGCAATTTCAATTACTTTTAACGTAAAGTGTTTCCTTACTCTGTTGAGTAAATTGTTTTGTCTAATTTACAATTAAGAGTTAAAGTGTTCAATCAGTTTATTTTTTTTTTTCTTCATAATTTTAATTCATTATTTTACCTGAGTTTTCCCAGTGCAACTTATTACTGCAGTGATTATTTCTATACTTTATTTTGTTGCACTTGTTCTGAAGTGAATTATTTTGTTGAACTGTTCTGCAGTGAATTCTTTTCTTTTATTGATATTTTGTGCATTATATTTTAATTTTGTCTATGCATTCTTAGAAAATACTTAAATTTCCCAGTTAACAATTTAATAATTTTATTTGATACTTTCACATTGATTTAAAAATTTTAATTAATTAATTTCTTTATTAGCAAGAGTAAAGACAGCTCATTTTGAATTTAATTCAGTCTCCAGTAATATTTTTACTTGTATATTTCAATGTAAATTTTTTTTTTTCCTTGGTCAATAGTCCTTTAAATTGAGTTTTCATTCCTCTTGCAGTGTATTTAGGTATTATTTTGCAGACTTAGTTGTATATCTTCATTTCAATTCTAGAATTTTATATCATTTTTATTGTTCATTATTTTTGCCTTATTTGTTCTCGTGCTACTTTGCCATTATGTCTCACATACCGTCAAGTGATACTTTAGTGAATGTCGACACTCAGACCTCTCAGGCTACTACTGCTGGTCCTGTCATCAGTCCTCACAGTTCCTTACCGACTGACAGACCGACCCAGACACCGAGATATTATAGTTATACTCGTGATTCCCTTGATGCGTTACCTTTATTCAATGGCCATGTACATAGTCTTGAAGCATGGTTTGCAGCCATTCGTTCTCGTGCTAGTGCCCTAGGTGAAGGTCCTCCTTCAGAGGAAAGCCTTATCAGAATTGCTAAAGAAGCTCTTTATCGATCTCCTGCTGCTGTTCACGTTGTTGATCTCCTTGATATGCGAGACTTCAGGAACCTTACTAGGTGGTCACAATATGAGGAACTGATTCGTTCTTTCCTTGTCCCAGTAAAAACAGCTGATCCATATGTCGTTCTTAGAGAACTAGTGAATGCTACACCCATGAGTACTGAATCGTTGAGTGCATTTGCTGTTAGATTAGATAAACTTTTATCATCATTTATCAATGCTGTCCAATCATCATCTTTTCTCTCTGAAGAGGCTAAACCATTTACAGAATCAATTGCTAAAATAGCAGCTTTTGGAGCAATTAAAGAACTAATGCCACCTGCTTCTGTGTGTGCTTATGAGGCTGATCCTCCAACTGTAACGATGGAACCACTTACAGCCTTAAATCATGTACGTTCCTTGTGCCCCCAGGGTACTTTCCCTTGTATTAAAAGTAATGTCACACATATGCCTCAGTCTGCACCACCTCTTGTTTGCGCCACAGAGACAAATCGTAGTCGTCAATCATCTCAGAGATCACCAAGAACCAGTGTACAGAGTCGTTATACACCTCGTAGTATTCATAGTACATTCAGTAACCATAGTCGGCGGAATTGTTACAACTGTGGTTTCCGTGGACATATTGCAATTAATTGTCCTGATAGTTATCCTAAGAGACGTCGTACTGATGATGAGTACTCAGATCTTCCTTACTGTACTTATCATAGAATACATGGACATGACACATCTGAGTGTAATGCTCTCTATAACCTTCAGTACTCTAGATCTTTCCGTGGTCGTCCCAACCGCAGAACCCGTCGAGGAAACAGATCTCGTGGTTTTCAAAATAACCAGAACCAGGCTCATTCATTCAATTCTCAAACTAACCTGAACCAGGCTCGTTCTTCCCAGTCGGGGGAATTCGAGCGCCCCAGTCAAACCGCCCCATGGTGACAGTAGGTGATAATGAGTACACCATCCCCGTTCACAACTCCTTTGAAGCCTTAAGCAGTCTCGAGAATGACAACCCTGCCGAGGTTGTTGCTTCACATGTCTCTGACACAGATGATTTTGGGGATGGAGTAGAACAAGTCTTTTCTGATGACAATCCACCTTTTTGTTTGCACATAACTTCCAATGCAACCATAGGCCCTATAGTGCAAGCATCTGTTTATAATGCGCCCGTTCAATTGTTCATGGACTCTGGTGCGCAAATCAATATTATTAGGTCTAGTTTGTTTAAAGATAAGAAGTTACGACATGTCCTTCTCGTAGAACCGACTCCTGTGTCCTCCCTTAGTGGAGTATCTGGTTCTCACCTGCGTGTCCGAGGTACGACTGCCCTAACCTTTTCTATCCAAGGTAGAGACTTCACTGTTTCCTTCCTTGTTGTCGATCAGATTACTTTCCCTGGTGACCTTCTACTGGGATTTGCTTCCATGCGAGACTTACGCATTGTGCTCGACCCTTATCGATGGCATGCACAAATTGACGACTTGATCGTTCCATTCTGGGGTTACCAGCTTGGATCAGAAATCTGTCATACTGCTGCAGAGTATGATGTACGGATTAAGTCCTTACAAGCTAATGCTTTCTCCAGTAGCGTACCCAAGCGGTCAGGCACTGGTAATACTGTCACTCCCATCAGTGTTCCACCTATACCTTCAGAATTGCAGGATAGTCCGATGCCTCAAGTGTCCGAGGACGCTCAGATTGCCTTGAGTGCTCAACCTATCCCTGCAATGCCTGCTAGTTCGAGTAGTAGTTTCTCCACAGGGGACGCCTTGTCGGAAAACAATTACTTGCAACTAGTAATGCCATCTCTTGTTGACGTCACATGCCGTCTGCAGAAAGACGTTTCTGTTGCGGCTAGTGCTCTCACTAGAGTGTCTGTAGTTGTTCCTAGTGTTTCAGATGGTGATAACGTCCTAGTTGACAGTGATTCCTGCAAAGTAAAAGGTCTATTTGTTGAACCATCCTTACATGTTGTAAGAGATAGTAAGATCCATTTCTACCTGGCCAACACTTCTGGTCACAGTGTTCGCCTTAGAGCAAATACCAATCTTGTTGACCTTGTTCACTATCCTTACCCTGTTCAGGTAGAGGATGAGTTGTCACCTGACCAGTGGGTCGGTGCTATTTCTGCCGGGGAGACCTCATCCACCTCACTGGATCAATCTGTTCCACCAGTTGAGGAGAAAGACTTAGCTCCCACTGACTTCCCAGATGAAGTCAAGCGTTTGTTGACTCTGTTGAACAAACGTCGTAAAGCCATTGCTTTACCAGGTGAGAAGATGGGTATAACGAACTTATTGTCCCATCGTATTCCACTTGAACCTGGTACTAGACCTATCTACATACCTGCGTACAGAATGCCTCATTCACAAGTTGCTGTCGCAGAAGAATTGATCAATCAAATGCTTGATGATGGAGTTATTGCACCTAGCAATTCACCTTGGAATGCACCCTTGATACTAGTACCTAAGAAGGATGGTACTTGGCGTCCAGTAATTGACTTTAGGAAGTTAAACGCAAAAACCATTCCAGATCGCTTTCCACTCCCTGTACTGGGTGATCTTTTACGTAATATTGGAGATAACAAAGTCTTTTCAACCCTAGATTTGTTACAAGGGTTTTGGCAAGTCCCTCTTCACGAGGACAGCCAAGAGCTAACTGCATTCTCCACTCCTACAGGTCATTATCACTTCCTCCGTATGGCATTTGGATTACGATCTTCCCCTATCACGTTCTCAAGGCTCATGACTAATATCTTTAGAGGTCTCATAGGTAATGCACTTATGGTGTACTTAGATGACGTAATCGTCATGTCTAAAGACGTGGATACACACTTGAAAAGACTTGATGTAGTACTTGGTAAGCTTGAAGAAGCCAATTTAAAGATCAAACTGTCAAAATGTCAATTCTTCAGATCAGAAATTAAGTTTCTTGGTCACGTAGTCACTCCTAGAGGGGTTACGACTGACCAAAGTAAAGTAACTGCAGTACTAAATTTTCCAACTCCCAAAACTGCTGATGCCGTAAGATCCTTTGTGGGCTTAGCAGGTTTTTATAGATCTTTCATTGCCAATTTTTCTTCCATAGCTGCTCCTCTAACTGAGTTGCTTAAGAAAGATGCTCCTTTTGTTTGGACCTTCCGTCAAGAAAGAGCATTCCAAACTCTAAAAGAAAAGCTAACTTCTGCTCCAATTTTGAAATTTCCAGATTTTTCTAAGCCTTTCTATCTGACAACTGATGCTAGTTCAATTGGCATAGGTGCCGTACTAGCTCAGAAGACCGATGGCAAGTACAACGCAGTTGCATTTGCTAGCCGAGTCCTTACGAAGGCTGAACGTAATTATACAGTAACTGAGCAAGAAGCTTTAGCAATAGTATGGTCTTTAAAGCACTTCCGAGACATTATTTATCAGTACTCTGTTCATGTCTTGACAGATCATGCTCCACTGATACCCTTATTCCAGAACAAACAACCTACTGGAAGGTTAGCTAGATGGACCTTGACTATCCAAGAGTTCAATCCCACCTTTGAGCATTTACCTGGCAAGTCAAATGTAGTCGCAGATGCCTTATCGCGACATGTTAGTATAGTAACTGCAGACCCTCCATTTAGTGTTGAAGATGTAAAGAATGCTCAACGAACAGATCCCATGTGGTCTGGTGTGATACGATTCCTGCTCCAGGAAGATCTTATTCTGACTGTGAAACCACCAGCACCCATCAGTGACTTTCTCATGAACCAAGAATTACTGTATCGAACAGCCGAGTTGGGTACTCCTAGCAGAAGAGTATACCAGTTAGTAATTCCACAGTCACTAGTGAATGTAGCCTTACAGCTAGTTCACGATGTACCAGGTGTTGCACACCCTGGTATGGATCGTTCAGTAAAACAAGCCAGATTGAAATACTTTTGGCCTCGTATGGCAACTGATATTTCTGAGTATGTTAGGAAATGTAGTGTCTGCATGCAACATAAAGGCAATGCTAATGGTCCTAATCCAATCCAAGTGTATCCAACTACTAGCGAACCTTGGGAAAGAGTTGCGCTAGATTTGTTAACTAATTTCCAATGTTCCCTCCAAGGTAACAAACATCTGTGTGTTATGGTAGACCATTTCACCAGATATTGCGAGTTAGTTCCTATTGCAGACAAGACTGCCGAGACAGTAGCTAAAGCGTTTAAAGAACGCATTATCTGCAGGCATACCACCCCTAAGTCCCTAGTAACAGATAATGGAGGTGAATTCTGTAATGAAATTCTTGAAAATTTGTGTACCTTGTACAAGATCACTAAATCCACCATTGTTCCTCATCATCCTGCCAGCAATGGGTTAGCGGAACGAACCAATAAGAAAGTACTTGATGTCTTGAGAGCCACTATCAATCCCAATAGTGAAACTTGGGATGAAGTTATACCTGATGTGCAGTGTGCTATAAATTCTGCTTACAATGTTTCTATAGGTGACACTCCACATTATGCACTGTATGGTGTAGATAAACGTTTGCCTTATGAGTTGTTGTATTCTAATCCGAAACCAAATTACAACCCTGATGATTTCGTAGCAACTCGTACCAGCTTAGCTCAAAGTGTTTTTAGAAGAATCCGTGAAACACTTCATAAATCAACAGCAGAATTTACAAGAGTCGCAAATACTCGAGTAAAGCCATCCAAAATCAAAGTAGGTTCGAGAGTTATGCTGACTAATTTTAACAAAACGTCTGCTATGCCAAAGCTTGATCAAAGGTTTGTTGGTCCTTATCGAGTAGTTGAACATATCACTGGTAATAAGTATAAGGTTAGAGAGATTAGTACTGGTCAGTATAAAGAATCGCATTTGGATCATATGAAGTTAGTATGTGATGATAATGATGTTCCAACCCAGACTAATGTGACAGACTCTGACAATCCTCCTGATCCTGTACTCTCTTCCTCTGATACTCAGTCAGACGACCAACCTGAATGTCGTTATTCCCTACGTACACGACAGGTATTGAGAAATCCTCAAGTATCATTTGTAACTTCCAATTCAGATTTGCCTCAAATACAGCATGAGTTAGCCAATGCTACAGAGTTTGATCCTCCCAGAGATGACACCCATTCTGCATATGTCAATCACACCCTAGCAGAGTTGGGGTTAAATGTAAATAACCTGTATAGATGAATAATTACAGTATCAACTTATCAGTATTCAAGAATTTTTTTTTTTTGTGTTCATGTTCTCTCCGCATTCTGAGAGTTAACAGTCTAGATTTGCGTGCACCGAATCTGCCTTTCTGTTAAACACTCTTTCTTTGTATATATTCCTTCCTCAGAATCCGTAGATCACACGAATACAGATCGATCGATCAAAATTTTTGTTTTTATCACTTGTAATCTCAATGTTGAGTTCGTTGTTCATTTGTTGAGTTTTAAGTTGTACTATAGTATACCTT
This sequence comes from Cherax quadricarinatus, assembly GCF_038502225.1. Taxonomy (NCBI): domain Eukaryota; kingdom Metazoa; phylum Arthropoda; class Malacostraca; order Decapoda; family Parastacidae; genus Cherax; species Cherax quadricarinatus. The sequence continues at coordinate 24,725,868 of NC_091320.1, read as the reverse complement.
GTATTGCATTACAGTTTCAGTTACGTAAGCTTTCATTCCAATGTTCTACTTATGTATCTATAATGTTTAATGTTGTGTACTTTGACATTGTATAGAATCAGCCCAAGCCGTATACCTACCATCTCTAGTTTGTATTAGTTGTATGTCGGGACGACATACGTTAGCGTCGCCGAGCTCTCAGTAGTAGTAACCAGTTACCAGTCTCAGTAGTAGTAACCAGTTACCAGTACCGTCTGACTCAACGATCAACCGTCTCTTGAGTCACGGTCTTTCATATTGTGCTGACCTCAGCAGTATTCAAAGACCCACTGGGTACTGGGCAGCCCGGCTAGCCAGTATATCGAGTAGTAGCAAGGAGATAGGTAACGGCTGGCAGGTCTCTCTCCACATATCGCCAATATACGTATAACAGCCTAAGTGAGTATTTCTACCCTAATCCACGTATACGAACTCCCACATGATACCTCTACTTCGCCACAACCACTATTCCCCACTCCCTAATACCATCCTTTACCTCATCCCTGATAGTCTTTACTCAGTCCCCAATATCCCTTCTTCCTAACCCTTATCCATTATTTTCCAGTCCCTAATGCTCTTGACCCCTCGCTAATACCCAACCACCTTTATACACCTGTTTATCAATACACTACACCTGGCCACTTTTTCCTCATCTCCCGTCACCTTATACACCCATCAACCTGTTTCACTACGCTTAAAAGATCCCAGAAGTAACAAATCAAACTTGCCCTTACAGTCGTACCAGAATATACAGTTTTACGTGAGCATACACATCATTACATGAATATACATCCTATACTCGAGTCTTAACTGAGTATACACAGTATTACCTGAGTATACACAATATTACCCGAGTATACACTGTATACTCAGTCCTACCCTAGGTAGGTCTTACCAGGTAGGATAGCTTGTGCTAACAGGTCGGTTGCCGTGTTCCTCCCTTAAGTCAATGTGACCTGACCTGACTAGGTTGGGTGCATTGGCTTAAGCCGGTAGGGACTTGGACCTGCCTCGCATGGGCCAGTAGGCCTTCTGCAGTGTTCCTTCGTTCTTATGTTCTTATGTTCTTAAACTTATAATTTTGCGTTATCAATAGCTATGCTGGATGCACCCCACCAACTGCCAATTATTTCAGTATATAATTGGAGAAGAGAACGTCACTATATGACGTAGAGGGGGGATTTCATTGTATAGGAAATTAAAATATAATGGAGGGGAGAACCTCAAAATAGATGGAGGGAGCGAGCAGTACTGATTACAGAGACAGTCATATTTACACACGAATTCAATTGCCAGTGGAGAGAGAAGGGATTAGAGATGAGAGAGGGCAAGTTGAGGGAGGGAGGGGCAAGTTGAGGGAGGGAGGGGCAAGTTGAGGGAAGGAGGGGCAATTTGAGGGAGGGAGGGAGAACAGCGGCCTTGGCGGCCGGGAATCCCGAACGCAATGTTGTCGGTGCCCATGGTGTGTGTGTACTCACCAAGTTGTACTCACCTAGTTGAGGTTGCAGGGGTCGAGTCCACGCTCCTGGCCCCGCCTCTTCACTGGTCGCTTTATCATACCTCTGCGTGTATATGCGTGTGTGTGCATGTGTGTGCGCGCGTGTGTGTGCGCGTGTGCGCGCGTGCCCCATCCACAATATCGAACCCACATGACAAGTGTGTGGTGTGTGTGTGTGTGGTGTGTGTGTGGTGTGTGGTGTGTGTGGTGTGTGTGTGTGTGGTGTGTGTGTGTGGTGTGTGGTGTGTGTGTGTGTGTGTGTGTGTGTGTGTGTGTGTGTGTGTGTGTGTGTGTGTGTGTGTGTGTGTGTGGTGTGTGTGGTGTGTGTGGTGTGTGTGTGGTGTGTGTGTGTGTGTGGTGTGTGTGTGGTGTGTGTGTGTGTGTGGTGTGTGTGTGGTGTGTGTGTGTGGTGTGTGTGTGTGTGGTGTGTGTGTGTGGTGTGTGTGTGGTGTGTGTGTGGTGTGTGTGTGGTGTGTGTGGTGTGTGTGTCGTGTGTGTCGTGTGTGTGTGGTGTGTGTGTGTGGTGTGTGTGTGTGTGGTGTGTGTGTGTGTGGTGGTGCGCGTGTGGTGTGTGTGTGGTGTGTGTGTGGTGTGTGGTGTGTGTGTGGGGGTGGGGTGTGGGGTGTGGGGGGGGGTGGGGGTGTGTGTGGGGTGTGTGTGTGGGGTGTGTGTGTGGGGTGTGTGTGTGGGGTGTGTGTGTGGGGTGTGTGTGTGGGGTGTGTGTGGGGTGTGTGTGTGAAGTGTGTGTGTGTGGGTGGTGTGGGGTGTGTGTGTGGGGTGTGTGGGGTGTGTGTGTGGGGTGTGTGTGGGGTGTGTGTGTGGGGTGTGTGTGTGGGGTGTGTGTGTGTGTGGGGTGTGTGTGGGGTGTGTGTGTGGGGTGTGGGTGTGGGGTGTGTGGGGTGTGTGTGTGGGGTGGGGGTGTGTGGGGTGTGTGTGTGGGGGGGTGGTGTGGGGTGTGTGTGTGGGGGTGTGTGTGTGGGTGTGTGTGTGGGGGGGTGTGTGTGGGGGGGTGTGTGTGTGTGGGGGTGTGGGGAGTGTGTGGGGGTGTGGGGGGAGTGTGTGGGGTGTGGGGGTGGGGGGGGTTGTGGGGTGTGTGTGTGTGGGGGTGGGTGGGGTGTGTGTGTGTGGGGGTGGGTGGGGTGTGTGTGTGGGGTGGGTGGGGTGTGTGTGTGGGGGTGGGTGGGGTGTGTGTGTGGGGGTGGGTGGGGTGTGTGTGTGGGGTGTGTGTGGGGGGTGTGTGTGTGGGTGGGTGTGTGTGTGGGTGGGTGGGTGTGTGTGTGGGTGTGTGTGTGTGTGTGGGGTGTGTGTGTGTGTGTGTGTGTGTGTGTGTGTGTGTGTGTGTGTGTGTGTGTGTGTACTCACCTATTTGTGGTTGCAGGGGTCGAGTCCTAGCTCCTGGCCCCGCCTCTTCACCGGTTGCTACTAGGCCCTCTCTCTCCCCGCTCCATGAGCTTTATCAAACCTCGTCTTAAAACTGTGTATGGTTCCTGCCTCCACTACGTCATTTTCTAGGCTATTCCACTGCCTTACAACTCTGTGTGTGTGTGTGTGTGTGTGTGTGTGTGTGTGTGTGTGTGTGTGTGTGTGTGTGTGTGTGTGTGTGTAAGTTAATTTCCGTACATGCACCTCCACTTATCGTGTGGTCGCCAGTACTATTTTGTATACTTCACACAGGCCTCAGGTCTTACTCATGCACACGTTAGCAACACTCGTATACACGCTGGCAACACTTGTACGCTTCAGCAACACTCGTCTACACGTAAGCAACGCATGTGCACATTTAAACATTTGCACATGCTTTAAAAACTGAAGTACACATTTACTTGAATACATTTGCAACATGAGTGTGCACATTAGCAACACCTGCGTACACATTAGAAGCATGTACACATTAATAGGACGTACACACATACCTAACACTCGTTTGCACAATAAACAGATATGCACACACTACAAACAACAGGTACACATCAACAATGAACGTACACATGTACACTACGTCATGTACGTCCAACACTCGACTCCACCTAAAATGAAAGCTCTGACGTCACACACCTCTGGGTTGTCTTTTATCACAAACTTTGCAAAAATATTAACCCAAGACAACTACAGTATAAAACAAAAAGTAAACTGATACTGTCAGCGATTCATGCAGGTCATGGTAGGGAAGTGGCGTTGCAACAACAGTAGTACATAACGGGAGAAAAAATGGAGGTTGGAGTGGGTAGAAGCGTTGAGATTTCCACGGGTCCCTGATAGAGGCTAGCACTGGTATCACCTTGAGCCTGACACAGCGAGGACCCGTCGCAACAACCGATCTTACGATGCCTCTACACAAGGCCCAAAGCCACCCACCCTCACATAGGTCCTTATGATAAATGCCTTCACTAGCCTCAATTGTTGCGTTTCGCGTGTAACACACAAAGACAAGTGTAGTGTGGCTGTGATTCAACCAGCCTCGGGGGTAGGGCGGGGTCACTCTGGCAGCAGCAACACTCTTGTGCCTTGTTTGTTGTCTGTTTACAGTTAAGGCAATGGCAGCAGCAACAACCCCCCCTTCCCTGCCCGCCCAGACACCAACAGTGGAAGCAACAAGTCTCTCCATTCCCTACAGTGGCACCCCTACCCCAAGTGGCAGCGGCAACCCACCATGACAGTGGCAGCAGTAACCCACTCCCACTGTGGCACTCAAGTGGCTAGTCTACCCAATTCCACCCCCTCCTAAAGTGGCTAATTTCCCCTACCCACAGTGGCCAACTCTCCCTATCCATAGTTCTTCTTCCCTATAGTGATACCCCCACCTCCACAATGCTTATCCTTCATCCACACAGTGGCACAGTTCCCTTACAGTGGCTACCCTCCCACACCTCTCCTTATCCATGATGGTGGCAACATCCCTCCCCTACACCACAATACTCACACAAACATGTAACTATGAGTTTACTTTCAGCCCTATTTTAGAGATCAAAATACCCTTGACTCATGGTATATATAGGTGATATGCTACGTTAATGACTATCATGCAATCGACGTACGCCATCTCCTCTTCTCAGGTATATCTTTGCAGATGTCAATAAAGAATCGCATTATACTGCAGTTGTGCATTTTTTCCAGTAACAGCCTGCTTGAACAGACAATCAACAGAAAAGCCTGGCCCCAGGCTCACAAAAACTTTCGAAACCGGTCACAGGTAGGTACTGGTTTCACGAGTAACCTTACAATCTTGTCCTATCTATGCTTCTCCATTGTAGGCAAGTATAATTAATTCGAATAGTCCTTCCCTTGTAGCTCTTACAAATGTAGCCGAAAAAAATTTTTTGTTTGCCAGCCTTGCATATGACATAAGATCAGTAATGAGGTACATAATAAAACTATCAAACAACCTCTTAAAACGGCATTCTTCCCCTCCTTCCTGATGTCTAACTATGCCCCGTGTATCTTTTGAGTCTGTAATAACTTTTGATACATAAGTGGGAAGGAACACTACAGCAGGCCCACTCATGTACCCTTCAACCTTTCTGTAATTAAAGCTACCGAGTTTTTGCCTCATGGCCCACTCATGTACCCTTCAACCTTTCTGTAATTAAAGCTACCCAGTTTTTGCCTCATATCTTCCCTAATTTAACACCTATTCAAAAAAGTGCTCAGCCTATTTTCCTTGGAAAGGCTTTTAATAAATGGAATCAACTTCCTTCTCTTTATATGTTCGAGCGCATTTATGTTAATCCTTTAACAGGGAGACCAGAAGAAAGCAACATAATCTAAATGAAGTCTAACTGAAGATACGAGTATATAGACCTGAAGTACAACCTTAGAACTTCTATCATTTATACTCCTTGATATGAAGCCAAGAATTCTTTTAGCTTTATTGTGAACCCTTAAACCCTCCTAATCATTTTTCACATTCACTTTGACTAAGAACATTGTTTTACTTAAGTGCTATTTCTTTTTCCTGGGATTATAAACTTAAACTTGTCTGCATAAAACTACATTTGCCATTTCTCCGACCACAACAGCAATTACTGATTCCATCAACTTTCCCACAATTAGTTAGGTTAACTGGTCTATAATTTGAAGTTAAGGGGCCTATCTCCCGCTTTGTAATTGGGTACCACTTGATTTTTTCCATTTACCCGGTACGATACCGTTTGTAGCGACGATACCTGTTTGTGTATTAAGTTCCTCCTTACAATCCTTTAGAAGCCTTGAAAACAGCTCCTCAGAGCCGGGTGACGTGTTTGACTTCAAAGTTACTAGTTACGTCTGTTTAGAAAGTTCTTATTTATCATGTCGCTAGTGACTTTGATATTGCATTATTTATTTTCGTCCTAAATAGTATAATTATTGATTTCTGGAATTGCGTTTGTATCCTCGTGTAAAATCTGAGAGGAATTATTGAAAACGGTGCACATTTCCTTTCACTAACAGTAAGCTGACCTGAACCCATCTTTTTCTTAATCTTCTTACTTACCTGAAAGAAAACCTTTTAACCAACCACAGCTACCAGTCAGAAACCACCTCCCTCAGCATCCATTTCTCCACACAGGTTAACTCCCCACATTCCTGTTCTACAAGTGTCGGGTCCCTAAACAACCAACAAACATCCAGCTAACTTTCATTAAAATAAAACGTGATTGAAAACCTCTAAATAATAACACCAGCTTATAGTAGGTGGAGAGCACAAGGCTGACTGTTCAAGGAAGGCATCACAGAAAAGGTCTCAGAGATACCCTTCAAGGTGTGCCTTGATGCTGGTAAAGGGATTCTGATCCAAAGAGCTGGAGGCAACCCCTTCTTTGGATCAAACCAAATGACCTTATATTCAGCAGTCTCCATTACCCCTCTGGGTTTATTGTTTTCCCATTAATATAATAAAAATGGTCTCGAACATGAGATAACAATGAACAATAAATCAGTTACCGAGGTCAGTGTGCTTCAGACACATTTAGTCTTAAAATTAGAATTAATCCAGTACCTAAGGATGTTTAGTCACAGAAAAAATAATTGTCTTTTTTTACTTATCAGTATTACTGAAGGAGGTAGTGATAGCCTATTGTTAAGTCAACTGTCCAAAATGCTTGATTTTTCAATAAAAAAATCCTGAAAAAATACAAAAAATGACGTGCTGCGTCACTCTAAGATTTGGAATCCTCATACATACTTTTGTTGTTCAGCGCTAACTTCATGAAAATTACCTAAGATACTACAACACAGTGGGTTGAGGTACTCACCATCAGAATCATAGGCGTCGTCCTGGGGAGAGTGGGCGGGGACGCGGGTGGTGTGGGCGGCCTTGGGGCTGCTGGCTTGCTGCTGGAGAAGAGCCGTCATCTCGAGACACTGTTCTTCCAGGTAGACGCCTCCATTGGCCTGCTGCTGCGGTGGAGGAGGAGGAGGCTGTGGAGCTGGGGTGCCCGGCTGGGGTTGGCAGGCTCCTGCACCACCATTACCACCCTGCAGATGTTGCTGCTGTTTTTGCTGCTGCTGCGTCACCTGCACTACTGATGTGGGCACCTGGCCCAGGTTACTTGTTATAGGGATAGGAGGAGTCGATGGAGAACCCAGATGATTGGGAGACCCCAAATGACTGGGGGAACTCAGCTGGTTAGGAGTTCCCAGATGGTTAGGAGACCCCAGATGGTTAGGGGACCCCAAATGGTTAGGGGATCCCAGAGGGTTAGATCCTAGATGGTTAGGGGATCCCAGATGGTTAGGGGATCCCAGATGGTTAGGGGATCCCAGATGGTTAGGGGACCCCAGATGGTTAGGGGACCCCAGATGGTTAGGGGATCCCAGTTGATTAGGAGATCCCAGCTGGTTAGTGGTCCCCAGTTGGTTAGATCCCTGTTGATTCGTGGACCCCATCTGGTTAGGGGAGCCCAGTTGACTTGGTGACCCTATCTGAGGGGAACCAATCTGGCCAGAATTTTCCAGCTGGTTTGCTTGTGGCACTTGCTGTTGCTGCTGACAGGGCTGTTGTTGCTGTTGAAGGTGCTGCTGACCTTGGGGTCCTTGCATCTGGCTTGGGTCAGGGTGCAAACGATACCTGTACTGGTACTGAGGCAGTCTGGGAGCAGCGCGTAATGCCCCCCTCCAAATCTCCAGCTGGGCATAGAGCAACTCTCCCCCAACGGGAGCCAGCTGGCGGAACTGCGCCTCAGTCAGCTTCAGAAGCGCAGGACCGCCCAAGTTCCAGAAGTTGAGCATGAGAGGAGGAAGGTGGAGTTGCGCAGCTTGCAGGTTCAACCATGCGCGCACGTCAGCCACGCTCCACAAGGCGGGGTCTGCAACACAACAACAATCTTACTGACACCGGTTCTTGCAACTCACCAACACTAATATAAACACACCTACCTCCTGTGATGCCAATAGGAACACCCAGAGTTGTGTATATATACTATCCACCAGTGTGTGTATATACAGTGTATGTATACTATCCTATGCACCAGTATATATATGTACTATCTCAGTGTGTATAGATTTTCTCAGCATTTATTGGGTATTATAATTCATATTTACAAGAGTTCTTAACGTTAATGTAAGAGTAAATTGTAGCCTTAATGACTTCGTTCAATCGATAGGTTTTTACAAATATTAAGCCTCTGCTGTATGTAGATGATGTCAGTGAAGCTGATCCCAAACTTTTACAATACACTGTGTTGCGACTTATTTTTAAAATAAACTTTAATTCCACTGTACAAGGTTGTCAACATGCCACTTCCCTACTGACACTGTCACTCCCATCATCACTTACTACACTGCACACGAAGCAGAAAGTGACACTTGAGCACAAAACACCAGATTATCGTGATTTAAGCCACAGCAGAAGCAGCATCTGCCGCACCTACCGGCCACAGCAGCAGCAGGCGACGGAGCTGGCAGCGATCTCGACTTCGTGGACAAGTCCGCCATGTTTGTCGGGAATGGCGGTCGAGATATTAAGAACTGACGTCTCGTGTGGTAAGTATGTATCAGGTGCAGCTGGGCGTGGGGCGGCCTGAATGAGGGAGGTGTGATCGAACTCGCTGCCCTGGCCAGACTATGCACCTTCAGATAATGCTGATGACAGAGGGTAACACTTGGTGACGTCACAACCCACGTCACAAGATCCTGCTCAGGCCCGGGAGGACCAGCAGGCATTTCCCGCACACCCTTTATTTTACCCGCTCCTGCCGCCACAGGCGCAGGCGGTGGACGCTAGCGGCTAGTATCGCTTCTACTGCTGAAGTGGTCACCGCTACGGAGGCAGCAGGCTAGGGTAAAGTTGCTTTAGGCTGAGAGGTGGTGCTAGGCTGGCTGGGCGCGCGCCAAGGTTACTGCCCTCACCCAGCAATCCCCTGATAGCTGAGAAGCCATACCCAGGTGGTCCACCACCGTCCAGCCACCACCATGCTCTCCAGCAGCTGTACCCAGCTGGCCCACCACCATGCTCTCCAGCAGCTGTACCCAGCTGACCCATCATCGTCCAGCCCTCTACCATGCTCTCCAGCAGCTGTACCCAGCTGACCCACCATCGTCCAGCCCACCACCATGCTCTTCAGCAGCTGTACCCAGCTGGCCCACCATCGTCCAGCCCACCACCATGCTCTCCAGCAGCTGTACCCAGCTGGCCCACCATCGTTCAGCCCACCACCATGCTCTCCAGCAGCTGTACCCAGCTGGCCCGCCACCATGCTCTTCAGCAGCTGTACCCAGCTGGTCCACCATCGTCCAGCCACCACCATGATCTCCAGCAGCTGTTATCCAGCTGGTCCACCATCGTCTAGCCACCACCATGCTCTGCAGCAGTTGTATCCAACTAGGTACACTACTGCTGTACACTAATATGATCCCCATTCAAGGCAGGTGAAATCGCAAATCTAGCGAATGTATAGAGAACCTTTACTGCACATATAAGTTCCGTCAAACACCTTAATTACTAGAAACGCTTGGAGTCACCTGACCTGTACTCACTGGAACGCAGGCGGGAGAGATACATCCTAATCAACACCTGGAAAATCCTAGAGGGACTGAGTCCCAAATCTGCACACATAAATCACTCCCTGTGAAAGCAAAAGACTGGGCAGGCGGTACAACATACCCCCAATGAAAAGTAAGGACGCCATTAATACACTAAGTGTACGGGGCCCAAGACTGTTCAGCAGCCTCCCGCCAGGCATAAGGGAAATTGCCAGTAGACCCATGGCTGCTTTCAAGACGGAGCTGGACTGATACCTGAAGTCAGTACCCGATCAGCCGAAGACCTGATCAAGGTCTGGGCCGCGGGGGTATTGACCCTTGCAACACCCTCCAGGTAGACCCACTACCGTCCAGCAGCCACTATGGTCACAGCTCGAGTAACTTAACAATTTCATAAACATCCACACAATCCTCTTGTCGGCACAAAGCATTAACACCCACACCGCACCTACCACCAATACACAAGCATAATTTTTCCGGCCAACACCCGAAAATCACAACCCCTCTCTCACACCCGACAATCACAACTTCTACCACCCATACACCACAATCATCCCGCTCACGCCTCACAATCACCTCCTGCTGACACCCCACAATCACTTCTGCTCACACCCCACAATCACTTCTCCCGCTCACACCCCACGATCACAACTCCCGCTGACACCCCACAATCACAACTCTCGCTCACACCCCACAATCACAACTTCTACCACCCATACACCACAATCAATTCTCCCGCTCACACCACACAATCACTTCTCCCGCTCACCCCACAATCACTTCTCTCGCCTACACGCCATAATTACTTCTCTCGCCCACACCCCACAATCATAACTTCTTCCGTCCACTCCACAAATGACCCACGACTGACACTGCTCTCAGCTGTTGCTTATATTCTACTAATCTGATAAAACATATGTAATGGTTAAACTCCTGTGAATAAATCAACACAAGGAGTGATGAACGCCTGATCCTCAGTCTGGAAGTGCAAGGCATGCTACCTGGCTGTACTTAACCTAGTAACCAAAAACTCTTCCTAGGGTACTAAGACAACTAAGATGGAGGGTGAAGTCTCCTCCACTCCTTGTGCTGAATCATCCACACGGGTTAAGAACACCCATATAAATATATAGTTATATGAATACAAATGAAAATGCCAGACTTCGAGTGTAGATGTGACAACATGAGACTGGCCATTGCAGTGACACCACGAGAGACCGACCCCTGCAGTGACAACACGAGAGACCGGCCCCTGCAGTGACACCACGAGAGACCGGCCCCTGCAGTGACACCACGAGAGACCGGCCCCTGCAGTGACACCATGAGAGACCGGCCTCTGCAGTGACACCACGAGATACCGACCCCTGCAGTGACACCGCGAGACCGGCCCCTGCAGTGACACCACGAGAGACCGGCCCCTGCAGTGACATGAGACTGGCCCCTACAGTGACAGCATGAGACTCTGGCCCATGCAGTGACAACACGAGAGACTGACCCCTGCATTGACATGTTCAAGAGGAACACTGATGGAAATAATAGATGTATTCAGTGATGCACTCTTACGAGGTGAGAGACGGGAGGGGGGAGAAGAATGAGAATTGAGAATGTGCGAGTAAAGTGGTTTAGGCGGAGTAGGAGTGAGGAGAGGAGTAGAGTGAGTACTGTCGAGTGGAACAGTGTAAAAGCAGTAATGGTGGAGTGTAGGAGTGGATTTTGTAGTAGGAGCGGGTGGAGTATGAGTGGACAGGTAGGTGCTGAAGGGGTAATAAAACTTAGATAAGAGTGAAGAGGTGTAAGAGCACTTCAGGAGAATAAACCCAGACAAACAATGAGGGTCAGTCTCCTTCTCGCCCTGCTGGCAGTGGAGGACAGGGCAGCCTTGTTGGCGGGAGTGCCTCACAAGAGTGGCACTCACCCCGGGAATGTCTGGGTGCCACCAACCCCCGTCTTACAGGCGCCACCCTCCTCAATTTCATCAGGGTGCTCCTTCGTTCCAATCCACTACGTTATCCCAAGACGTGTCTCTCGTGCCTTCTGTAATCCTTTATTTACTATGTGCCACTCAGAACCTTCACGTGTTCCTACTGTTAAGTCCAACATCGTTTCCTGAGCAAGTAATGCATCTTAACTACTACAGTATTATTTTTTTAAAATTTTCAAAAGCTCTTATGTCCTCCAAGGTATCGACTCTCAGCAGCACCTAATATGCTCATGCAATGGGTAGATAATGGCAAAAGCCAACAAGTGGGACTAAAGACATTGGTAGCCGAGGATAATTATAATACGACGAAAACGTTGAATTAAAAGAATCCTCTGCAACCCGAGTCTATCCCCTGCTTTTGGAATATCTGGTTTCTTTCTAAATTCGCCTCATTGGAATCTCCACAGGACCCATGAATTAACCACTGAGCTTTCATCCATTCTCTAGGGTTTAGATGTTCTCCATCACACCAGACTATACAGCCTGCCTTTCCAAGGTTTCCTTGAGGGTTTGTATGCGTTCCCACTAGCTTGACCCACTCAGTTTCTCTTCCTTAATGTAAACATGCAGACCGTTGCCCTCGGCATCTTCAGATTTCTTTTACTCCCACAGCACTTAACAATTTCTGTAGGGCCAACCTTGTGTCTCTACAGGTTTCCTTGGACTGGTACTCGAGGACACAAGTTAAATTCAATTTACCAACCCACTTTTTGGTTCGTCCTTTTTCCCTCTCCCATTCATGCACCCACCCTTTTATTCGCGAATTTTCCTGTAAAGCCTGCTTCAGGTGGTTAGAAACACGAGCACTGCAGTAGACGTCCCAGCCCGTGCTGGGACTCCCTATCCGCACCCACATATTCTCAATCATTTAACTTATCTCTTAAAGATATGAAAAGTTTACGAGAGAATCGCTGAGTGGTAACTCGAATACCTTTATATTTTTTCTTATCTTCCACTAAATCCTATCAACTCCGCCCTCCACTTGCAACTGTAAGAGAGGAGCGTCAAGAATGTATCTATCATCCACAGTAGCCACTATACCTCCCCCTCCATTACCCCTTCTATCATTTACTCAGTCGTGAAATGACCTTTCTGAAGTGGTACAAAACTTGTTACCCTCGTCCACTATATTGGACTTTGTATCCCACCATGTGCGCCTCACCCTCTTACCTTTCCTCTTACCCCATATAAAAGACTGCCAACACCTCAGTTATTCCCTCCTCCAATATCACTACCCTCCTAAACCCTTTCAACCCCACTATCCCTCCAGCTCCTCCATCTATCCCTATACCCCTCCTCCATCCCCTCTCTCTCTTTGCACCGGAAACAATGTGAACACTGTAGCATATCTCTACCTTCATCAGCCAGTGTTATCTCCCTCTTCCTATCTGTGACTCTCACAGCCTACGATAAGCGAGTCTAACCTAGCCAAGTAGAGAAGCAAACCCACCCAGCATAAAAACATGCCAATTGTTGTTAATTCACTTGTCACTGAAAATTTGCTGACGCGCGTCTTTAAATCATACGTTGACCCGCTCCAGGACTTGAGGCAATCGCGGTTTAATGACGCCTGGTTGAAGCATTCTTGCAAGTTTCAAGTGTTAAAGTGCAATGTTTCTTGACTACTGACTATGCCCATACTACTACTGTTACTGCTGATACTACTCTCAGCGTTTACACTACTGACTATCCTCATATTGCTACTATTACTGCTGCTACTATGACTATGCCCATATTCCTACTATTACTGATGCTACTACTATCAACGTCTACACCTCTATGCCCAAACGGTTGCAATCAATTCTGGCCAACATAATACATCTTTTGACACATTTTTCCCATCTATCACTCTCCCCTTCCCCTCTCACTCCTTTCTTGTCTCCACCTGTCCCCACAGCATCCTGAGCTGCACCAGTATAAAGGACGGTGTTGTTCCTCTTACTTCATCCTCCTAGCCTTTCTTCAACCCTCCAACTCTTTTTCCTCCATCTTTAATCCCTTTCTTCCATTCCATCATTTCTTTTCACACTGTAGCTTCCAATTTCCTTTACGGCTCCATATTCATGCCAAAACAACAGCAAAATGGAAGGGCATGCCCACCGCGGGTATTTGCAGTTGGAAGGGAGAATGCATAGAGAATGTTGAGCATAATTGTCGACTCTCAATAAGAAGTTTAAAAAACATTCTTAAAAACTAGGAAATTAGTTTGAAGAAATGAGAAGAGTACTGGCAGCTAGACTGCCCATCATAATACAATGTGCCAAGTAATACATGCGTATGGAGAAAGTAACAAGATCAGAAGAGTACAAGATGTTGTTGCTGCTAGACTACCTACTTATTGTACAGTTTATAGGTAGATGTTAATGACATGAAATGTAAAGTGTGTGGACAGAGATAGGACCATACACGAGCAATGTATCTTAGTGTCCAAGCATATAACCTTTCGGAGACACTCCCATGCAAACCCTACAAGTACCGGCAAATTACTTCAATGTTAATTATAAGATATCTGAAATCTTGAGATTTTATCTACATTTTGCGCCTGTTAGATGTCTGAACTTTTCCTTGATGAAACTGTAGCCTTTAAATGATCAATGGCGTTTACTGGCAATAAGATGCTAGGATTTTCTTTGTAGTTTGTATATACATATTACACTGGCTACGTGAAGAAACTGTTTATATGAATTGTCTAATATTGTTACAGATGGAACTAAGCCCAGGGTGGTCTGATAAAGATCATCGTGACCTCTGTCTCTTCTTTTGCGCTACCACTCACACCGTGAACCCAGAGTGCACAATAAACTAGCCGCTCAGGCGGCACAAAATAAGGGACAAAAACTGGTCAGCCCTCAAGACAAGGCTCAAGAGTGTCCACACACCATCACCACCAGAGTGGTGGTTGTTGGTAGTGGGTGGTGGTGGTGGTCGGCAGACATAAGCTTACCTAGGTAGTTAAGGTGGCTCCATAATCCGTGATATTTTAATACTCGATTAATTTATTTTTCACTCTAGTAAATTATGATTTTCCACCATAATCAATAAAATCATTTTATTTAACGTACAACAGATACCGCTAACACTAACGACTCCATCCTCCAACCCTCAACTCTACTTCAAATCCACCCTTCCCCCTCAAATCTCACGTCTTCACAAGACTTACACAGTCAAGGTGCTTCCTATCGTCTCTGTGTTCAACTTCTATCTGTGCCCTCTTGTTCTGCATCCCTCACACGTCGAACAGTCACGCCTTGTCCACTCTGTTAAAGCCCGCGAGTATCTTATACGCCGTGGGCACGTCTCCTGACATTTAGCTCTTCCAATGATGCCAGGTTCAGCTGCATTAGCAGTGTTCAGTTACCCTGCTCCATATAGTAGTTACACAATGGAGAACAAATTCTATTTATGTATTCTTGTCACCGTCCATCCCAAGATGAGTTGTACAGATGAGGCAGGAAGGAAGGTCTTGTTAGCCTCAACTGGTAGACTTTCGTAAGATGAAGATATCGTCAAGAATTTCATTACGGGTGCAGTAGCTATAACAGCTTAGAAAGTCTCCTTTTAAAAGAACTGGAGTTATAGTCAGTTCTCATGAAGCTCCTCTACATATTTTGACCTTGTTTTTGTAAATGTGAAGAAGGAAGAGTGAAGACACTAATAAAATGAGGAAGAAAGTGAAGACACTAATATGAATGAAGAAGTGAAGGCACTAACATGAATGAAGAAGGAAGAGTGAAGGTACTAATCATGGCCTCACTGACACCAAAATACAACTATTAAACATTAAAAGTTCATAAAATGTCACTAGTGCGCACAGATTAAGAAAAAAGAAAAAGAGAACCCAACAGGGTTTGAGACCCATCAACAAAAGGAAGAGGAACAGGACACAATGTGAGAACAAGACCCAACGAGCACTACAACAGATATGTATGCAATGCAGTCTGCCTTGTGTTGTGCGACTGCAGTCCATGAAGGGAGGCCAGGAACTAAACACACACACACACACACACACACACACACACACACACACACACACACACACACACACACACACACACACACACAGAACAAAGAGCATCCACCAAGGCCCTGGCAGTCAGAGGGCCTTGAGTAACGCCGTTCAACAGTTACTGCCGACACTGCAAAAACATGCTCTTCCAAGGGCGGCTCCTCCATAAACTGGGTGGCAAGGGAGGGGGAGTGGAGAGGTGAGGAGACAGGGGAAGTGGAGAGGGGATAAGGAGAGTGGGGAAGTTTTGGGGATGGAGGGGTGAGGAGAGTAGGGGAGTGAAGAGACGGGGAGAGGGGGAAATGTTGGTGAAAAGGGGTGAGGACAGTAGGGGAGTGGAGAGGAAGGTGAGAAAATAGGGATATGGAGAGAGAGTGGAGTAGATAAAGGGGGTGAAGAGTGGGAGAAGACTCCAGGTAGAGTACAAGGAGGAATTACCAATAGAACCCTGGCTGTCCTGAAGAGGGAGCTGGACAAATACCTAAAGTCAGTGTCCGATCAGCCAGGTTGTGTGTGACCAGCAGTAACAACCTGATTGATCAGGTCGGGGATAGGGCCACGGAGGCGTTGACCCCCGGAATACCCTCCAGGTAGGGGGGCGAAGAAAGTAGGGGATGAAAAGAGTAGGGGAGTAGAGGGATGAGGCGTGTGGGGAAGTAGAGAGGGGGTGAGAGGAGTGGGGAAGTGAAGAGAGGAAGCTGTGGAGGGAATGAAGCGGGTGGAAGAGGGAGTGAGGGTAGGAGAGGTATATGATGGGAAGGGAAGAGGAGGCGAGAGGCAGGGAGGGTAAGGGAACGGGAAAGGGTTGGAGTGGAGGGGGAGGAGAGGGAGATGTTAAGATAGTGGAGGGAGAGGGGAAGGTGTGTGGATGGGGGAGGGTGAGTTGAGGGAAGGGGAGACCTCTAAGGGTGGGATGAGTCGAGTTTTTATGTTAAGTTAGATTCAGATAAATTAGGTTGGTTGTTAGGCTGTATTAAGTTATGTTAGATTCTATTAGGTTAAATTACATTGGATAGTCCAATTAAACCTAACCCAACTAAATCTAACCCAACCCAACCCAACCAAACTGAACTCAGTCCAATCAATTGTAACTCACACCAACCTAACTTACCTATACCTAAACCTAACCTAGCAAATTAACATTTTACAGTGGTACTTCTACTGTGAAAGCAACGTCATATTGCATTCAAGAACTGAACTGTAGCTTGGTTAATGGGGGTTTAAAGCTATCGACTACAGGTAGATCAGAGTCATTAAGACTGCATGATACCCGTTGCGCCATCAAACAAGACTTAATTTAATCCCTAAAATAGAGATTAAAATAAATTCTTATATATGTTGAGACATACACTACATCACGTTTTGAAGCAAGTACAATGATTGATAGTGACCGATGATTGGTCACTATTCGGTCTTTGTACTGAACAGTGGCCGCAGTTTGCCACACATTCTTCCTCATAATAGTACTGTTGTGGTAAAAATCTCCCAAAACCAACGTTGCACTAGAAATACATTTGTTAACAGTGCAATATTTGTGGGTTTGGATACTTTGCATTATGTTATGAAATTAATCGACTGATCATTTCAACCAGGCAACAATAATAATATTCCCTCTCTGTTACTTGGAGGGCCAAGTTGCAACACGGTGTATTTATAGCAAAATGTAAATTATAGTATTTAACATGGTATATGCTTTAATTAAAACACTAATATTTATTGCCACTACAGCAACCAAATTATCAAAAATTAATTAAAAGCCTGTCTCAATGAGTTGTGTAAAGGTGTATCAATATACAAGTGTAGTAATAATGACGAGTTGGAGACCTCTCTCGTGTAATGAAGTGTTAAACCTGAGAGAGTAATAACCTACCTGAGTTTAGGGGTGAGCTTTAACCCTTAAACTGTCCAAACAGATCTATATTCACAAGCGTAGTGCTCCATTCATTCATTCATTAGGGATTTGCTGGTACTTCCGGCTCGGGTCTTCTCCAGATGGCGACCCGGCGTTGTGCTCCAAAAGCAGATCTACATTTTCTTACATATTTTTAAATGTAACAAAAAAAAAAGTAGATCAAAGTTTTTTTACGCGTTTTCAAATGTAAAAAAAACAAAAAGAAGATCTACTTTTTTTTACATACTTTCAACTGTTGAAAAAACGTAGATCTACGTTTGGACAGTTTAAGGGTAAACTCGCCCCTAAACTGCACTAAACAGTAAAAGTTAGCAGGGCTTATAGTGGAAACTGGTGTTGTGGTACTTCCCACTGGTATGTTGAGGTGTATATTTGATGGGAACTGAAGTTGAGGTGCTTGAATCTATTTCCCAGTGAAGTGTATGTGTGAAGGAAACCAGTCTTGAGGTACCCTGGGGGGGGGATGAGGTGTATGTGTGAAGGAAACCAGTGTTGAGGTACTCAACCCTGGGGGGGGGTAATGAGGTGTATGTGTGCAGGAAACCAGTGTTGAGGTACTCAACCCGGGGGGGGGGGGTAATGAGGTGTATGTGTGAAGGAAACCAGTGTTGAGGTACTCAACCCTGGGGGGGATAATGAGGTGTAAACCAGTGTTGAGGTACTCAACCCTGGGGGGGGATAATGAGGTGTAAACCAGTGTTGAGGTACTCAACCCTGGGGGGATAATGAGGTGTAAACCAGTGTTGAGGTACTCAACCCTGGGGGGATAATGAGGTGTAAACCAGTGTTGAGGTACTCAACCCTGGGGGGGGATAATGAGGTGTAAACCAGTGTTGAGGTACTCAACCCTGGGGGGGGATAATGAGGTGTAAACCAGTGTTGAGGTACTCAACCCTGGGGGGGGGGGATAATGAGGTGTAAACCAGTGTTGAGGTACTCAACCCTGAGGGTAAACCTGGGGGGGGATAATGAGGTGTAAACCAGTGTTGAGGTACTCAACCCTGGGGGGGGATAATGAGGTGTAAACCAGTGTTGAGGTACTCAACCCTGGGGGGGGGATAATGAGGTGTAAACCAGTGTTGAGGTACTCACCTCTAGGGATGTTAAGAGAGTCTGACACCCGCTGTACATCCCTCCTGGCATGCTCCAGCGCCAGCTGCTCTACCGTCTCTAGAATGTCCCTCTGGCAAGCTGCTGCAGCGGCGGCGGCGGCTGCAGAGTTGGTGTTGGGCTGCGGCGGGGCAGGTGCAGCAGGCGACCCGCAGGAGGATCCAGAACTCACGTCCTCCTCTGCCTCCTGTTTCACGTCCACCAGCATGTCAAGGAAGCCCAGCCCCTCGCTCATGGTGCTGGGTGATGGCGTCTTGTAGCCAGGCACCACCATCTTCTTCTGGAAAGTGTTGTCCTCAAGGCGGCCCCGCAGAAGCGGGTGGTCGGGGTAGGGGGAGTAGAGGGGCACCTGCTGGTGCACGCTCGTCAGCATCTGGTTCTCCGCCAGCAGCTCCGACAGGCTCAGCGAGGCCTCGAACCCTTCCTTCTTCAAATTGTGAGGACGGGCATAGGGAGAAGCTCGTTGTTGACCCGGGGAGGAAGGCGACAGGGAGTTGGATGACGGTGAGGGAGAGAAGGGCTCATCCTTCACCTTCTCCAGCTCCCCTGGTAGGTGCTGAGGGGAGTGGAAGGAGGGAGGAGAGTAGCAAGGGTCAGACCACTGGGACGGAGATGGCACCTGGCACTCTCCATAACCGCCCTCGTGACCAGGGCTCAGCGACACCCCTCCGCCTGGCACTGCTTGGTTCATCTGTAACACAGTACACAAACTTATTATGCAACAAGCTACACCCAACACAGAAGCATATCCCTTCAGCTATTATATATATATATATATATATATATATATATATATATATATATATATATATATATATATATATATATATATATATATATATATATATAATACTACGAATATGATAACTTCTCAAGATATGTCTTGATGCGGATGAAGGGCTCTTGATCCAAGGAATTAGACCTATTCTTCCCTTCCTCGGATCAAATCTGACTGTCTCAGGAACTGTGTAATTCCTGAGTTAGTGTTCCCTTTGAATTTAATATATGTATAAAGGATACCATGTGCCAAATACACACACAGCAATCCCGGAGGGTTAGAAACCCAGGATAACCCAAGAAAGCCAGTCACCGTAACTTATTTCCATTGGTGTCCTTCGAAACTCTTCTCCAGGATGCATCCCACAGCAACTAGCTAACACTCAGGAACCTGGTGAACAGTGGCAGTAGGTACTGGAAGACTTGGTCGAAAATCTCGTACCTACTCTGACTGTCTGGGCCCTTCAGCTGTTAAACAAAGGTCCCGGAAATATGACAGAGAAAGGTGGCTGGACTGTTCAATGTAGTGTCTCAAATGTGACTACCCAGTAATCTGCTGGCTGGAAAATCAGACTGGACCATGAGGAAGGATACAAGTTTGAGGAGAAATTTATCAAGCTAGAGGAGGAGGCAAAAGAAAAGGAACAGATACAGGAAATTAAACCAAGTACGGGAGATACAAGGGAATGAAGGATCTGATAATGAAGGCTGCTAAGGCATACTTCAGATCAGAGGCAGAGAAAAACAAACTGGGAAAGTCAAGGATATGAGCAACCAACTTATTCCTAGTAGGTAATAAGAAAGAAGATAGCAGAAATAGTTAGTGACCCTGAGGAATTAAAGTAGCTAAGGAAACTCTGATAGTATAGGAAGAGGGGAATATAACACAGAACTCTCGTGACTTTCAGATTAAATGAAGAGAACCTGAGAGAAACATAATAAAGGTGAATAAAGGAGGAATGAGAAATTGGAAAATAAAATTTACTAATAACCCACACTTTGGAAAGTAACCTTATGACACGGTTTTGGTCCGTCCTGGACACTACCTAGTCACCAGTGACTTGTTAAGTGACTTGACAGTGAGACAAGAATTTTTTTTCAGGCAAGAATATATGTATAAAGAGGAAAAGACACTGCTACTGTGAACTCTGTTTATGGGAACAAAAGCAAAGCAGCTAGAAGTGAGTTAGAAATCAAGTCTGAGGATATCTCGCAAATTCAACCCCGTTTATGTCATTGAAGAAAGGACATAGTAAATGTAGAAAGAAGAAGGAAGGAACACAGGATAAAGCAGGGAATAGGGCTCCTATTTTGGAAAGGGTGAACAATAGAAAGAGCCCAGAGAATCCCTGCCCAGTATTTTCACAAAGTGACGTACCATAACAGATGAAAGAATTAAAGTGTGGTACCTGAATGTAGATGAAGTCACCAACAAAAGTGAAGTCATGACAGTGTGAGAGAGGAAAACCTGATATTACGGCTATTACAGAGACAAAGCTCTCATGAATAACAACCATTGCAGTAATCCCAGAGGATTACGAGCCAGCAAGACTAAACCTGATTTTTACACAAAATTATGACGCAGCTGAAATTACTTATTGGGAAGGACTGGGTGCCAACGATCAAGTGGTACTAATTTTAGAGCAGCTGGTGGAAATGGAAAAAAAGTTAAGAAATGGAAGTCATGAAAAACAAAATAAAACTACAGAGGGACCATGATGGAATGAGAAATGTTCTGAGGTGCCACGAGAAACTGAACTGAAGGTCAAAGATGTACAACAAAAGATGGAGGTAACAGCAACAAAGTGCCAAAAGGAAAAGAAAATAACAAAAAGAGAAAGCCACCTGGTTCAGAAAGGCCAAGACAAGAAGGTTTGGAAAAAATAAATAACGAATCAAACAGCAGAAAACTGGAAAACAAGCAAAAGAGGCAGAAGTAAATACACAAAAATGAGAAGCTGAAAATAATTTTGAAAATAACAGCATCAAAGGCCAAAACAGAACCAAAATTACCCTGCAGCCACAACGAAAAAAAAGAACTGTTAAGGACAAAGTAATAAAGCTGAAGGATAATGGGATGCTGATGGAGAATGGCTGAAGTATGCCAAGAGCTTAGCAAAAACTCAAAGAAGTCTTCACAAGAAAATGGCAAGTTGCCAGAAAGCACTTTTGTCTGACCAGATTAACTGGTGCTAGAAAGCATCAACACAACAAAAGAAGTGGGCTTGATGCAACAAAAGCAATGGGACTAGATAATACATCTCCTTGGGTACCGAGAGGAACAGAACAACTGTGACGCAGTAGCAAAGGCATTCAACCAGTCTGTTCATTAAGGAAGTGTCAAAAAATCTGAAGGCAAGTGTCGTCACCACATAAGCAGGACTGAGATGCAGAATGCTCTAGTAGGTTAATTAAGGAGTACCTGAATAAAAGGCAGAGAGTAATAGTAAAGGATGAGACATCAGAAGGGAGTAACAAGTGGGGTTCTGCAGAGATCAGTAGCAGGGCTTGTTTGCAGATGATGTGAAATTGATGAGAAGTCTAACAGCAGGAGAGGAAAGACATTCTCTGGGAAGACCTCAACAGACTATAGAGATGTAGTCAAAAAAAAAAAAAATGGATTCTTGAGTTCATCCTGAACAAATGCACGGTCATGTGAATCAGAGAAGGTGACAGCAGACTGGACAAATATTTATGAAGAGAAGTTGCAAATATCGGAAAATGAATATAACACCAAACATATCGCTAGAAACACACACAAACCATACAGCATCAGTGGCATATGCAAGACCGACATACCTCAAAAAGTCTACAGGAACGTAACTAAAGAATTATTCACGTGTTATAAAAAGTAACGTGTAAAATAGCTGGGAATGCAGTGGAACTGGACCAGCATACCCTCAATGCTATACCCACACCATCAAATAGGGAGAGACTATCTGGATTAAGAGGACTGGGATCACGTGGTACAGGTGGAAGCTGAATATGCATATGAGGCTAATAATCGAGTATGCAGCTCCAGCATGGAGCCCACACCTGGTAAAGCACGTGAAAAAACTCGAAAAGGATCCACTGGTTTTGAGTATGTAGTCTAAATCTTAATAAAATACTAAGAATTGTGGCAGTACTACCATACCTTCACTGGTCACCAGCCCCGCATGCTACGGGTCTCACACATTCACAAATAACTTTCAAATTCACACATTCACAAATAACTATCAAATTTCCACCTTCACTGTGTTTTCTTGCCTTTTCAACCAGGTTAGTATCAAAATTAAGAGGACTGCTCAATAAGGAAAGCTTGAAGGACCTGAACATGACGACCTTAGAGGATTACCATGAACAAAATCCTAAGAAGAATTGATAGGGCAGATAGGGAGAGACTACGTATCTGAATTCTGAGGATCACAATTAAAAGGACAAGTGGAACCTGAAAATGCAGATGAGTCACAGAGATATAAGAAGTATTTTGTGTCTCAGGGTGGCTGAAAAGTGGAATGAGGTAGTGGTGGATGCAAACTTAATACATTGTTTCAAGAGTAGATATAAGGCCCAAGTGGTTCAGGAACACCAGTATCAATCCCCGCAAACAATTCAGCAAATATAACTCAGAGAGAAAATCAGGCAAGCACACAGGAGCTGTGACTCGACCCCTGCAACCACACAAACACACACACACACACACACACACACACACACACACACACACACACACACACACACACACACACACACACACACACATCAATCTTTAGCGAATTGTTTAATTCGTTTTAAATATTTTAAAATTTACCATACATTTACTTTGATGCTTATTAGAAAAAACTGTAGTCCACTAAATAGGCATACAAAAGCAAAAAACCAAGTTATAAACATTAGGAATCTCTAAAGGCAACAATCCTAGAAGTCACCCAAAAGATGAAACTCAAATATTTAGTGTCATTAATCATAAAGTATATTAGAGTAGGCTGTAATGTGTCATTAACTATAAAGTATATTAGACGACGATATAATTACAAAATGTAATTCTAGAAATTACGTTTATAAATATCTGGGAAGAGGGAGAGGATGAATGGTGGGGGTGAATTGTGGGGGGGTAGGTGGGGGGAAGAGGAGGGGATGGGGGGAAGAGGAGGGGATGGGAGGAATAGGTGGGGGTAGGAAGGCGTAAGAGAGGGAGGGTGAGAGTCATTAAACAACCTACGCATTTACTCCAATGCTCCCTCACGCCACCCTCAATGTTGTACTCCAACTCTCACTCCCTCCCATCACCCGCTAACACCATCCCTCCCTCCCATCACCCGCTAACACCATCCCTCCCTCTATCCCATCACCCGCTAACACCATTCCTCCCTCCCATCACTTGCTTACACCATGCCTTCCTCCCTCCCATTACCTGCTGATACCATTCCTCCCTCCTCATTACCGCTTACACCATTCCTCCTCCCCTACCGTTACCTGCTTACACGATCCCTCCTTCCCATTACCCGCTTAAACCATCCCCCCCTCCCTCCCATTACCTGCTTGCACCATCCCCGCCTTCCCTCCACTAGCTGACACCAACACTCCTTCCAACGTCTTACACCTGGCTACCCTGAAAGATGGGGCAATTCCCAAATGACAGTAACTCCAGCTCTGCTGGAAAGAAACCTTCAAAACTGTCGTTACTGATGAGCCCTTACTGGAATACTTGACGATATCCTCATTGCCCTATATTAGTCTCCCAGCTCAGGCTGACACTACTCAAGTCTCCCAGCTCAGTCTGATATTACTGAAGTCTCCCAGCTCAGCATGACGCTAATGAAATCTTCTAAAGAGCAAAAAACCACAATACCATGACTGGAACAATACACAAATAACCCGCACACTGGAGAGAGGAGCTTATGACGACGTTTCGGTCCAATTTGAACCATTTACAGTCACCCAAGTCTTTTAACTCAGGCTGACAGTTCAGCCTTAATTCCCACTGAATAACTATCAGCTGCAGTAGAACTGGGCAGCACTACACTACTGATGTACCTAATTTTGTTAAAAAAGTCTTCCTCCCTTTCACTTCTTAAACAAACACCCCCTCCTCCGCTCCTACTTACACCAGCTCCCTCCTTTACATTTACACTCCCTCCTAGGCTTCCACCACCACCTTCACACCCTCAGCAACCACCCCCACTTCCACACCCTCTATCACCCGCACACCATCCACCCTAACCCCTTACACCCCCACTCTCTTTACCACACTCACTCCATCCACCACCCACTAACCCCTCGACCACCACCACCCCTACATCCCCAACACGATCCCCACTCCATCACCAACCCCCACCACTCCTATACCCTTTAATACCACTTTCCCACTCCATCACAACGCCCACCCCTACATCCTCCCAAATCACCCCCACACCTCCATCACTACCACTGCACCCTCGTAACACATACCATACACCCTACAACGCGACCCCCATACCCTCCAACACAACTCCCACAACCTCTAACACCGCCCACACTCATCACTAACCCTCCAACACCAATTCTCCAAGTACACCCCCTCTTCCAAAACTACCAAATCCTTCAACACAACATCCTCCCTTCAACATTATTAATCTTCCAACACTACAACACCTTCCTTGCCTGCAACACCACCAAGTCTTCCAAAACACTTTCTCTCCAACACTGCAACACCTTCATTCCCTCCACTACAACACCCTCAATTCCTCCAACATTACAACACCCTCACTCCCTCCAACATTACAATGCCCTCATTCCCTCGAGCACCCTCACTCCCTCCAATACTACAACACTCCTCATCTCTTCTAAACTACAACACCCTCACTCCCACCGATACTACAACACCCTCACTCCCTCCAACAATACAATACCTTCATTCCCTCCAACATTACAACATTCAATCCCTCCAACACTACAACACCCTCATTCCCTCCAGCATTACACCTTCACTCCCTCCAACACTACACATCTTCACTCCAACATTACAACACCCCCTCACTCCAACATTACAATTCCTTCCTACAAATCTTGCATTCACATGATGCAATTTTCCCCCTTAACGTTCTGACGCACAATACATCAGACGTTCAAGCTTCCTACCTCAAAATACGTCAGCATGATGAACAAGGGATTATGAAGAAGTGTACTGAAACATTATAAAGAAAGTAAGGAAGGGAAGGGAGGAATTTAAAGTTTACAAAAAAAGTTTCTGGTGTGGGATGGAGAGGTTGGCTGGACCACCTGTAGCTTTCACCTACACTCAACCCTCTAATATCCCCACCACAGCACACTTACGTCCTCTGCAAGTACATCAGGAGGGACTGAAAATTTTCGACTTACCTCAGAGTACATCAGGGTATGCATCATAGTGCGAAGATGACAAATTCTCGGAGCACTAGTGTACACGTCTACTCCTCTCGGTGTCTAGGCTCGGAATAACTGATGGTATACAATGGTAGGCACCTGCACCCATCATGCTGCCTCCCTGCCACACACCTCCACCCACCCACCTAACAACACCCACTCTACCACCCTACCTTTATTAAACACCCTATATACGCATGACTATATTATACAGACATTGCACGATGTACACGAGGAGCTACTGTCACCAGTAAAAATGCATTGATTTCAGATTAAGCGATTAATTATTAGGATGTCAATGGGAAAGCTGGCAACCGAGATGCACCCTACTGACGTCAATGGTGTCCATGGCAACGCTGGGACCAAACATTACTGCTGAGAATGTAAGCAAGTCAGATGTTGCACTTCAATTGCTTGACTAGTTCTCTTCCCTCTTGTTTTAAACCAAATTTGCTTGGTCAACGCACTCTGACCACACTTACAGCTATGTTATATATTAACTACCTCATGACTCCTCCCTCCCAGCAAGCCCTGGTAACTCACTCTCATCATACTCTTATGACCAGTGAAAGTTATTCCTTCAACGTTGCCACTTATTTCCATCTCTTAGTCTCCATCATAACAAAAATCATGTCCCAAGTATAGGTTCACCATTGACTGTTCAACCTGGTGCAGATATCCACGTGATAATCCAATAATAACATTATCAGTTGCAGGCTGCAGGCTCCAACATTGTGGGATACAAACCATGAATTCAAGTTTTTGTGGTGGTTAAGAGGCCAGACAGCCTTGAGTTGTGTGTGTATGTGCGTGTCCGTGTGTGTGTGGTGTGTGTGTGTGTGTGTGTGTGTGTGTGTGTGTACTCACCTAATTGTACTCACCTAATTGTGGTTGCAGGGGTCGAGACTCAGCTCCTGGCCCCGCCTCTTCACTGATCGCTACTAGGTCCTCTCCCTCTCTGCTTCCTGCCTCCACTACTTCACTTGCTAGGCTATTCCACTTCCTGACGACTCTATGACTGAAGAAATACTTCCTAACGAACCCTGTGACTCGTCTGAGTCTTCAGCTTCCAGTTGTGACCCCTTGTTTCTGTGTCCCCTCTCTGGAACATCCTATCTCTGTCCACCTTGTCTATTCCCCGCAGTATCTTGTATGTCGTTATCATGTCTCCCCTGACCCTTCTGTCCTCCAGTGTCGTCAGTCCGATTTCCCTCAACCTTTCCTCGTACGACATTCCCCTGAGCTCTGGGACTAGCCTTGTTGCAAACCTTTGTACTTTCTCTAACTTCTTGACGTGCTTGACCAAGTGTGGGTTCCAGACTGCTGCTGCATACTCCAGTATGGGCCTAACATACACAGTGTACAGTGTCTTGAACGAATCCTTATTCAGGTATCGGAACGCTATTCTCAGGTTTGCCAGGCGCCCGTATGCTGCAGCAGTTATTTGGTTGATGTGTGCCTCCGGTGACGTGCTCGGTGTTATGGTCACCCCAAGGACTTTCTCCCTGAGTGAGGTATGTAGTCTTTGTCCACCTAGCCTATACTCTGTCTGCGGTCTTCTTTGCCCCTCTACAATCTTCATGACTTTGCATTTGGCAGGGTTGAATTCGAGAAGCCAGTTTCTGGACCACATGTCCAGCCTGTCCAGGTCTCTTTGCAGTCCTGCCTCATCCTCATCCGATTTAATTCTTCTCGTCAGCTTCACATCATCTGCGAATAGGGACACTTCAGAGTCTATTCCTTCCATCATGTCTTTCGCATATATCAAAAATAGCACTGGTCCTAGAACTGACCCCTGTGGGACCCCGCTCGTCACAGGCGCCCACTGTGATACCTCTTCACGTACCATGACTCGTTGTTGCCTCCCTGTCAGGTATTCTCTGATCCATTGCAGTGCCCTCCCTGTTATATGCGCCTGATCCTCCAGCTTCTGCACTAATCTCTTGTGGGGAACTGTGTCAAAGGCCTTCCTGCAGTCGGAAAATGTAATCAACCCACCCCTCTCTCTCGTGTCTTACTTCTGTTACCTTGTCATAAAACTCCAGAAGGTTTGTGACACAGGATTTGCCTTCCATGAACCCATGCTGGTTTTCATTTATAATCTTGTTCCATTCCAGGTGTTCCACTACTCTCCTCCTAATAATCTTCTCCATGGCTTTGCACACGATACACGTCAGAGACACAGGTCTGTAGTTTAGTGCCTCATTTCTGTTTCCTTTCTTAAATATGGGGATTACATTTGCTGTCTTCCATTTCTCAGGTAGTTGCCCAGTTTCAAGGGATGTGTTGAAGATTGTGGTTAGGGGCATGCACAGCATCTCTGCTCCTTCTCTAAGGACCCACGGGGAGATGTCCGGTCCCATCGCTTTGAGGTATCAAGGTCACTTAGCAGCTTCTGCACCTCCTCCTCGGTTGCTCGTATGTCATCCAACACTTGTTAGTATATTCTGTGCTGTCTTCCCAGAGCCCTTCCTGTCTCTACTGTAAAAACTTCCTTAAATCTCCTGTTTAGCTCCTCACATACCTCCTGATCATTGCTTGTGAGTTCTCCACCTTCTGTCCTCAGTCTGATCACCTGGTCTTTGACTGTTGTCTTCCTCCTGATGTGGTTATACAACAGTTTCGGGTCAGTCTTGATTTTCGATGCTTTGTTATTTTCATACTGTGCATACTCGTTCCTGGCTCTGCGACTAATCTCCCCATTTTCATGTGTTCTCTGCCTTCTGTACTTTTTTCCTATGGTGTAGAAATATACCTAGTTGGACGAATCTTATTGTAGCTAGCTGGTCCAGTGGCTAACGCGACGGTCTGGAGTTTTGAGGCTCTCTGACCGCGGGTTCAATCCCGCCCGTGGTATGGTTTTCCATTCTCTCTATGTGTGTGTGTGTGTGTGTGTCTGTGTGTGGTGTGTGTTAGTTACCGTGTGTGTGTGTGTGTGTGTGTGTGTGTGTGTGTGTGTGTGTGTGTGTGTGTGTGTGTGTTTGTGTTAGTTACCGTGTGTGTGTGTGTGTGTGTGTGTGTGTGTGTGTGTTTGTGTTAGTTACCGTGTGTGTGTGTGTGTGTGTGTGTGTGTGTGTGTGTGTGTGTGTGTGTGTGTGTGTGTGTGTGTGTGTGTGTGTGTGTGTCTGTGTGTGGTGTGTGTTAGTTACCGTGTGTGTGTGTGTGTACTCACCTATTTGTACTCACCTATTTGTGGTTGCAGGGGTCGAGTCCTAGCTCCTGGCCCCGCCTCTTCACCGGTTGCTACTAGGCCCTCTCTCTCCCCGCTCCATGAGCTTTATCAAACCTCGTCTTAAAACTGTGTATTGTTCCTGCCTCCACTACGTCATTTTCTAGGCTATTCCACTGCCTTACAACTCTATGACTGAAGAAATACTTCCTACTATCTCTCTGACTCATTTGTGTCTTCAACTTCCAATTGTGGCCTCTTGTTTCTGTGTCCCCTCCCTGGAACATCCTGTCTTTGTCCACCTTGTCTATTCCACGCAGTATTTTATATGTCGTTATCATGTCTCCCCTGACCCTCCTGTCCTCCAGTGTGGTCAGGCCGATTTCCCTTAATCTTTCTTCATAGGACATTCCCCTTAGCTCTGGAACTAACCTTGTCGCAAACCTTTGTACTTTCTCTAGTTTCTTGACGTGCTTTATCAAGTGCGGGTTCCAAACAGGTGCTGCATACTCCAGTATGGGCCTGACATACACGGTGTACAGTGTCTTGAATGATTCCTTACTAAGGTATCGGAATGCTGTTCTCAGGTTTGCCAGGCGCCCATATGCTGCAGCAGTTATCTGATTGATGTGTGCTTCCGGAGACATGCTCGGTGTTATACTCACCCCAAGATCTTTCTCCTTGAGTGAGGTTTGCAGTCTTTGGCCACCTAGCCTATACTCTGTCTGTGGTCTTCTGTGCCCTTCCCCTATCTTCATGACTTTGCATTTGGCAGGATTAAATTCGAGAAGCCATTTGCTGGACCAGGTGTCCAGTCTGTCCAGGTCTCTTTGAAGTCCTGCCTGGTCCTCATCATATTTAATTCTCCTCATTAACTTCACATCATCTGCAAACAGGGACACTTCTGAGTGTGTGTGTGTGTGTGTGTGTGTGTGTGTGTGTCTGTGTCTGTGTGTCTGTGTGTGGAGTGTGTTAGTTACCGTGTGTGTGTGTGTGTGTGTGTGTGTGTGTGTGTGTGTGTGTGTGTGTGTGTGTGTGTGTGTGTGTGTGTGTGTGTGTGTGTGTTTTGGGTGCTCAGCTAAGTTCATTTCTTCAATAAAAGTAATATAAACATGAGTAATACAATATTCTTAGAAGAAACACACACATAGTTACTCTCTTGTAATATATTACATGTGGTGTCAAAATAATTGTTGATATTTTGATTAGGCCAAAACTTCAAGGGCAAGACAGTGTCTAAATCTTTATAATGTAGGTCTCTTACTCCTTTCTTAAAATAACTTTTGGTTTTTTGTTTTTTCCACTACTATTGCAACTCATTTTCCTACACTGGCATTAAATTTGTTTTTGAAATGATGTTATAACATTGTTCTCTGGGTTAGTACTATCACCTTTAAGTTGATGTTATACAACGTAACAACTCTCTCCAAACTGACCGCTCAGACACATTACGTCTATTCTCATTCATATTTTGTGAAAAAAAAAATCTCATTGTTTACATCCTGGTAAACCAGTTTGCAGCCAATATTAGTAAACATCTGTATGACGCGCCTTGAAACTAGTCTCTGCTGAACATTGTCAAAACTCTGAAAATTTAGCTGCATTATATCTAGCTTCTCCCATTCATATTAAAATTGTCTTGAAATATATTTTGCATTTAAAAAAAATCAGGTAGGAGATCGTGTTGTGAGTTTTTAATTAATTGATGATCCTCTAAATCAAGCGTTCTTAACCTTTTTTACGATTAGAGACCCACAGTGGATTGGCCAGTACGTCCCTATACCACCTTCACTTGACTGTGGAAGATCATCATCACAGGAGATATTAAGTACCAGAATGACTTCAAAAGATGTCAATAGCTTGGTTTTACTTTACATATGGCTAGCCAGCAACACACCTGATAGTTTATTCTAATCTAACCTAACAACAACTTTTTTAAACTGTTCAGAAATCGCGTTCCATATCCCCATTATTTGGTTCCCATACCCGTTTAGGGTATAGATATCCCCGGTCGAGAACCTGTGATCTAAATACTGCTGTACTCTTTGATATTTTAAGCTATAAAAAATAAACAGACACAATACCGTGACTGGAACAATACATAAATAACCCGCATATAGGAGAATGAAATTTATGACGACAATTCAGTCTATGTGACACGAAAACAAGTCTCGGCAGACGTTGTCAAATACACCAGAACAAAGGTGCAATAACTACATCACAAGATAACTACGAGACAACTGAAAATTACGAAGAGACCAAGGCTGTTCAACACTCTTCCTTCAAATATAAGGTAATTACCAACAGATACCTTGTTATTATTGGTCAGCCAGGCTGATCAGCAACTGACCAGCCGGGCTGTGGTGCATACATTGAACTGCTTGCAGCTACCACCAACAGCCTGGTTGATCAGATCATTAACCAATTGTCCTAGTCAGTGACCGGGAAGCGCGGGAGGTGATCCCAGGATCATCTTCAGATAACATTCAGGTAATAAGTTGCAACTATAAGAGCAGAGGTATGCTCATCATGCTATTACTATGTCATTAATATATTTTGAGTTATCCATGGATGAGAATGTCGCATCCGATCAGCTTCAAACTTTCACAGGTAGTGTGTTTTAACAACTGTTGGAACATTCAAGTTTCTTCTGGTTAAATGTATTAAGTTCAGTCTGACATTTGGTGTTATGTGTGATAACTCGAGAAAGCCTTTTCTAATCGGCTTCAAACTAACTCTACGTCCATAGCAGGACTCGAACCTGCTAACTCTGTATCTGAGTCCACAGTACTTTACGAAGATACTGATACAGAGTTAGCAGGTTCGAGTCCTGCTGTGGACGTAGAGACAATGATTGTAGATAATTTCGCCTGTTTGCGAATTAAGCGCATATATATATATATATATATATATATATATATATATATATATATATATATATATATATATATATATATATATATATATATATATATATATATATATATATATATATATATATATATATATATATATATATATATATAAAGTAAGAGGAAAGAGAGCGTTGGGAGAAAGGAAATGCGTCACTTTACTTCCTTTCACTTGCAGTACTATCCCTCTCGTAAAAAAAAAAAAAAAAAAAAAAGAAGTTTCCGTGTTTGCTTATGTGCCTGAGAGAGAGAGAGAGAGAGAGAGAGAGAGAGAGAGAGAGAGAGAGAGGTTGACCTCAGACTCTACTAGTTTCATCACTTGAGCTTCACTTACTAGCTCCTGGGTTGGACGTTTTAAAATCGTGTGGACCTATATTGTGATACTCCGGGTGATGTTATTCGCTAACTACACAGTGTGTGTGTACTCACCTAATTGTGGTTGCAGGGGCCGAGACTCAGCTCCTGGCCCCGCCTCTTCACTGATCGCTACTAGGTCACTCTCTCTCTCTGCTCCCTGAGTTTTGTCATACCTCGTCTTACAGCTATGTATGGTGCCTGCCTCCACTACATTACTTGCTAGATTATTCCACTTCCTGACTGTACTCACCTAGTTGTACTCACCTAGTTGAGGTTGCAGGGGTCGAGTCCAAGCTCCTGGCCCCGCCTCTTCACTGATCGCTACTAGGTCACTCTCTCTGAACCGTGAGCTTTATCATACCTCTGCTTAAAGCTATGTATAGATCCTGCCTCCACTACATCGCTTCCCAAACTATTCCACTTACTGACTACTCTGTGGCTGAAGAAATACTTCCTAACATCCCTGTGATTCATCTGTGTCTTCAGCTTCCAACTGTGTCCCCTTGTTACTGTGTCCAATCTCTGGAACATCCTGTCTTTGTCCACCTTGTCAATTCCTCTCAGTATTTTGTATGTCGTTATCATGTCCCCCCTATCTCTCCTGTCCTCCAGTGTCGTCAGGGTGATTTCCCTTAACCTCTCCTCGTAGGACATACCTCACACTGTGTGTGTGTGTGTGTGTGTGTGTGTGTGTGTGTGTGTGTGTGTGTGTGTGTGTGTGTGTGTGTGTGTGTGTGTGCGTGTGTGTTTTGCAAGATATGCAGAAAGCTTCACTCTGTACATTAATTAAACAGGTTTCAGTTTTATTATCATCATAACACATAAGATGGTGCAAATGTATGTGTTTCTATGGCGGTCTCTCTCACGAGGATGACAGCGTTGACAAGTTTTTTACAAGCTAAGAGTTCTTACTCTACATCTGCGTTGTATCTCTAGTTGTGTAACTTCTCTATCTCATCTCCAACCTACGCTCCCCCTACCCCTAATGTTCAAAAATACTGAGACATCCCCTACCCCTAATGTTCAAGAATACTGAGACATCCCCTACCCCTAATGTTCAAGAATACTGAGACATCCCCTACCCCTAATGTTGAAGAATACTGAGACATCCCCTACCCCTAATGTTGAAGAATAGTGAATATGACACACCCCTCCCCACCTACACCTGGTGTTAAAGTATACTGACTACTACACAGGTTATTACATGTGTTATTTACACAAGATGAACACGTCAGCATCATGCACTTACAGTTGTATTGAACACTACACATGCTGCTACCTTCAATAAACAAATATTATATTTTTTCTTTACTTTTACTATCACAATAAAGCAAAACATTTTCCATTTACGGTGATAACTCTTCGCATAAATTTATGAAAATTATATATATATATATATATATATATATATATATATATATATATATATATATATATATATATATATATATATATATATATATATATATATATATATATATATATATATATATTCCACAAACAAGTGTTGTACACGACCGTACGGGAGAAGATACATAGCAGAGGACTTGTCGAATCCATGACTATCTACTGAGAGCTGTCTGCTTGTATCTAGGTGACGAGAGTGTATTATCTATGTGTACGAGACGAGGATAGCGCAAAAAAAAAAAAAAATCGGAGGGTGAGTGCGCATGAGGGAGTCAACTCTGTCACATTGGCTGGCTGTTGGGATCTGCAACCTGTGATGAAAATCCTCCCTTGTACACACGCCTCCTCGCTAGTGAATATATAATGATGTGAAGTTCTCGCTGACGACTGACATTCTACCCAGCTGACATTCTCCCTAGCTGATATTCTCACTGACTGACGTTCTCGCTGACGACTGACATTCTACCCAACTGACGACTGACATTCTACCCAACTGACATTCTCCCTAGCTGATATTCTCACTGACTGACGTTCTCGCTTACGACTGACATTCTACTCAGTTGACATTCTCCATAGCTGGTATTCTCACTGACTGACGTTCTCGCTGACACGTTTTCCTTGCTGATACTCTCACTGACTGACGTTCGTGCTGACTGACATCCTCCCTTGTTGACATTCTCGCTAGCTGACATTCTCCCTAGTTGACAATCTCGCTGAGTGACGTTCTCGCTGACAGACATTTTCCTAGCTGATATTCTCGTTGACTGACATTCCCTAGCTGACATTCTCCCTAGCTGACATTTTTCCTAGCTGATATGCCTGCTGACTGATATTCTCGCTGACAGACACTTTTCCCTAGATTTTCCCTAGATTTTTACTGACTGACATTTTCGATGACACATTTTTCCTAGCTGACATTCTCTTTAGATGACATTCTCACTAAATAAGAAAAAGGCACAATACCGTGACTGGAACACTTCACAAATAACCCGCACACAGGAGAGAGGACGTTTCGGTCCGACTTGGACCATTTACAGTCACACTAACAAAAAAAGGACCGAAACGTCGTCGTAAGCTCCTCTCTCCTATGTACGGGTTATTTGTGTATTGACATTCTAACTGCCTGTCATTCTCACTTTCTGACATTCTCCCTGGCTTTACATTCTCCCTGGCTTTACATTCTCCCTGGCTTTACATTCTCTCTGGCTTTACATTCTCCCTGGCTTTACATTCTCCCTGGCTTTACATTCTCCCTGGCTTTACATTCTCCCTGGCTTTACATTCTCCCTGGCTTTACATTCTCTCTGGCTTTACATTCTCCCTGGCTTTACATTCTCCCTGGCTTTACATTCTCCCTGGCTTTACATTCTCCCTGGCTTTACATTCTCTCTGGCTTTACATTCTCCCTGGCTTTACATTCTCTCTGGCTTTACATTCTCCCTGGCTTTACATTCTCCCTGGCTTTACATTCTCCCTGGCTTTACATTCTCCCTGGCTTTACATTCTCTCTGGCTTTACATTCTCCCTGGCTTTACATTCTCCCTGGCTTTACATTCTCCCTGGCTTTACATTCTCCCTGGCTTTACATTCTCCCTGGCTTTACATTCTCCCTGGCTTTACATTCTCCCTGGCTTTACATTCTCCCTGGCTTTACATTCTCTCTGGCTTTACATTCTCCCTGGCTTTACATTCTCTCTGGCTTTACATTCTCCCTGGCTTTACATTCTCCCTGGCTTTACATTCTCCCTGGCTTTACATTCTCTCTTTACATTCTCCCTGGCTTTACATTCTCCCTGGCTTTACATTCTCCCTGGCTTTACATTCTCCCTGGCTTTACATTCTCACTGGCTTTACATTCTCCCTGGCTTTACATTCTCCCTGGCTTTACATTCTCTCCTGGCTTTACATTCTCCCTGGCTTTACATTCTCCCTGGCTTTACATTCTCCCTGGCTTTACATTCTCCCTGGCTTTACATTCTCCCTGGCTTTACATTCTCCCTGGCTTTACATTCTCCCTGGCTTTACATTCTCCCTGGCTTTACATTCTCCCTGGCTTTACATTCTCCCTGGCTTTACATTCTCCCTGGCTTTACATTCTCCCTGGCTTTACATTCTCCCTGGCTTTACATTCTCCCTGGCTTTACATTCTCCCTGGCTTTACATTCTCCCTGGCTTTACATTCTCCCTGGCTTTACATTCTCCCTGGCTTTACATTCTCCCTGGCTTTACATTCTCCCTGGCCTTACATTCTCCCTGGCTTTACATTCTCCCTGGCTTTACATTCTCCCTGGCTTTACATTCTCCCTGGCTTTACATTCTCCCTGGCTTTACATTCTCCCTGGCTTTACATTCTCCTGGCTTTACATTCTCCCTGGCTTTACTTTATCCCTGGCTTTACATTCTCCCTGGCTTTACATTCTCCCTGGCTTTACATTCTCCCTGGCTTTACATTCTCCCTGGCTTTACATTCTCCCTGGCTTTACATTCTCCCTGGCTTTACATTCTCCCTGGCTTTACATTCTCCCTGGCTTTACATTCTCAATGGCTTTACATTCTCCCTGGCTTTACATTCTCCATGGCTTTACATTCTCCCTGGCTTTACATTCTCACTGGCTTTACATTCTCCCTGGCTTTACATTCTCCCTGGGTTTACATTCTCGATGGCTTTACATTCTCCTGGCTTTACATTCTCCCTGGCTTTACATTCTCCCTGGCTTTACATTCTCCCTGGCTTTACATTCTCCCTGGCTTTACATTCTCCCTGGCTTTACATTCTCCCTGGCTTTACATTCTCTCTGGCTTTACATTCTCCCTGGCTTTACATTCTCCCTGGCTTTACATTCTCCCTGGCTTTACATTCTCCCTGGCTTTACATTCTCCCTGGCTTTACATTCTCCCTGGCTTTACATTCTCCCTGGCTTTACATTCTCCTGGCTTTACATTCTCCCTGGCTTTACATTCTCCCTGGCTTTACATTCTCCCTGGCTTTACATTCTCCCTGGCTTTACATTCTCCCTGGCTTTACATTCTCCCTGGCTTTACATTCTCCCTGGCTTTACATTCTCCCTGGCTTTACATTCTCTCTGGCTTTACATTCTCCCTGGCTTTACATTCTCTCTGGCTTTACATTCTCCCTGGCTTTACATTCTCCCTGGCTTTACATTCTCCCTGGCTTTACATTCTCCCTGGCTTTACATTCTCCCTGGCTTTACATTCTCCCTGGCTTTACATTCTCCCTGGCTTTACATTCTCCCTGGCTTTACATTCTCCCTGGCTTTACATTCTCTCTGGCTTTACATTCTCTCTGGCTTTACATTC
Source organism: Cherax quadricarinatus (assembly GCF_038502225.1). Lineage (NCBI taxonomy): Eukaryota > Metazoa > Arthropoda > Malacostraca > Decapoda > Parastacidae > Cherax > Cherax quadricarinatus. The sequence goes on along the minus strand of NC_091320.1, from coordinate 24,689,078 downwards.
TCCCTGGCTTTACATTCTCAATGGCTTTACATTCTCCCTGGCTTTACATTCTCCATGGCTTTACATTCTCCCTGGCTTTACATTCTCCCTGGCTTTACATTCTCCCTGGCTTTACATTCTCCCTGGCTTTACATTCTCCCTGGCTTTACATTCTCCCTGGCTTTACATTCTCACTGGCTTTACATTCTCCCTGGCTTTACATTCTCTCTGGCTTTACATTCTCCCTGGCTTTACATTCTAACTGGCTTTACATTCTCCCTGGCTTTACATTCTCCCTGGCTTTACATTCTCCCTGGCTTTACATTCTCTCTGGCTTTACATTCTCCCTGGCTTTACATTCTCCCTGGCTTTACATTCTCCCTGGCTTTACATTCTATCTGGCTTTACATTCTCCCTGGCTTTACATTCTCCCTGGCTTTACATTCTCCCTGGCTTTACATTCTCTCTGGCTTTACATTCTCCCTGGCTTTACATTCTCCCTGGCTTTACATTCTCCCTGGCTTTACATTCTCTCTGGCTTTACATTCTCCCTGGCTTTACATTCTCCCTGGCTTTACATTCTCCCTGGCTTTACATTCTATCCCTGGCTTTACATTCTCCCTGGCTTTACATTCTCCCTGGCTTTACATTCTCCCTGGCTTTACATTCTCCCTGGCTTTACATTCTCCCTGGCTTTACATTCTCCCTGGCTTTACATTCTCTCTGGCTTTACATTCTCCCTGGCTTTACATTCTCCCTGGCTTTACATTCTCTCTGGCTTTACATTCTCTGGCTTTACCTGGCTTTACATTCTCCCTGGCTTTACATTCTCCCTGGCTTTACATTCTCCCTGGCTTTACATTCTCCCTGGCTTTACATTCTCCCTGGCTTTACATTCTCCCTGGCTTTACATTCTCCCTGGCTTTACATTCTCCCTGGCTTTACATTCTCCCTGGCTTTACATTCTCCCTGGCTTTACATTCTCCCTGGCTTTACATTCTCCCTGGCTTTACATTCTCTCTGGCTTTACATTCTCCCTGGCTTTACATTCTCCCTGGCTTTACATTCTCCCTGGCTTTACATTCTCTCTGGCTTTACATTCTCCCTGGCTTTACATTCTCCCTGGCTTTACATTCTCCCTGGCTTTACATTCTCTCTGGCTTTACATTCTCCCTGGCTTTACATTCTCCCTGGCTTTACATTCTCCCTGGCTTTACATTCTCCCTGGCTTTACATTGTCTGGCTTTACATTCTCTCTGGCTTTACATTCTCCCTGGCTTTACATTCTCTCTGGCTTTACATTCTCCCTGGCTTTACATTCTCCCTGGCTTTACATTCTCCCTGGCTTTACATTCTCCCTGGCTTTACATTCTCCCTGGCTTTACATTCTCTCTGGCTTTACATTCTCCCTGGCTTTACATTCTCCCTGGCTTTACATTCTCCCTGGCTTTACATTCTCCCTGGCTTTACATTCTCTCTGGCTTTACATTCTCCCTGGCTTTACATTCTCTCTGGCTTTACATTCTCCCTGGCTTTACATTCTCCCTGGCTTTACATTCTCTCTGGCTTTACATTCTCCCTGGCTTTACATTCTCCCTGGCTTTACATTCTCCCTGGCTTTACATTCTCCCTGGCTTTACATTCTCCCTGGCTTTACATTCTCCCTGGCTTTACATTCTCCCTGGCTTTACATTCTCTCTGGCTTTACATTCTCCCTGGCTTTACCTTCTCTCTGGCTTTACATTCTCCCTGGCTTTACATTCTCCCTGGCTTTACATTCTCTCTGGCTTTACATTCTCCCTGGCTTTACATTCTCTCTGGCTTTACATTCTCCCTGGCTTTACATTCTCTCTGGCTTTACATTCTCCCTGGCTTTACATTCTATCTGGCTAACATTCCCCTACACAAGTGGACACCTCACACAAAACTTCTTCAAGGCAATATTCACAAACTCTTGTTCCTTCTCAGCAAGATCAAACTTCACGTTACCTGGAGTTACCTGGAGGTTATTCCGGGGATCAACGCCCCCGCGGCCCGGTCCATGACCAGGCCTCCCGATGGATCAGGGCCTGATCAACTAGGCTGTTACTGCTGGCCGCACGCAGTCCAACGTACGAGCCACAGCCCGGCTGATCCGGCACTGACTTTAGGTATCTGTCCAGCTCTCTCTTGAAGGCAGCCAGGGGTTTATTGGCAATTCCCCTAATGCTTGATGGGAGGCTGTTGAACAGTTTTGGGCCCCGGACACTTATGGTGTTTTCCCTTAGTGTACCAATGGCGCCCCTACTTTTTATTGGGGGCATTTTGCATCGCCTGCCCAGTCTTTTACTTTCGTAGGGAGTGATTTCTGTGTGCAGATTTGGGACCATTCCTTCCAAGATTTTCCAAGTGTATATTATGATATATCTCTCCCTCCTGCGTTCCAACGAGTACAAGTCAAGTGCTTCCAAGCGTTCCCAGTAGTTAAGGTGCTTGACAGAACTTATACGTGCAGTAAAGGATCTCTGTACACTCTCTAGATCTGCGATTTCACCTGCTTTGAATGGAGATGTTAATGTACAGCAGTATTCCAGCCTAGAGAGAACAAGTGATTTGAAAAGGATCATCATGGGCTTGGCATCTCTCGTTTTGAAAGTTCTCATTATCCATCCTATCATTTTCTTTGCACGTGCGATCGTGGCACTGTTGTGATCCTTGAAAGTGAGATCCTCAGACATTACTACTCCCAGGTCCCTTACATTAGTTTTCCGCTCTATTGTATGGCCGGAGTCAGTAGTATACTCTGTTCTAGTTATTATCTCCTCCAGTTTTCCATAACGGAGTAGTTGGAATTTGTCCTCATTGAACATCATATTGTTTACCGTTGCCCATTGGAAAACTTTGTTTATATCTTCTTGGAGATTAACCGCGTCCTCAGCAGATGACAGCCTCATGCAGATCCTAGTATCATCCGCAAAGGATGATACGGTGCTGTGGTGTATATCTCTGTTTATGTCTGATATGAGGATAAGGAATAAGATGGGGGCGAGTACTGTGCCTTGTGGAACAGAGCTCTTCACTATGGCAGCCTCCGATTTAACTCTGTTGACCACTACTCTTTGTGTTCGATTTGTTAGGAAGTTGAGGATCCATCTCCCCACTTTGCCAGTTATTCCTTTAGCACGTATTTTATGGGCTATTACGCCATGATCGCATTTGTCAAATGCTTTTGTAAAGTCTGTGTATATTACATCTGCATTCTGATTTTCTTCCAGTGCATCCAAGGCCATGTCATAGTGATCCAGTAGTTGTGAGAGGCAGGAGCGACCTGCCCTGAACCCATGTTGCCCTGGATTGTGCAGATTTTGGGAATCCAGGTGATTTGCAATCCTGCTTCTTAGCACTCTTTCAAAGATTTTTATGATGTGGGACGTCAGAGCTATTGGTCTATAGTTCTTAGCTAATGCTTTGCTGCCACCTTTATGGAGTGGGGCTATATCCGTTGTTTTAAGTGACTGTGGAATTTCACCCATGTCCAAGCTCCTCCTCCATAGTGTACTTAGGGCACGCGAAAGGGGTTTCTTGCAGTTCTTAATGAAAACAGAGTTCATAGTGCATATGCATGTTGTCAATGGCTTTTTCGAAATCTATCGGAGTTAGGGTAATATCGGAAATCTGGCATACATTTATGGAGTTTTGAGGCTCATTCATGAAGAAATCATTTGGGTCGTCGATCCTCAGACCGATTAGTGGTTCACTAAACACAGAGTCGTACTGGGATTTCAATGTTTCACTCATTTCCTTGTTGTCATCTGTGTAAGTCCCATCCTGTCTGAGTAAGGGCCCGATACTAGATGTGGTATTTGCCTTGTTTTTGGCATATGAAAAGAAATATTTTGAATTTCTTTCAATTTCACTAACAGCTTTAAGCTCCTCCTGACTCTCCTGGTTCCTGTAAGAGTCATTTAGCTTAAGTTCGATAGTTTCCACTTCCCTGGTCAGCGCCTCCTTTCGTGTATCAGATGTTCTAGCACTCCTGAGGAGCTCAGTGACTCTTCGTCGTCTTCTGTAGAGGGAGCGTCTTTTTCTCTCCAGTTTACTCCTGCTCTTCTTCTTTCTTAGGGGAATATGCCTAGAACATGCTTCGGCTACCAGGAAGTTGATCCTTTCAAGGCACTGGTTTGGATCCATGTCATTTAAAACATCTTCCCAACATGTTTCGTTTAGGACATGGTTTACCTGGTCCCAATTGATGTTCTTGTTGTTGAAGTTGTATTTTGTGAAGACATCTTCACAGGTACATGCATTCTGCTGATCAGGACCCCAGTAACACCTCGAGCACATCACTGAGTGCAAGTGAATTGGATTCAAAGGGGGAGAAAAGGAAGTGATCTCAAGGTCTTAAGACCTTGAGATCACATCCAATACTTAGGTCTGAAAGACTTATGTTAATGTAATTCAAGTTCCTAGATCGAAATGTCTTTATTTTTTAAAGGCGTCTTTCATATATGCATCTGTGTCCCTTTCTCTCCTTTAAGTGATAAGCATTTATTGTCTTTCTTAAAGAAAAAAATGGGGATTCATCGCAAGACTGAATTCAGAACATCAAGTTTTTAAAAACCAGGTCAGGAAAATATTGATGGAACTCGTCCACCAGACCGTGAAGGTGACTCTTGATTTCCATTTTAAGGCCATCATTGATATATTTCTTTGTCTGGCGAGACTAGATTACGAGAAAATGTGTTGTTGTGTTGCTGTGTTGCTGCTGCTGTGTTGTGTTACTACTGTGTTGTATTGCTTAGCAGTGAATGTTTCAAACTGCATCGTTGTTGCTGTTGAGGGTTGTGTATATAATTTGCAACCTTTAAGTCTCAAAAATATTTGCCATGTAAACTAATGACAAGGTAAACGCTCTCTCTCTCTCTCTCTCTCTCTCTCTCTCTCTCTCTCTCTCTCTGTCTCTCTCTCTCTCTCTCTCTCTCTCTCTCTCTCTCTCTCTCTCTCTCTCTCTGTCACTGGCGCCGTGGTTCTATACCATAATCTCAAGGCATTTCCTGCAGCCTCTCTCTCATCCCTCACCATCCAATAACGGGATCTGCAGCGAACTAGTTCATTATTCTCTCTCTCTCTCTCTCTCTCTCTCTCTCTCTCTCTCTCTCTCTCTCTCGTGTATATGAGTGAGGGTACACATGCTAGTTACACAGAAGATTGTTGGGTTATATCTGTTGGAAAGAACCCAGTAATTAACACATAGTTCCTTTAATATGAAACTCACGTCACGCAGGAACGATAGGTAGAGTTAAATCCTATCTACTGCACGTTGGTCGTTTAAACATTAATCCACATGATAATTACCAATAAAGAATACTTGAATCCCTACGTAAAAAGGGTTCAAAATAAACTTTAAAGTTTTTTTACACTGAAATAACCCTTGGCTCAGTGGTAGCGACGTCGACACACAATCGAAGAACCAAGATTAAATCCTGGGGTGAGTATGGATCCTTTGAGCTATCTCCTTATACCTGTTGAACCTGGCCATCCAGTAGCAATTAGGTATCTGTGTGTTAGGTTACTGCAGTGGGCTGCCTCGTGAAGGTCAGCAATTTAGGGATGCGCTTTGAAATAAATAAATAAATGCTTTATTTTCACCTGATGTATAGATTTTTTTCCCGGAATTCGATGATATTTAACAATAGTCATGGAAGCTGTCCTGGTTATACAGGGTGGCATTATAACAGCAACTTGTAAGTATAACGGCGTATAAAAAGATACATGGTGTATATGCACACAGTATATGTACACGAGAATACACACACCATGTACACGCACTGAGTGCAGAGGGCCGCTTGGCAGCCAGCCAGTATACGCAAGAATGGGCAAGTCGCAGCCTGCTCCGCATATTTAGTATACTACGCTAGACACAATATAACGCCTTATGACTCGATGTCCTGAACTGCTTTATCCTGAGGCCAATTGTGAAGGAAAATTCGTTAAAGCACTCTGACCTGCAAATAGAAATTTGAAGAATCGCAGGACGGTACTTTTACCAGCGATATTGAAGAATGTTCCTTTGTGACCTTCATCTCCAAGCCTAATGAGGTATCCTGAAATATTGTGAGGCCACAGGTGCAGCATGAGGGACAACGCTCTTTTATTTTCTTTGTAGGCAAACATAATATCACTTTTTTAGAGGGGTTGACGGGTAAGCCAGTGGAAGGCCTCGGTCAGATACCTGGAGGTTATTCCGGGGATCAACGCCCCCGCGGCCCGGTCCACGACCAGTCCTCCCGGTGGATCAGGGCCTGATCAACCAGGCTGTTACTGCTGGCCGCACGCAGTTCAACGTACGAACCACAGCCCGGCTGATCCGGCACTGACTTTAGGTATTTGTCCAGCTCCCTCTTGAAGGCAGCCAGGGGCCTATTGGTTATTAGCCTTATGCTTAGTGGGGGGCTGTTGAACAGTCTTGGGCCCCGGACACTTATGGTGTTTTCTCATAGTGTACCAATGTCGCCCCTACTTTTAAGTGGGGGTATTTTGCATCGCCTGTCCAGTCCTTGACTTTCGTAGGGAGTGATTTGTGTGTGCAGATTCGGGACCATTCCTTCTAGGATTTTCCAAGTGTAGATTACGATATATATCTCTCTCCTGCATTCCAACGAGTGCAAGTCAAGTGCTTCCAAGCGTTCCCAGTAGTTCAGGTGCTTGATAGAACTTATACGTGCAGTAAAGGTTCTCTGTACACTCTCTTGATATGCAGTTTCACCTGCTTGGAACGGATATGTTAATGTACAGCAGTATTCCAGCCTAGAGAGGACAAGTGATTTGAAAAGGATCATCATTGGCTTGGCATCTCTCGTTTTGAACGTTCTCATTATCCATCCTATCATTTTCTTTGCACTTGTGATCGTGGTACTGTTGTGATCCTTGAAAGTGAGATCCTCAGACATTACTACTCCCAGGTCCCTTACATTATTTTTCCGCTCTATTGTATGGCCAGAGTTTGTAGTATACTCTGTTCTAGTTGTTATCTCCTCCAATTTTCCATAACGGAGTAGTTGGAATTTGTCCTTATTGAACATCATATTGTTTTCCGTTGCCCATTGGAAAACTTGCTTTATATCTTCTTGGAGGTTAACCGCGTCCTCAATAGACGACAGCCTCACGCAGATCCTAGTATCGTCTGAAAAGGATGGTACGGTGCTGTGGATTACATCTCTGTCTATGTCTGATATGAGGATGAGGAACAGGATGGGGGCGAGTACTGTGCCTTGTGGATGAGAGCTCTTCACTATGGCAGCCTCCGATTTAACTCTGTTGACCACTACTCTTCGTGTTTGATTGGTTAGGAAGTTGAAGATCCATCTCCCCACTTTGCCAGTTATTCCTTTAACACGTATTTTGTGCACTATTACGCCATGATCTCACTTGTCAAACGCTTTTGCAGACTGTGTATATTACATCTGCATTCTGTTTTTCTTCCAGTGCATCCAAGGTCGTATCATAGTGATCCAGTAGTTGTGAGAGGCAGAAGCGACCTGCCCTGAACCCATGTTGCCCTGGACTGTGCAGTTTTTGGGAATCCACGTGGTTTGCAATCATGCTTCTTAGCACTCTTTCAAAGATTTTTATAATGTGGGACGTTAGCGCTATTGGTCTATAGTTCTTAGCTAATGCTTTGCTGCCACCTTTATGGAGTGGGGCTATATCCGTTGCTTTAAGTGGCTGGAATTTCTCCCATGTCTAAGCTCCTCCATAGTATACTTAGGGCACATGAGAGGGGTTTCTTGCAGTTCTTAATGAACACAGAGTTCCACGAGTCTGGGCCTGGGGCTGAGTGCATGGGCATGTTGTCAATGGCTTTTTCAAAGTCTATCGGAGTTAAGGTAATGTCGGAAATCTGGCATACATTGATAGGATTTGGAGGCTCATACATGAAGAAATCATTTGGTTTGTCGATCCTCAGACTGATTAGTGGCTCGCTAAACACAGAGTTGTACTGGGATTTAAGTATTTCACTCATTTCCTTGTTGTCATCTGTGTAAATCCCATCCTGTCTGAGTAAGGGCCCGATACTAGATGTGGTATTTGCCTTGTTTTTGGCATATGAAAAGAAATATTTCGAATTTCTTTCAATTTCACTAATAGCTTTAAGTTCCTCCTGTCTCTCCTGGTTCCTGTAAGAGTTCTTTAACTTAAGTTCGATAGTTTCCACTTCCCTGGTCAGCGCTTCCTTTCGTGTATCAGATATTCTAACATTCCAGAAGAGCTCAGCGATTCTTCATCGTCTTCTGTAGAGGGAGCGTCTTTCTCTCTCCAGTTTACTCCTGCTCTTCTTTCTTAGGGGAATATGTCTAGAACATACTTCAGCTGCCAGGAAGTTGATCCTTTCAAGTGACTGGTTTGGGTTCATGTTATTTAAGATATCTTCCCAACATGTTTCATTTAAGACATGGTTTACCTGGTCCCAGTTGATGTTCTTGTTGTTGAAATTGTATTTTGTGAAGACACCTTCACAGGAACATGCATTTTGCTGATCAGTACCCCTGTGCATGTAAGTCTGGATTTCGATTAGACTGTAGTCGGAATTAGTTGTTTTTGATATTGTTATGTCTCTTACCAGGTCCTCATTATTTGTGAAGATAAGGTCAAGTGTGTTTTCTAGGCTTCTTGGCTCCACTATCTGCTGGCTTAAGGTGTGTTTATCGCAGAGACTTAGTAGCTCATGTGTGTGTGTGACCTTTCATCTGCGCTTCCTCCAGGGATTGCTTCTGCTATAACGTTATTTGCTACATTCTTCCATTTTGTATGCCTTAGGTTGAAATCACCAAGCAGTAAGATGTTTGGGGATGAAGCTGGAAGGCTTTCCAGACAGTAATCAATTTTCAATAGCTGTTCCTTGAACTGTTGGGAGATTGCATCTGGTGGTTTATATACAACCACGATGACTGGGTTTTGGTTCTCGATCTTTATTGATAGAACTTCAACTACATCATTTGTGGTGTTCAGTAACTCCGTGCAGATGAGCGACTCTTTGACAGACAGGCCAACTTCCCCTTGCTACCTGTTCTTTCTGTCGCATCTAAAAAGGTTGTACCCACTTATCCATATTTCACTGTCAAAGTGATCTTTTGTGTGGGTCTCTGTGAAGGCTGCAAACATTGCATTAGACTCCTCTAGAAGTCCACTGATAAAAGGTATTTTGTTGTTGGTGGATGGCTTAAGGTCCTCTATATCAGCAAATATGAACGAGGTTGTATTCTGTGTTTGTTGGGGGGATTTTGTTATTGGCATCAGTAGTTGTAATTCTGGAGGGCCATGGGTGGCCACTGGCTGTTCCTCCAGTCCAACAAGGCTCCAAAGTGGTGGACTATTTTTCTTATTTCCTTCCATTTTCTTTTTTCGTTTCCTGCCACCAAAAAATCACCTGGAGTTGGGTTGTCGTAGCTACTGTTGTTTGTCTTGTGGGGTCTGTGCCTCCTGGTCCCTTTTAGATGGTATGCAGGGCAGCTGATGTTGTAACACTGCTTTTGCAGGACCGAGGAGTGACACATTTTTGGGTGAAAGAAAGTACAGGAAGAAGAACGACACACTCATTTAGACAGGAGGTCACTACGTTTTTTGGGATGCTCAAAGTTGCGTGTCCCATTTTTTTCCTGATATTCCGTGCTTACAGATGCCCCAAACATAGTATTTGCACAATTTCACTTTTGGTTGGATAGAATTGTTGGGAGGTGTGTTGTCAAAATCTCCAGTAGCAGGTCATCATATGACTAAAAGCTGCGTCAGGAAGCAACTGTCCTGTTTCCTGACGAATCTTACGTAATCTAACCTTTGTTAGTAGGTTGGCAGACAGCAACCATTCACCGTCCTGTAATGAGTGACTTGGGTTAGACAGCAACTATTCAGTGAGGTATTATCTCGTCCTGTCATATGAGCTGAGTGTGAAAAATAGCTTAGTAAACAACTAACCATAGAGATAGTAATGTCGTATCCTATTAATGTGAAATATAAGTAGGTCAGTCGACCGTAACTACCCAGGAAGGTATTATTGTTCTGTCATATGAGTATGAAACAGATTGTAGGACAGTAGACAGTAACCACCCAGGAAGATACTACCGTCCTGTCACAAGAGAGTGAAACATAGACCTTGAGATATTAGGTAAATCTTCCCAACTACTTACATTCAGTATGTACTTGTCTTTGCTTCTCACTTACTGATACTGTAGTTTGCCATTCCTGTAATATTTCCTTTCCATTTTATGAGAGATAGTCTACGACAGTGCCACGGAGGCGATAGTGCCGGAAACCACTCTAAGACAAGATGTATGCTAATAGATTCCTTGCTATATAATCATTCTTGGAAAATACGTCACCAGAGGCTACCTCTGACCTCGTCACACCCACATTAACCCAGCCTAACATAGCCAAAACAAAATTAATCAGTGGAAACTTATACTAGAACTCACTGTATTCAGCTAGAATATATAAAGATTCGTTTAGGATAGACTACGCTAGGGTACATATTTAATTTAGCTTGGTTAGATTAGAAGATATGTTTGATTAGGTTAGGTATATCTGATTAGGTTACATTTAATTGAGTTAGGTTGCGTTAGGCTACGTTAAGTTAGGTTAGGCTAGCTTAGATTAGGTCAGGCTAGGTTCATTCTTACCAGCCTAACAAGAACAGCCTTTTGAAACAACAACAGTAATAATAATAATAATAATAATAATAATAATAATAATAATAATAATAATAATAATAATAATAATAATGATTGATTGCAGTTCGTGTTGTGACGTCTGGTAGGTCGCGCGTCTTCCGCTCACCAGTGATGCTTCACTATCTTCTACTTCCGCTCACCAGTGATGCTTCACTATCTTCTACTTCCGCTCACCAGTGATGCTTCACTATCTTCTACTTCCGCTCACCAGTGATGCTTCACTATCTTCTACTTCCGCTCACCAGTGATGCTTCACTATCTTCTACTTTCTTACTTCACTTATTTTTTCTTTATTAAGTTTATTATGTAAGTCGTTGTACGAAGCGGTTATTATGTACCAACTTTTCCTCATTAACGTTATTATCCATTAATTCTTCGTCCAAAGAACCAACCCAGATTCATTTCTGAGCTATCCATTTATA
>NC_091320.1:24572974-24675474 GCF_038502225.1 Cherax quadricarinatus | reverse complement strand
ATTTTATGTTCTAATGATAGTATTTAGTTCGGTTGAGCACTTAGGTCCGAAGCCCAGTCTATTCGTGATTTTACAGTGGTAAGACAATAAAGAAATAGATGTGTATGGTGCAGGTTATGATGGATCTTTACCAGGCTTAAGAAAATTAAGAATAATGCCAGACTTCCATTGTACTGGAGTGTTTCCTTGTGTCCATCATCGGTTATAGAAATCGAGAATTACCGGGTGTAAATATGATGGGAGGTATTTGATGAATTCATAGGGAATATCTTTACCAGCTGCCTTTCCCGAGGCCGTCTGTTGATAAGGTAGAGGTGAAACTCATTGGAGGAGAATATGCTGTCCATACCTACCATGGACTGTGAACATGCTGAGTCGATTTCCTGTAAGAGTAAGTTTTTTCTTTAGGAAAGATGCGAACAATGTTAGTGTACGTTGGACTAGGTGCGGCAAGCAGTAACAGCCTGGTTGATCAGGCCCTGATCCACCGGGAGGCCTGGTCGTGGACCGGGCCGTGGGGGCGCTGATCCCCGGAATGCCCTCCAGGTAGACTCCAGTTAGGGATCTGCTCGCTGCTCGGGTGTTTGGCAGAGCATCCCATTTATTGTTATTGGGAAGGATGGTAGTGTTGAACAGCTTGTTATGCTGCTAAATGTTACTCATACTTATGCAGTTGGAGTTGTGGGTGTGAGATTTGTACAGAACCGTCTCCATGATTCCTGCTTTGTTGTTGCCTGTTGAAGGCTTATACAATTTTGTAATGATGGTGATCATCGTTGTTGTTGCACAACTCTATGTTTTAGTGACACTGCCCATGCAGAGTCAGGGTTCATCCAGGGTTTTAGTGTTTTTTTTAGAATGTTTGCTAATCGTTTTATCGAGACCTGATATGGCAGAATGGTTTAAATCTGCCGTGATTTTAGATAATATTAACTCAGTGTTTGTGACGCCTGTACATATTTGTATTATGAATCTTAAAGATATACTACGTCCACTTGGGCTCTGTTGAAGTTTTTGATGTTCCATTTTGGAAGTGAATATAGGCACGAGGGTGACTTAAATATGGGAAATTTCATGATGATCATTTGTGGTCACTTCCACCGTCAGTTTCAGTGCAGTATGCGATTTCATGTTAAAAGTGAGCTGACCCAGCGCATATGTCAAGAAATGCTTCATAAAATGTTATAATATGTGGGAAGGTATGGGGGCGAGAGTGGCATATATGGTGAGGTGGTTATGTTATTATAAAATGAATCTGCTGTATTCTGAGTGTCTTTCCTCTGTTGTTGATTTGTATTAAGATCACTAATAGTAATTAATGGAGCTTGTGGTTGGTCTAGATAATAATATAGCTCAGTTGTACTTAGTGGCCCTCCTGGGTTATATATTCCCATAAAAGAGATGTATGTACCACTGAGAGGAAGTAAGCACGAGGGTGTGCTGGTACAGCTTAATTTTCCACCACGGCTGTGATCTGTGTATGCAGTCCCGGTGAAAGATTGATATGGTGGGTCTGTCTTTGAAGAGTTTTGTATTGTGATGTGTGGTAATTGTAGTACCTGTACTTTTTTGGAGTACTTTTCCTATTTCGACTGCTAGTGCAGATGCAAAATCTTTGTTGAGAAGGATGTTTTGAAGGACATGTGAGAATGTTTTAAAGGACCTGTGAGGATATGTGTTTGAAGGTGGTTGGGCGAGGGTTATGTGAAGATGCGATAGTAGTAGATTGGACCTGAGCTGATGTGGAGAGAGAGAGAGGTGCTCTTGGTTCTGTGTTAAGGCATCTCTGTATGTCCTGCTAGTTTCGTTGATTGTTATGTGTGTGTAAATTTGTGATGAGTGTGCTGGACATGATTTGTCATTCACCTCATGCTCACTAGAACAATTTGGACATTTAAGAATGGTTTCCGTACAGTCCTGAGTATAATGTCCTGAACGCTGGCCACACCTATCTGACCTCGTGCAATGTGATGGGCGTGGAAAGTATGTTTGTACTCTGCAGTCAACATACCCTTCATGGGAGCGTGTCCAAAGAAGTGACCCAGACTATTCTTATATCAAGGAGTCTCCATTACTTTTAGTCATAAATTTCTTCGCTATGTAGTCCATCCTTAGCCAAGTCATATAAATATTTTATTATACCAAGGTGTAGTCTGTTACTCAGTGGCTCGGTGCAGGTAACTTTATGTATGATGTTGAATTTACTTGTCATCGGTCAGAGTTTGTGGCAAAGAGTGACCATCACTGTCAACAGCGAGGAGTAAGTTAAGTTTATTAGGTCTTACACTATGTACAGTTGTGTTAAAAACTTTGGACTGGCAAAGTATATGGATCTTAAAGCACGTCTGTCATCAGATATGGATTGTTTTGTTAGAGGATCCTCTTGGAAGTAGATGAGAAGAGTTTTCAAAGAAGAAATGTTTATTGGCCTACCTCGGCTGCCAGATTGGTGTTTGAGATGTGCTTATGTCAACCTGTTTTTCTTATGTTGTGAGCTATCCGTGAAGCTCTCATTATCGTCTTAAGCTAAATGAATGTGGGATGGATTGTTCCTCGTCTCGGAGTCTAATTCTTCTATTTGTGAGTCCTCTGCAATTTGAATATATGTGGCCTTCAGGCAGAGAAACCTCGTTTACATGTCCTCAAGCCGCCATGTTTTCGTTTCGACTTTCCTTCATGTAATGAAAGATTTACTAACTGACCCCTGGCTGTCTTCAATGGGGAACTCGAAAAATTCCTCAGATATCTTCCTAATCAGTCAGGCTGTGGTGCATATCTTGGACTGGAGGCTGGGGACACTAACAGCCTGATCGACCACGGTGACCTCCGGAAGCAACTACAGGTAACCTGCAGGTAACCCAAATGAAGTGCCTTGGATCAAGAGTAGTTTACCAGCATCACCATCGTGAAGGGAGGTTTGGGCTGAGAGAGGTGGGAAGCTATCTTGTAATCTGGCGACACTACCCCATGCCATGAATACTGATAACCCCCCTGAGTAGGTAGAAACCCTGGATAGGTAGGTACCCTGGGTAAGTAGGCACCTTTGGTAGGCAGGTACCCTGAGTAAGTAGGTAGGTAGGTAGGTACCAGTTTGGTCTGGTATACGTACACAGTCACCAGTTTACATACACTCTCTGATGAACTTCGGCAAGTGATATATATATATATATATATATATATATATATATATATATATATATATATATATATATATATACACACACAGGAAGGTGTATATCTCCAAGATACGGTATGTAAACAGGAAGGTGTATATCTTTGAGATACGGTATATACACAAGGTATAAATCTTCTAGACAATATATACATAGACAGGTGTATATCTCTCACAAACTATATATACACAAAATGAATATCTCCCAGAGACGATACATATATACAGGCAGGTATATATCTGTCAATGTATGCTGAACTTCGGGAATTAACGTATTGTTGTGTAGTGCGAGGATACAAGTGTTGTTATGTAGTGTGATGATACAAGTATTGTTGTGTAGTGTGATGATACAAGTGTTGTTATGTAGTGTGATGATACAAGTGTTGTTATGTAGTGTGATGATACAAGTGTTGTTATGTAGTGTGATGATACAAGTGTTGTTATGTAGTGTGATGATACAAGTGTTGTTATGTAGTGTGATGATACAAGTGTTGTTATGTAGTGTGATGATACAAGTGTTGTTATGTAGTGTGATGATACAAGTATTGTTATGTAGTGTGATGATACAAGTGTTGTTATGTAGTGTGATGATACAAGTGTTGTTATGTAGTGTGATGATACAAGTGTTGTTATGTAGTGTGATGATACAAGTGTTGTTATGTAGTGTGATGATATAAGTATTGTTGTGTAGTGTGATGATACAAGTGTTGTTATGTAGTGTGATGATACAAGTGTTGTTATGTAGTGTGATGATACAAGTGTTGTTATGTAGTGTGATGATACAAGTGTTGTTATGTAGTGTGATGATACAAGTGTTGTTATGTAGTGTGATGATACAAGTGTTGTTATGTAGTGTTATCATGTGGGAGTTCGATACGTGGATTAGGTAAGAAATACTCACGTAGGCTGTTATTACGTATAATTGCAGTTATGTGGAGAGAGCCCTTGCCAGCCGTACCTATCTCACTCGCTCCTCTCGTAACACTGACTGGCCGCCCACAGTACCCTATGTGAGGGGGCCTTTGATACTGCTGAGGTCAGCACAATATGAATTCAGATAGTGACTCAGGCAGAGACGGTTGGTCGTTGAGTCAACGGTACCTGGTTACTGGTAACTGGTTACTACTACTGAGAGCTCGGCGACGCTAATGTATGTCGTCCCGACATACAACTAATACAAACTAGAGATGGCAGGTATACGGCTTGGGCTGATTCTATACAATGTCAAAGTACACAACAATTAAACATTATATATACATAAGTAGAACATTGGAATGAAAGCTTACGTAACTGAAACTGTAATGCAATACAAGGTATACTATAGTACAACTTAAAACTCAACAAATGAACAACGAACTCAACGTTGAGATTACAAGTGATAAAAAAAAAAAAATGTTGATCGATCGATCTGTATTCATGTGATCTACGGATTCTGAGGAAGGAATATATACAAAGAAAGAGTGTTTAACAGAAAGGCAGATTCGGTGCACGCAAATCTAGACTGTTAACTCTCAGAATGCGGAGAGAACACGAACACAAAAAAAAAATTCTTGAATACTGATAAGTTGATACTGTAATTATTCATCTATACAGGTTATTTACATTTAACCCCAACTCTGCTAGGGTAAGATTGGCATATGCAGAATGGGTGTCATCTCTGGGAGGATCAAACTCTGTAGCATTGGCTAACTCATGCTGTATTTGAGGCAAATCTGAATTGGAAGTTACAAATGATACTTGAGGATTTCTCAATACCTGTCGTGTACGTAGGGAATAACGACATTCAGGTTGATCGTCTGACTGAGTATCAGAGGAAGGGAGTACAGGATCAGGAGGATTGTCAGAGTCTGTCACATTAGTCTGGGTTGGAACATCATTATCATCACATACTAACTTCATATGATCCAAATGCGATTCTTTATACTGACCAGTACTAATCTCTCTAACCTTATACTTATTACCAGTGATATGTTCAACTACGCGATAAGGACCAACAAACTTTTGATCAAGCTTTGGCATTGCAGACGTTTTATTAAAGTTAATCAGCATAACTCTCGAACCTACTTTGATTTTGGATGGATTTGATCGAGTGTTTGCGACTCTTGTGAATTCAGCTGTTGATTTATGAAGTGTTTCACGGATTCTTCTAAAAACACTTTGAGCTAAGCTGGTACGAGTTGCTATGAAATCATCAGGGTTGTAATTTGGTTTCGGATTAGAATATAACAACTCATAAGGCAAACGTTTATCTACACCATACAATGCATAATGTGGAGTGTCACCTATAGAAACATTGTAAGCAGAATTTATAGCACACTGCACATCAGGTATAACTTCATCCCAAGTTTCACTGTTGGGATTGATAGTGGCTCTCAAGACATCAAGTACTTTCTTATTGGTTCGTTCCGCTAACCCATTGCTGGCAGGATGATGAGGAACAATGGTGGATTTAGAGATCTTGTACAAGGTACACAAATTTTCAAGAATTTCATTACAGAATTCACCTCCATTATCTGTTACTAGGGACTTAGGGGTGGTATGCCTGCAGATAATGCGTTCTTTAAACGCTTTAGCTACTGTCTCGGTAGTCTTATCTGCAATAGGAACTAACTCACAATATCTGGTGAAATGGTCTACCATAACACACAGATGTTTGTTACCTTGGAGGGAACATTGGAAATTAGTTAACAAATCTAGCGCAACTCTTTCCCAAGGTTCGCTAGTAGTTGGATACACTTGGATTGGATTAGGACCATTAGCATTGCCTTTATGTTGCATGCAGACACTACATTTCCTAACATACTCAGAAATATCAGTTGCCATACGAGGCCAAAAGTATTTCAATCTGGCTTGTTTTACTGAACGATCCATACCAGGGTGTGCAACACCTGGTACATCGTGAACTAGCTGTAAGGCTACATTCACTAGTGACTGTGGAATTACTAACTGGTATACTCTTCTGCTAGGAGTACCCAACTCGGCTGTTCGATACAGTAATTCTTGGTTCATGACAAAGTCACTGTTGGGTGCTGGTGGCTTCACAGTCAGAATAAGATCTTCCTGGAGCAGGAATCGAATCACCAGAACACAAGGGATCGGTTCTTTCTTACTGGAGGAATGAACAAACTCGGTGGAGTGGATGACTCCCCCCGGTTGAAAAATTAACGCTATAACACGCAATATGAGCAAGGGAGAACGAATCTACTATCTCAAACTGCAAGCACAGGAGAAAAGAAATGAACACGGTGAACAATGCTGATATTCTGAGTCGCACACAGTGACACGAGGTATCAACTATAAAGAAACTACACTTACAAACTTTAACAACGTGGAAGTTACTCGAGAAATAACTTCTTACAATGCACTGATTACTGTCAACTAGGATGGGATCACAAACTGAAACACAAGGGACAACAACAACACTCAAGTGAGCACACTAGCCACAGAAACGTCTTTCTGCACGGCTTGTGGCATCAGCAAGAGATGGCATAACTCGTTGCAAGTAAAGTTCTTCTCAAAGCGTCCCCTGGGAAGGAACGAATACTTGAACAAGTCGCCATCGCAAGGATAGTAGAGCACTATCGTGCGTGCATGATATTGTGGCTGGAGTCCAGACAGGAGTGACAGTATTACTAGTGCCTGACCGCTCGGCTACGTTAATAAGTAATTCACGGATCTATAGGAACTTAATCTGAACTTCACATTTCGCAGCACTTTAACAAATCTCAGATACAAGCTGTGAGAACAAACACATTGCTCGAGGGCTAGGTATTGTCTTTCAGTCAGTAAGGGAATGTGAGGACTGATGACAGGAGCAGCAATAGCCTGAGAGGTCTGAGTGTCGACATTCACTAAAGTATCACTTGATGGTATGTGAGACATAATGGCAAAGTAGCACGAGAACAAATAAGGCAAAAATAATGAACAATAAAAATGATATAAAATTCTAGAATTGAAATAAAAGATATACAACTAATTCTGCAGAAATAATAAAAAATTAATGTCTAAGATACACTGCAAGAGGAAGGAAAACTCAATTTAAAGGACTATTGACCAAGAAAAAATTTACATTGAAATATACAAGTAAAAATATTACTGGAGACTGAATTAAATGCAAAATGAGCTGTCTTTACTCTTGCTAATAAAGAAATTAATTAATTAAATTTTTAAATCAATATGAAAGTATAAAATAAAATTATTAAATTGTTAACTGGGAAATTTAAGTATTTTCTAAGAATGCATAGACAAAATTAAAATATAATTCATAAAAATATCAATAGAAGGAAATAATTCACTGCTGAACAAGTGCAACAAAATAAGGTGTAGAAATAATCACTGCAGTAATAAAGTGTCACTGGGAAAACTCAGGTAAAATAATGAAATAAAATTATGAAGAAAAAAAAATAAACTGATTGAACACTTTAACTCTTAATTGTAAATTAGACAAAACAATTTACTCAAACAGAGTAAGGAAAACACTTTACGTTAAAAGTAATTGAAATTGCATCAAGAGTGAATTTGTTCAAGAATTATAAAAATATGAATAAAATAAAACACAGGAACAAAACAGGTAATATAACACTTACAGTGGCGGAGCACACTTCATTATAATATATTCTTACAACAAAATCCCGCTGTGACTGATACAACAAAATCTTGCTGTGACTGATACGACAAAAATTTGCTGGTTAAAATAATGGTACACAGTCTGCGAAAAAATTAGAGGAATGAGACACTGCTGGCATACGAAAAAAGACACACATAGAAATAAATAGATAATTTAGTATACTGGGGTGAATATCACTGCATGAAATACAATGACAATTACTGGAGAATACAACGCTGAAAGAATACAATAAAAAAAAGAATGAATCACTTCACACAGAGTGACTGACTGGTACACTACACAATAATACTTACTACAGACGAGTAGCATAAGAAAAAACACAGAATAAAAAAATATAAGATAAGTGAAAACACTGAAAAATATTGTAAAAATAATGAGTCAAAGAAATACTGCGTTTACACTGAAAACACAAGGTTTAGAGTACACAAGCAATTTACTATAAATGTCTCACACACGCAAATGTTTTTAAATGCAAGAAAAATGTCTCAAGAAAATTATCACTGAAGTCTGGAGTAGTAGACGGGCGGTGAGGGGTGATGACGCCTCCTACATTCACACTGTTGTCGGAAGAAATGTGCGTTCCCGGGGAACTCTCATAATTGGGTTTTCGTTGGCGCCAGCTACAATCTCTTGACCAATTATGTGAGCCAAAACAGTACTAGGACCCGGTACAAGGGTGCAAACAACCACAGGTAGATGAGGTGTCTAGTGGTGGGAGAGAGTGGTGGTGGTGGGGTGGTGTGAGTAGAGGGGGGGTGGTGGGTGTGACTCTGCTGGCGCTCACTGGCGCGGACTCCACTCTCTACCCACGAAGGTGGCTTAAGCCACTCTATGCCACAGGAATGGTGAAAACCACTCTTAGCATCCAACAGGGAGCACAAAGCGATATAGACAATACTTCAGAGGAACTTGGCTTACTTCTTACTGCGTGGCTTACTTCTCTCTCTCAGCTGGGTTAGAAGCTGGGTTGGCTGACTGGCTTACCCCACGAGAATGGCTGACTGGAAGACGTGTAACGATGCACAAAGCACGGAGGAGCAGTTGGATGACAGGAGACAGGCTGGATGATAGGCTGACTGGCGTTCACTTCCACAGTCTGGCTTACTGACTGGCTTAATTGCAAAATCCGGGTCAACCCCTCGGAGATTGAAGCAATTAGCACACGAACTAAGCCAGGAAGCTTGAAACGGCTGCAACAGGCTTGCAGGCTGAAGGTTGTGAGTGAGGGTATAAGCGGCTGGCTGGAGGTTGTGAGGGGAGTAGGCGGCTGGCTGGAGATTCACCTTTGACCCTGCCGCCACTCTCACAAACAGCCTTCTAACTTCTTGAATTACCCTTAAAAACGTAAATCCACGCTCCACACCGCTGCCACCATTTATCATGTGGGAGTTCGATACGTGGATTAGGTAAGAAATACTCACGTAGGCTGTTATTACGTATAATTGCAGTTATGTGGAGAGAGCCCTTGCCAGCCGTACCTATCTCACTCGCTCCTCTCGTAACACTGACTGGCCGCCCACAGTACCCTATGTGAGGGGGCCTTTGATACTGCTGAGGTCAGCACAATATGAATTCAGATAGTGACTCAGGCAGAGACGGTTGGTCGTTGAGTCAACGGTACCTGGTTACTGGTAACTGGTTACTACTACTGAGAGTGTGATGATACAAGTGTTGTTATGTAGTGTGATGATACAAGTGTTGTTATGTAGTGTGATGATACAAGTGTTGTTGTGTAGTGTGATGATACAAGTGTTGTTATGTAGTGTGATGATACAAGTGTTGTTATGTAGTGTGATGATACAAGTGTTATTATGTAGTGTGATGATACAAGTGTTGTTATGTAGTGTGATGATACAAGTGTTGTTATGTAGTGTGATGATACAAGTGTTGTTGTGTAGTGTGATGATACAAGTGTTGTTATGTAGTGTGATGATACAAGTGTTGTTATGTAGTGTGATGATACAAGTGTTATTATGTAGTGTGATGATACAAGTGTTGTTATGTAGTGTGATGATACAAGTGTTGTTATGTAGTGTGATGATACAAGTGTTGTTGTGTAGTGTGATGATACAAGTGTTGTTATGTAGTGTGATGATACAAGTGTTATTATGTAGTGTGATGATACAAGTGTTGTTATGTAGTGTGATGATACAAGTGTTGTTGTGTAGTGTGATGATACAAGTGTTGTTATGTAGTGTGATGATACAAGTGTTATTATGTAGTGTGATGATACAAGTGTTGTTATGTAGTGTGATGATACAAGTGTTGTTGTGTAGTGTGATGATACAAGTGTTGTTATGTAGTGTGATGATACAAGTGTTGTTGTGTAGTGTGATGATACAAGTGTTGTTATGTAGTGTGATGATACAAGTGTTGTTATGTAGTGTGATGATACAAGTGTTGTTATGTAGTGTGATGATACAAGTGTTGTTATGTAGTGTGATGATACAAGTGTTGTTATGTAGTGTGATGATACAAGTGTTGTTATGTAGTGTGATGATACAAGTGTTGTTATGTAGTGTGATGATGATGATACAAGAACACAACTATGCTGGTCTGAGTCACTCCTGATGTCACTTCCTATATTGTTGAGTTGTTATGTCCTCAGACGCACTCACAGTTACATAATAACTAATCTAACGTTCACACACACACACACACACACACACACACACACACACACACACACACATATATATATATATATATATATATATATATATATATATATATATATATATATGTACATACGCACACAGACACACGTACGTCAGTTGATCTAGTAATCAATCAGCTGTTGTGAAACCTCAGCCTGAGCTAGTTCTCTGATGACGTTACAGCCCACGTGATGTTTATATTGTGTGGGAGTAAGTTATCCGTACCTCGCTCCCTCTCTCTCTCTCTCTCTCTCTCTCTCTCTCTCTCTCTCTCTCTCTCTCTCTCTCTCTCTCTCTCTCTCTCTCTCTCTCTCACTACACAAACACACACACACACACTCATATATATATATATTATATATATATATATATATATATATATATATATATATATATATATATATATATATATATATATGTAGGGGTGGGACCAGGAGCTTGGAATCGACCCCTGCAACCTCAACTAGGTGAGTACACACACACAGAGTACCTGTGACGAGCGGGTCCCACAGAGGTCGGTCCTAGGACCAGTGCTATTTTGGGTATATGTGAATGACATGATGGAAGGGTTAGACTCAGAAGTGTCCCTGTTCGCAGATGATGTGAAGTTAATGAGGAGAATTAAATCAGATGAGGATCAGGCAGGACTTCAAAGAGACCTGGACAGACTGGACACCTGGTCCAGCAACTGGCTTCTCGAGTTTAACGCCGCGAAATGCAAAGTCATGAAGATCGGGGAAGGGCACAGAAGACCGCAGACGGAGTATATTCTAGGTGGACAAAGACTGCAAACCTCGCTCAGGGAGAAAGATCTTGGGGTGAGTATAACACCGAGCATGTCTCCGGAAGCACACATCAATCAGATAACAGCTGCAGCATATGGGTGCCTGGCAAACCTGAGAACAGCGTTCCGATACCTTAGTAAGGAATCGTTCAAGACACCGTATACGTCAGGCCCATACTGGTGTATGCAGCACCTGTTTGGAACCCGCACTTGATCAAGCACGTCAAGAAATTAGAGAAAGTGCAAAGGTTTGCGACAAGGTTAGTTCCAGAGCTAAGGGGAATGTCCTATGAAGAAAGGTTAAGGGAAATCGGCCTGACGACACTGGAGGACAGGAGGGTCAGGGGAGACATGATAACGACATATAAAATATTGTGCGGAATAGACAAGGTGGACAAAGACAGGATGTTCCAGGGAGGGGACACAGAAACAAGAGGTCACAATTGGAAGTTGAAGACTCAGATGAGTCAAAGGGATGTTAGGAAGCATTTCTTCAGTCATAGAGTAGTCAGGCCGTGGAATAGCCTAGAAAGTGACGTAGTGGAGGCGGGAACCATACATAGTTTTAAGACGAGGTTTGATAAAGCTCATGGAGCAGGAAGAGAGAGGACCCAGTAGCAACCAGTGAAGAGGCAGGGCCAGGAGCTACGACTCGACCTCTGCAACCGCAAATAGGTGGTTACAAATAGATGAGTACACACGCACACACACACACACACACACGCACATGCACATGCACATGCACACGCACACGCGCGCACACACACACACACACACACACACACACACACACACACACACACACACACACACACACACACACACACAAACACACATACACACGCACACGCGTGTGCTAAGACTCGACCCCTGCAACCACAAATAGGTGAGTACACACACACACACACACACACACACACACACACACACACACACACACACACACACACACACACAAACACACATACAGGAGCTCGGACTCGACCCCCGCAACCTCAACTAGGTGAGTACACACACACACACACACACACACACACACAATGAAGAGACGGGGCCAGGAGCTCGGACTCGACCCCCGCAACCTCAACTAGACATGATAACGACATACAAGATACTGCGGGGAATAGACAAGGTGGACAGAGATAGGATGTTCCAGAGAGCGGACACAGGGACAAGGGGTCACAACTGGAAGCTGAAGACTCAGACGAGTCACAGGGACGTTAGGAAGTATTTCTTCAGTCATAGAGTTGTCAGCAAGTGGAATAGCCTAGCAAGTGAAGTAGTGGAGGCAGGAACCATACATAGTTTTAAGAAGAGGTATGACAAAGCTCAGGAAGCAGAGAGAGAGAGGATCCAGTAGCGATCAGTGAAGAGGCGGGGCCAGGAGCTGAGTCTCGACCCCTGCAACCACAATTAGGTGAGTACAATTAGGTGAGTACAATTAGGTGAGTACACACACACACACACACACACACACACACACACACACACACACACACAAACCTAACCTAACCTAACAAAACACATTAGCTTATAAATCCCCCCACCACACACATTTTTACGATAAGCTGAAGCAGCTAGAACATCCCAACAGGATAAAAACAAAATGGGCTCTCAAAAGGGAGGACGTAAAGGCAAGGGAACCGATGATGGCTGGTCGGAAAAGGAAGAATGGGTAGAATGGCTCAAGAACAAAATGGAACAACAATGGGAGAAAAGGTTAAACGAGCTTTGCAATAACATGTTAGAGCAAATATCTGCAGAGAGCAAGAAGTGGGAATCACGAGCTGTAGTAGCTGAGGCAAAGATACAGAGATTGGAGGAAGAAATGGATGTACTGAAGCAGGATTTAAAGATGAGGTCCAAAAGGAGCAAGATGACTGAAATGGGAACATCAGCAGGCAGCGAGGGGACTGAAGGAGGGGATGGATCTAAGCAGTCTTTTGCAGCAGTAATATCAGGCCATCATGGTGTCTGGGAGATGATTAGGGAAACAGCAAAGGAGATGCTTAAATCAGATCCAGAGATACAGAAGGAAAAGAAATGGGAAGAGGAGAGGGAGAGGTCAATATGACTCAAGAAATCGTAATGACACGATTGCAAATAAACCATACCCCCGGCCGGGATTGAACCCGCGGTCATAGAGTCTCAAAACTCCAGCCCGTCGCGTTAGCCACTAGCTGGTCTAGTGGCTAACGCGACGGGCTGGAGTTTTGAGACTCTATGACCGCGGGTTCAATCCCGGCCGGGGGTATGGTTTTGAGAGGTCAATAATTATTCATGGGCTTCAGGAGGCTGAAGGGCAGACCTATGATGAAAGAAAGCATTGGGAGAAAACAGAGATTAAGAACATCATTGCAATAACAGGATAGAGGGACATGTCTCAGGAAGAAAATTGTCACAGATTTGTGGGGTATTCGAGGGAAAAAAATCGACGAATCAGATTGACATTCAAGACAGATGTGGTACGGAACAGGATACTACAACAGAAACCACTGTTAAAGGACTCTCCAGATTATCAAAAAGTGTTCCTCAGTCGAGACAGAACACGAAAGGAAAGGGAACAACTGAAAGTGAGAGCAAAACAGAACCAGTGGAAGGAAAGAGAGACAGGACAGGCAACGACAGACAGGAAAACTCAGCCTTTGGGGGAACATCAAACACAAATGCTTACAGAAACCTCTCAACCCCTGTCGCCACATATCAACCAAACACAGTAAACAAAAACGAACCTCACTCCATAGCCACCACCTCCCTAAGCACTAATTCCACAATCACAGCAGCCTCCCACAATATTGTGCCCTGCCTCCCACCCTCCCAGCCTGCACCTTCCTCTTCCATCTCCCAAAATACAGTAATGGAAAGGAAGCTAAAGGTATGGTACACCAATGCAGATGGAATAACAAATAAGAGTGAAGAGTGGCAAGAACGCATCATTGATGCATCACCTGACATCATAGCACTAACAGAGACAAAACTTACAGGGATGATAACAGATGCAATTTTTCCACTTGGATATCAGATTATGAGGAAAGACAGAACAGAGGAGGGGGAGAGTAGCATTGCTCATAAAAAACCAGTGGAGTTTTGAGGAGATGATAGGAATGGAAAGAAGGGAAACAGACGACTTCATTGTAGGAACACTTCAGACTGGTGGTCCAAAGGTGATGATAGCAGTGATGTATAACCCACCACTTAACAGCAGGAGAACAAGAGAAGAGTATGATGTGTGCAATAGGGCAATGGTGGATACACTAGCTGAAGTGGCCAGGAGGGCTCATATGGGTAGGACAAAATTGCTTATAATGGGGGATTTCAATCATAAAGAGATTGACTGGGAAAACCTGGAGCCACATGGGGGACCAGAAACATGGAGGGCTAAGATATTGGAGACTGTATTGGAGAACTTCATGCATCAACATGTTAGGGATACAACCAGAGAGAGAGGAGAGGATGTTGCAGAAAGGCTGGATCTCATATTCACCTTGAATAGTTCAGACATAAGGGCTATCACCCACGAAAGACCCCTTGGCGCTAGTGATCATGATGTCCTGAGTTTTGAATATCTTGTTGAGTTAACAGTGAAGAATGCAGCAGCACGAGAACAAAGAGAGAAACCAAATTTCAAGAAAGGGGACTACACAGGAATGAGAAGTTTCCTGCATGAAGTGCAGTGGGAAAGAGAACTAGATGGAAAGACAGTAAATGGAATGATGGAAATAGTAACCACTAAGTCCAGGGAGGCAGAGGAAAGGTTCATACCAAAGGGCAACAGAAAAAAATGGTAAGACCAGAGTGAGCCCATGGTTTAATTGGAGGTGTAAAGAGGCCAAAGCCAAGTGTGCTAGAGCATGGAAAAGGTATAGAAGGCAAAGGACTCAAGAAAACAAGGAGCTGAGCAGAAGAACCAGAAACGAATATGCAAGGATAAGGAGAGAGGCCCAAAGGCAATACGAGAACGACATAGCATCAAAAGCTAAATCTGAACCAAAGTTGTTATAGAGTCACATTAGGAGAAAAACAACAGTCAAGGACCAGGTAATCAGGCTGAGGAAAGAAGGGGGGGAGCTCACGAAGAGTGACCAAGAAGTATGTGTTGAACTAAACAAAAGATTTAGAGAAGTATTCACAATAGAGTCAGGAATGCTTCCAGCAAACTGTGGAGGTAGGTTGCACCAGCAGGCGCTGGACACAATACACATAACCAAGGTAGAGGTGAAGAAACTGCTAGACGAACTCGATACCTCAAAGGCGGTGGGCCCAGATAACATATCTCCATGGATACTGAGAGAGGGAGCAGAGGAACTGTGTGTGTGCCATTAGCAGCAATCTTCAGTAAATCTATCGAAACAGGGCAGTTGCCTGAGGCGTGGAAGACAGCACATGTAGTTCCAATTTTTAAGAAAGGGGACAGACAGGCAGCATTAAACTACAGACCAGTGTCACTGACTTGTATAGTATGTAAAGTCATGGAAAAGATTATCAGGAGAAAAGTAGTGGAACACATTGAAAAGATTGGGCTCATACATGATAGTCAGCACGGCTTCAGAGATGGGAAATCCAGTGTCACAAATTTACTTGAGTTCTACGATAAGGTAACAAAAGTAAGACAGGAGAGATAGGGATGGGTAGATTGCATCTTTTTAGATTGCAAGAAGGCTTTTGACACAGTACTACACAAGAGACTGGTGCAAAAATTAGAGGAGCAGGCAGGAATAAAGGGGAAAGTACTGCAATGGATCAGGGAATACCTGACAGGAAGGAAACAACGTGTGTTGGTACGTGCTGAAGTGCCGGAGTGGGCGAATGTGTCGAGTGGGGTTCAACAAGGTTCAGTCCTAGGCCCGGTGCTGTTTCTTGTATACGTGAATGACATGGTGGAAGGAATAGATTAAGAAGTGTCACTGTTCGCTGATGATGTGAAACTGATGAGGAGAATACAAGAGGGAGAGGATCAGTTAAGATTACAAGGGGATCTGGACAAACTACAAGTATGGTCCGACAAATGGCTCCTGGAATTTAACCCCAGTAAGTGTAAGGTCATGAAGATTGGGGAAGGACACAGAAGACCGCAGACAGAGTACAGGTTAGGAAACCAACAACTGCAAACGTCAGTTAAAGAAAAGGATCTTGGGTAAGCTTTATAACGAACATGTCCCCTGAGGCACACATCAATCAAATAACTGCTGCAGCATATGGGAGATTGGCAAACCTGAGATTGGCGTTTAGACATCTGAGTAAGGAGTCATTCACGACATTGTACACAGTGTACGTAAGGCCTATACTGGAAAATGCAGCACCAGTATGGAACCCTCACTTAGTCAAACACGTCAAGAAATTGGAGAAAGTGCAAAAATTTACAACACGATTAGTCCCGGAACTGACGGGTATGTCTTATGAGGAGAGGTTAAGGGAACTCAACGTGATGACACTAGAGGATACGAGGGATAGAGGAGACATGATAACAACGTATAAAATACTAAGAGGCATTGACAACGTGGACAAGGATCGAATGTTTCAGAGATGGGATACAGAAACACGGGGACACAATTGGAAACTGAAAACCCAGATGAGTCATAGGGATGTTAGGAAGTATTTCTTTAGTCTTAGAGTTGTCAGGAACTGGAATAATCTGGAGAGTGAAGTAGTGGAAGCAAGTTCCATAAATAGCTTTAAGAAGAGGTATGACAAATATCATGGAGCAGGGAGAGAGTGAATTAGTGTCGACCAGTGAAGAGGCGGGGCTAGGAGCTATGACTCGACCCCTGAAACTACATATAGGTGAGTACATGTAGGTGAGTACACACACACACACACACACACACACACACACACACACACACACACACACACACACACACACACACAGGACTGCAAAGAGACCTGGACAGGCTGGACATGTGGTCCAGTAACTGGCTTCTCGAATTCAATCCAGCCAAATGCAAAGTCATGAAGACTGGGGAGGGGCAAAGAAGACCGCAGACAGAGTATAGGCTAGGTGGACAAAGACTACAGACCTCACTCAGGGAGAAAGACCTTGGGGTGACCATAACACCGAGCACATCACCGGAGGCACACATCAACCAAATAACCGCTGCAGCATACGGGCGCCTGGCAAACCTGAGAATAGCGTTCCGATACCTTAATAAGGAATCGTTCAAGACACTGTACACTGTGTATGTTAGGCCCATACTGGAGTATGCAGCACCAGTCTGGAACCCACACCTGGTCAAGCACGTCAGGAAGTTAGAGAAAGTACAAAGGTTTGCAACAAGGCTAGTCCCAGAGCTCAAGGGAATGTCGTACGAGGAAAGGTTAAGGGAAATCGGACTGACGACACTGGAGGACAGAAGGGTCAGGGGAGACATGATAACGACATACAAGATACTGTGGAGAATAGACAAGATGGACAGAGATAGGATGTTCCAGAGAGGGGACACAGGGACAAGGGGTCACAACTGGAAGCTGAAGACTCAGACGAGTCACAGGGACGTTAGGAAGTATTTCTTCAGTCATAGAGTTGTCAGCAAGTGGAATAGCCTAGCAAGTGAAGTAGTGGAGGCAGGAACCATACATAGTTTTAAGAAGAGGTATGACAAAGCTCAGGAAGCAGAGAGAGGACCCAGTAGCAATCAGTGAAGAGGCGGGGCCAGGAGCTGAGTCTCGACCCCTGCAACCACAATTAGGTGAGTACAATTAGGTGAGTACACACATCTGAAGTGCACATCAACCAAATAACTGCTGCAGCATATGGGCGCCTAGCAAACCTCAGAACAGCATTCTGACATCTTAATAAGGAATCGTTCAGGACCCTGTACACCGTGTACGTTAGGCCCATATTGGAGTATGCGGCACCAGTTTGGAACCCACACCTAGCCAAGCACGTAAAGAAACTAGAGAAAGTGCAAAGGTTTGCAACAAGACTAGTCCCAGAGCTAAGAGGTATGTCCTACGAGGAGAGGTTAAGGGAAATCAACCTGACGACACTGGAGGACAGGAGAGATAGGGGGGACATGATAACGACATACAAAATACTGAGAGGAATTGACAAGGTGGACAAAGTCAGGATGTTCCAGAGATTGGACACAGTAACAAGGGGACACAGTTGGAAGTTGAAGACACAGATGAATCACAGGGATGTTAGGAAGTATTTCTTCAGCCACAGAGTAGTCAGTAAGAGGAATAGTTTGGGAAGCGATGTAGTGGAGGCAGGATCCATACATAGCTTTAAGCAGAGGTATGATAAATGTTATTTCTGTTCTTACTGCTGAACAGCGGTTTAGTGCCGATGAAGGTAGCGTAGGTAGCAATGATACGGCCGTGGACTAGTTTGGCTTTAATTGGGTAGGAGTGAGTACACAATGGGCAGTGTGAGGGAGTGACCGCAAGCCAGTCCGTGGAGGGGGGAGCACTTGTGTCTGTCAAGTCGGTCGGCCAAGGAGTGAGAGAGGGTGGGCTGTGCCTCCCACTGACCTAGGTAAGCCTACAGAGGGCAGCACTGAATGCCGCGAAATATGAACTAGTCAGAGCAGACGGCTAGGCTGTGTGCTCTGACAGTACAGGCTGTCTACATAAAGCTCAGGGTTCAGGGAGAGTGACCTAGTAGCGATCAGTGAAGAGGCGGGGCCAGGAGCTAGGACTCGACCCCTGCAACCTCAACTAGGTGAGTAACTAGGTGAGTACACACACACACACACACACACACGCATGCACGCACGCATATACAACAGGCCTAGTGTCTAATCGACATGTGCCTAGGACAATATGGTAACTAACACACACACACACACACACACATATATATTTTTATTTTTTATTTTTTTATTATCACACTGGCCGATTCCCACCAAGGCAGGGTGGCCCGAAAAAGAAAAACTTTCACCATCATTCACTCCATCACTGTCTTGCCAGAAGGGTGCTTTACACTACAGTTTTTAAACTGCAACATTAACACCCCTCCTTCAGAGTGCAGGCACTGTACTTCCCATCTCCAGGACTCAAGTCCGCCCTGCCGGTTTCCCTGAACCCCTTCATAAATGTTACTTTGCTCACACTCCAACAGCACGTCAAGTATTAAAAACCATTCGTCTCCATTCACTCCTATCAAACACGCTCACGCACGCCTGCTGGAAATCAAAGCCCCTCGCACACAAAACCTCCTTTACCCCCTCCCTCCAACCTTTCCTAGGCCGACCCTTACCCCGCCTTCCTTCCACTACAGACTAATACACTCTTGAAGTCATTCTGTTTCGCTCCATTCTCTCTACATGTCCGAACCACCTCAACAACCCTTCCTCAGCCCTCTGGACAACAGTTTTGGTAATCCCGCACCTCCTCCTAACTTCCAAACTACGAATTCTCTGCATTATATTCACACCACACATTGCCCTCAAACATGACATCTCCACTGCCTCCAGCCTTCTCCTCGCTGCAACATTCATCACCCATGCTTCACACCCATATAAGAGTGTTGGTAAAACTATACTCTCATACATTCCCCTCTTTGCCTCCAAGGACAAAGTTCTTTGTCTCCACAGAATCCTAAGTGCACCACTCACCCTTTTCCCCTCATCAATTCTATGATTCACCTCATCCTTCATAGACCCATCCGCTGACACGTCCACTCCCAAATATCTGAATACATTCACCTCCTCCATACTCTTTCCCTCCAATCTGATATCCAATCTTTCATCACCTAATATTTTTGTTATCCTCATAACCTTACTCTTTCCTGTATTCACTTTTAATTTTCTTCTTTTGCACACCCTACCAAATTCATCCACCAATCTCTGCAACTTCTCTTCAGAATCTCCCAAGAGCACAGTGTCATCAGCAAAGAGCTGATGATTCTTTATCTTTTAACTCCACGCCTCTTGTCAAAACCCTCGCATTTACTTCTCTTACAACCCCATCTATAAATATATTAAACAACCACGGTGACATCACACATCCTTGTCTAAGGCCTACTTTTACTGGGAAATAATTTCCCTCTTCCACATTGCCCCCCTATCCACCCTGTCATACGCCTTTTCCAAATCCATAAATGCCACAAAGACCTCTTTAGCCTTATCTAAATACTGTTCACTTATATGTTTCACTGTAAACACCTGGTCCACACACCCCCTACCTTTCCTAAAACCTCCTTGTTCATCTGCTATCCTATTCTCAGTCTTACTTTTAATTCTTTCAATAATAACTCTACCATACACTTTACCAGGTATACTCAACAGACTTATCCCCCTATAATTTTTGCACTCTCTTTTGTCCCCTTTGCCTTTATACAAAGGAACTATGCATGCTCTCTGCCAATCCCTAGGTACCTTACCCTCTTTCATACATTTATTAAATAATTGCACCAACCACTCCAAAACTATATCCCCACCTGCTTTTAACATTTCTATCTTTATCCCATCAATCCCGGCTGCCTTACCCCCTTTCATTTTACCTACTGCCTCACGAACTTCCCCCACACTCACAACTGGCTCTTCCTCACTCCTACAAAATGTTATTCCTCCTTGCCCTATACACGAAATCACAGCTTCCCTATCTTCACCAACATTTAACAATTCCTCAAAATATTCCCTCCATCTTCCCAATACCTCTAACTCTCCATTTAATAACTCTCCTCTCCTATTTTTAACTGACAAATCCATTTGTTCTCTAGGCTTCCTTAACTTGTTAATCTCATTCCAAAATTTTTTCTTATTTTCAACAAAATTTGTTGATAACATCTCACCCACTCTCTCATTTGCTCTCTTTTTACATTGCTTCACCACTCTCTTAACCTCTCTCTTTTTCTCCATATACTCTTCCCTCCTTGCATCACTTCTACTTTGTAAAAACTTCTCATATGCTAACTTTTTCTCCCTTACTACTCTCTTTACATCATTCCACCAATCGCTCCTCTTCCCTCCCGCACCCACTTTCCTGTAACCACAAACTTCTGCTGAACACTCTAACACTACATTTTTAAACCTACCCCATACCTCTTCGACCCCATTGCCTATGCTCTCATTAGCCCATCTATCCTCCAATAGCTGTTTATATCTTTCCCTAACTGCCTCCTCTTTTAGTTTATAAACTTTCACCTCTCTCTTCCCTGATGCTTCTATTCTCCTTGTATCCCATCTACCTTTTACTCTCAGTGTAGCTACAACTAGAAAGTGATCTGATATATCTGTGGCCCCTCTATAAACATGTACATCCTGAAGTCTACTCAACAGTCTTTTATCTACCAATACATAATCCAACAAACTACTGTCATTTCGCCCTACATCATATCTTGTATACTTATTTATCCTCTTTTTCTTAAAATATGTATTACCTATAACTAAACCCCTTTCTATACAAAGTTCAATCAAAGGGCTCCCATTATCATTTACACCTGGCACCCCAAACTTACCTACCACACCCTCTCTAAAAGTTTCTCCTACTTTAGCATTCAGGTCCCCTACCACAATTACTCTCTCACTTGGTTCAAAGGCTCCTATACATTCACTTAACATCTCCCAAAATCTCTCTCTCTCCTCTGCATTCCTCTCTTCTCCAGGTGCATACACGCTTATTATGACCCACTTCTCGCATCCAACCTTTACTTTAATCGACATAATTCTTGCATTTACACATTCATATTCTCTTTTCTCCTTCCATAACTGATCATTCAACATTACTGCTACCCCTTCCTTAGCCCTAACTCTCTCAGATACTCCAGATTTAATCCCATTTATTTCCCCCCACCGAAACTCCCCTACCCCCTTCAGCTTTGTTTCGCTTAGGGCCAGGACATCCAACTTCTTTTCATTCATAACATCAGCAATCATCTGTTTCTTGTCATCTGCACTACATCCATGCACATTCAAGCATCCCAGTTTTATAAAGTTTTTCTTCTTCTCTTTTTTAGTAAATGTCTACAGGAGAAGGGGTTACTAGCCCATTGCTCCCGGCATTTTAGTAGCCTCATACGACACGCATGGCTTACGGAGGAAAGATTCTTTTCCACTTCCCCATGGACAATAGAAGAAATAAAGAAGAACAAGAGCTATGTAGAAAAAGGAGAAAAACCTAGATGTATGTATATATATATATATGCATGTGCATGTCTGTGAAGTGTGACCAAAGTGTAAGTTGGAGTAGCAAGATATCCCTGTTATCTAGCGTGTTTATGAGACAGAAAAAGACTCCAGCAATCCTACCATCATGCAAAACAGTTACAGGTTTCTGTTTCACAGTCATCTGGCAGGACGGTAGTACTTCCGTGGGTGGTTGCTGTCTACCAACCTACTACCTACATACATATATACACATATATACACATACCTACATATATATATATATATATATATATCTATATATATATATATATATATATATATATATATATATCTGTTTATCCCTTTGTGAGATCTCACTCTCAAACACTTAGACATAACCTGTGTACTCACCTAATTGTTGTTGCAGTGGTCGAGACTCAGGTCCTTTCCCCGCCTCTTCAGTGATCGCTACTAGGTCTTCTCTCTGTCTGCTTCCTGAGCTTTGTCATACCTCGTCTTAAAGCTGTGTATGGATCCTGCCTCCACTACTTCACTTGCTAGGCTATTCCACTTCCTGACGACTCTATGACTGAAGAAATACTTCCTAACATCTCTCTGACTCGTGTGAGTCTTCAGCTTCCAATTGTGACCCCTGGTTTCTGTGTTCCCTCTCTGGAACATCCTGTCTCTGTCCACCTTATCTATTCCACGCAGTATTTTGTATGTCGTTATCAAGCCTCCCCTGACCCTCCTGTCCTCCAGTGTCGTCAGTCCGATTTCCCTCAACCTTTCTTCGTAGGACATACCCCTCAGCTCCGGAACTAGCCTTGTGGCAAACCTTTGCACTTTCTCTAATTTCTTGACGTGCTTGACCAGGTGTGGGTTCCAAACTGGTGCTGCATACTCCAGTATGGGCCTGACACAGTGTACAGTGTCTTGAACGATTCCTTACTAAGGTATCGGAACGCTATTTTCAGGTTTGCCAGGCGCCCGTATGCTGCAGCAGTTATCTGGTTGATGTGTGCTTCCGGAGACGTGCTCGGTGTTATGGTCACCCCAAGATCTTTCTCCTTGAGCGAGGTTTGCAGTCTTTGGCCATCTAGCCTAT
This sequence comes from Cherax quadricarinatus, assembly GCF_038502225.1. Lineage (NCBI taxonomy): Eukaryota > Metazoa > Arthropoda > Malacostraca > Decapoda > Parastacidae > Cherax > Cherax quadricarinatus. The sequence continues at coordinate 24,652,096 of NC_091320.1, read as the reverse complement.
ACTCTGTCTGCGGTCATCTTTGCCCTTCTCCGATCTTCATGACTTTGCATTTGGCAGGATTGAATTCGAGAAGCCAGTTGCTGGACCAGGTGTCCAGCCTATCCAGGTCTCTTTTAAGTCCTGCCTGATCCTCATCTGATTTAATTCTTGTCATTAACTTCACATCATCTGCTAACAGGGACACTTCTGAGTCTATCCCTTCCATCATGTCATTCACATATGCCAAAAATAGCACTGGTCCTAGGACCGACCCCTGTGGGACCCCGCTCGTCACAGGTGCCCACTGTGATACCTCATCCCGTACCATGACTCGTTGTTGCCTCCCAATCAGGTATTCTCTGATCCATTGCAGTGCCCCTCCTGTTATACGTGCCTGATCCTCTAGTTTCTGCACTAGTCTCTTGTGTTGAACTGGCCTTCTTGCAGTCCAAGAAAATGCAATCAACCCACCCCTCTCTCTCGTGTCTTACTTCTGTAACTTTGTCGTAAAACTCCCGAAGGTTTGTGACACAGGAATTGCCTTCCATGAATCAGTGCTGGTTGTCGTTTATAATCTTGTTCCGTTCCAGGTGCTCCACCACTCTCCTGATAATCTTCTCCATGACTTTGCATACTATACACGTCAGTGACACTGGTCTGTAATTTAGTGCCTCTTTTCTGTCTCGTTTTTTAAAAATGGGAACTACATTTGCGGTCTTCCATACCTCAGGTAGTTGCCTAGTTTCAAAGGATGTGTTGAAGATTGTGGTTAATGGCACGCACAGTATATCTGCTCCTTCCCTGAGGACCCACGGCGAGATGTTGTCCGGTCCCATTGCCTTTGAGGTATCAAGATCACTGAGCAGCTTCTTCACCTCCTCCTCAGTTGTGTGCATATCATCTAGCACTTGTTGGTGTATTCCCTGTTGGTGTCCCCCTCTGTCCTGTTTTCCCAGTGTCCTTCCTGTCTCCACTGTGAATAATTCCTTAAATCTCGTGTTGAGCTCCTCGCATACCTCTTGATTGTTTCTTGTAAGTTCCCCACCTTCTTTCCTCAGCCTGATCACCTGGTCTTTGACTGTCGTCTTTCTCCTAATGTGGCTAAACAGCAGTTTCGGGTCTGACTTGACTTTTGATGCTATATCATTTTCGTACTCTCGCTGGGCCTCCCTCTTTATCTGTGCATATTCGTTTCTGGCTCTTCGACTGATCTCCTTATTTTCCTGGGTCCTTTGCCTTCTGTACCTCTTCCATTCTCTAGTGCACTTAGTTTTTGACTCCCTACACCTTCGGGTAAACCAAGGACTCACTATGGTCTTCCCATTGTTTCTGTTGCCCTTGGGAACAAACCTTTCCTCTGCCTCCTTGCATTTTGTTGTTACATATTCCATCATTTCGTTACTGACTTTCCTACCAATTCTCTGTCCCACTGAACCTCCCACAGGAAGTTCCTCATACCTGTGTAGTCCCCCCTTTTATAATTTGGCTTTTCCCAATCGACTCCTGTTACCCTCTCCACTTGCAGCTCTACTATGTAATCAAAACTCAGAACCACATGATCGCTGGCTCCAAGGGGCCTCTCATATGTGATGTCCTCAATGTCTGAACTGCTCAGGGTGAACACAAGGTCCAGTCTTGCTGGTTCATCCTTCCCTCTCTCTCTGGTAGTGTCCCTGACATGTTGATGCACGAGGTTTTCCAGTATCACATCCATTATCATGTCTCTCCATGTGTCAGGATCCCTGTGAGGCTCCAGGTTTTGCCAGTCGATCTCCTTATGGTTGAAATCACCCATAACCAGTAACTTTGCTCTGCATGATTGAACTCTTCGTGCCACCTCAGACAAAGTGTCCACCATCGCTCTGTTGTTCTCTTCATATTCCTCTCTTGGCCTCCTGCAGTTCTGTGGTGGGTTATACATCACTGAAATGACTACCTTATGTTCCCCATGACTACCTTATGTTCCTCAGACTGAATTGTAGCTACTATGTAGTCCCTTTCTCCAATCTCGCCCATGCCTTCCATTTCCTCAAAACCCCATCGGTTTTTTATGAGCAGTGCAACCCCTCCTTCCCCTCTGCTCCTTCTGTCTTTCCTCAGGATCTGATATCCCAGTGGGAAGACTGCGTCTGTCATTGACTCAGTGAGTTTCGTGACTGTTATGATGTCTGGGGACTTCTCATTGATTCTTTCATGCCACTCCTTGTATTTATTTGTTAATCCATCTGCGTTCGTGTACCACACCTTCAACTTCTTATCTGTCATTGTGGTCCTGGGAAAATATTGTTGGTGGGGGAGTTGGACTCCTGGAGGGGGCCTGTGTGGGTTTGCAGGGTGGGTGGGGCTTGTGATGGGGGGTGAGGGCAGAGTTCCCATGGGGAGCTGCTGTAGGGGTGGGGTTTGTGATGTGGGGGGTGGGGGGAGAGGGAACAGTGTGTGGGTTTTGGCTTAGATTGTTCAATTGCATTGGGGTTGTCACAGTTTGGGTGGGGTTTGTGATGGGGAGTGGGGGCAGAGTGCCCATAGGGGGCTACTGTAGGGGTGGGGTTTGTGATGTGGGGGGTGGGTGCAGAGGGAACAGTGTGTGGGTTTTGGTTTAGATTGGTCAATTGCTTTGGGGTTGTCGTGGTTGGAGTCCTTCTGTGGGTGTTTCTGTAAGGTGTGTTTGCCCTTCCACCTGAGTCTGGGTTCAGCTCATCTTCATCAATACATCTCGCTCCTCCTTTCGTCTTTGCACCCTCTCTCTCAGTATTATCCTTTCTTCTTGTGTTCTGTCGCAATTGAGGTACACTCTCCAGTACTCTGGATTGTCTCAGTTGTGCTTTCTCCTGCAGGATCCTTGTTCGAGCTGATTCTGCTTTGAAAATTACTTTGACCGGCTGTTTCCTTCCACTCGCAAACCACCCAATTCTCCGAAAATTTGTCACCTGGGTCATGTGTCCCTCACCTATTGCTTTTATGATACCTTCGATTGCTTTCTTCTCCTCCTGGTTTCTTTCATCGTAGGTTTTCCCTTTGACTTCTCAGAGCCCGCAGACAAACACTGACCTCTCCCTCTCCTCCTCCCACTGTGTCTTCCTTTGTATCCTCTGAGGTGTTTTAGTTCCTTCCATCGAAATGTTCCTGCCTTCATTCTCTTCCCTTGCTGTAGCCCCAATGCTCAGTGGACTGTCTTTCCTGCTCACCTGTGTGTGTACTCACCTATTTGTGGTTGCAGGGGTCGAGACTCAGCTCCTGGCCCCGCCTGTTCACCGACCACTACTAGGTCCTCTCTCCCCCTGCTCCCTGAGCTTTATCATACCTCGTCTTAAAACTATGTATAGTTCCTGCCTCCACTACATCGCTTGCCAGACTAATCCACTTCCTAACTACTCTATAACTGAAGAAATACTTCCTAACATCCCTTTGACTAATCTGAGTCTTCAGCTTCCAACTGTGACCCCTTGTTTCTGTGTCCCATCTCTGAAACATCGTGTCTTTGTCCACCTTGTCTATTCCACGCAATATTTTGTATGTCGTTATCATGTCTCTCCTGACCCTCCTGTCCTCCAGTGTTGTCAGACCGTGTGTGTGTACTCACCTAGTTGAGGTTGCGGGGGTCGAGTCCGAGCTCCTGGCCCCGCCTCTTCACTGATCGCTACTGGTCACTCTCCCCGAGCCGTGAGCTTTATCATACCTCTGCTTAAAGCTATGTATGTGTGTGTGTGTGTGTGTGTGTGTGTGTGTGTGTGTGTGTGTGTGTGTGTGTGTGTGTGCGTGTGCGTGTGTATGTGTGTGTGTGTGTATGTGTGTGTGTGTGTACTCACCTAGTTGTACTCACCTAGTTGAGGTTGCGGGGGTCGATTCCAAGCTCCTGGCCCCGCCTCTTCACTGTTCGCTACTTGGTCACTCTCCCTGAACCGTGAGCTTTATCATACCTCTGCTTAAAGCTATGTATGGATCCTGCCTCCACTACATCGCTTCCCAAACTATTCCACTTACTGACTACTCTGTGGCTGAAGAAATACTTCCTAACATCCCTGTGATTCATCTGTGTCTTCAACTTCCAACTGTGTCCCCTTGTTACTGTGTCCAATCTCTGGAACATCCTGTCTTTGTCCAACTTGTCAATTCCTCTCAGTATTTTGTATGTCGTTATCATGTCCCCCTATCTCTCCTGTCCTCCAGTGTCGTCAGGTTGATTTCCCTTAACCTCTTCTCGTAGGACATACCTCTTAGCTCTGGGACTAGTCTTGTTGCAAACCTTTGCACTTTCTCTAGTTTCTTTACGTGCTTGGCTAGGTGTGGGTTCCAAACTGGTGCCGCATACTCCAATATGGGCCTAACGTACACGGTGTACAGGGTCCTGAACGATTCCTTATTAAGATGTCGGAATGCTGTTCTGAGGTTTGCCAGGCGCCCATATGCTGCAGCAGTTATTTGGTTGATGTGCGCTTCAGGAGATGTGCCTGGTGTTATACTCACCCCAAGATCTTTTTCCTTGAGTGAGGTTTGTAGTCTCTGGCCCCCTAGACTGTACTCCGTCTGCGGTCTTCTTTGCCCTTCCCCAATCTTCATGACTTTGCACTTGGTGGGATTGAACTCCAGGAGCCAATTGCTGGATCAGGTCTGCAGCCTGTCCAGATCCCTTTGTAGTTCTGCCTGGTCTTCGATCGAGTGAATTCTTCTCATCAACTTCACGTCATCTGCAAACAGGGACACCTCAGAGTCTATTCCTTCCGTCATGTCGTTCACAAATACCAGAAACAGCACTGGTCCTAGGACTGACCCCTGTGGGACCCCGCTGGTCACAGGTGCCCACTCTGACACCTCGCCACGTACCATGACTCGCTGCTGTCTTCCTGACAAGTATTCCCTGATCCATTGTAGTGCCTTCCCTGTTATTCCTGCTTGGTCCTCCAGTTTTTGCACCAATCTCTTGTGGGGAACTGTGTCAAACGCCTTCTTGCAGTCCAAGAATATGCAATCCACCCAAACCTCTCTCTCTTGTCTTACTGCTGTCACCATGTCATAGAACTCCAGTAGGTTTGTGTGTGTGTGTGTGTGTGTGTGTGTGTGTGTGTGTGTGTGTGTGTGTGTGTGTACTCACCTATTTGTACTCACCTATTTGTGGTTGCAGTGTGTGTGTGTGTGTGTGTGTGTGTGTGTGTGTGTGTGTGTGTGTGTGTGTGCGTGTGAAGTGGGTCATTACCATATCGTTGATGTAACAGTGAGAATGGGTGTACCGTTCAGTGCCGTTGTGGTCATATCACAACGGTACCGTTGAGTGTCTTTGTGATATGATCATAAAATACAAAATACTGGATATTAGACAGAGTGCCTAGGAACAATGTGTTTGTGATGCGAGGAGACGGATGCAGGGATTGAGACAGGTATCATACATGACAACAAGTGTAGGTACGAACGTGTCCTGGCTGCCAGCAGTCAGGAAGCTATGCCTCGACCCCGGCAAGCACAACTAGACGAGTATAACCATGGGTATCTAAACTATTATGGGACCAATTATTATTATTATTATTATTATTATTATTATTATTATTATTATTATTATTATTTTATTATTATTTTATATATTTTTTGTTATTATTCTTATGCTATTGATGGAAAGCACTAAACACATAGGGTTCCTATGGAAAATAATCGGTTTTGATCCAAGGAAGGGAAAGGAAGCTCTAATTCCTTGGATCAAGAGTCATTTGAGCATCCTGTAGCCAGACGTCGCGGAGAGTCGCGCAGCAAGACTGCGACATCGCGACGCCTCACCACAAGTGAGTTAAATCTTTCTTAATACTTGACACTGTGTAGGATGGTCAGTTTTGTAGGATGGTCACTGTTTTGTAGGATGGTCACTGTTTTGTATGTTGTAGGATGGTCACTGTTTTGTAGGATGGTCACTGTTTTGTAGGATGGTCACTGTTTTGTAGGATGGTCACTGTTTTGTAGGATGGTCACTGTTTTGTAGGATGGTCACTGATTTGTAGGATGGTCACTGTTGTAGAATGGTCACTGTGTTGTAGGGTGGTCACTGCGTTGTAGGATGGTCAGTCTGTTGTAGGATGGTCACTGTTGTAGCATAGGCACTGTGTTGTAGGGTGGTCTCTGTTGTAGGATGATCTCTGTCGTAGGATGGTCACTGTTGTAGGATGGTCACTGTGTTGTAGGATGGTCTCTTGTAGGATGGTCACTGTGTTGTAGAATAGTCTCTGTTGTAGGATGGTCACTGTTGTAGGATGGTCACTGTGTTGTAGGATGTTCACTGTTGTAGGATGGTCACTGTGTTGTAGGATGGTCACATTGTTGGAGGATGATCACTTTCTTGTAGGATGGTCTTTGTTGTAGGATGGTCACTGTGTTGTAGGATGGCCACTGTGTTGTAGGATGGTCACTGTGCTGTAGTATGGTCCCTGTTGTAGGATGATCACTGTGTTGTAGGATGATCATTGTGCTGCAGGATGATCACTGTGTTGTAGGATGGTCACTGTGTTGTAGGATGGTCACTGTTGTAGGATGGTCACTGTATTGTATGATGGTCACTGTGTTGTAGGATGGTCACTGTTGTAGGATGGTCAGTCAAGATAGGGAGCAGAGAGAGGCAGGTCGGCTGTTGGCGCTTTCCCACACTTTTAAGATAAGATAAGATAAGATTTCGTTCGGATTTTTAACCCTGGAGGGTTAGCCACCCAGGATAACCCAAGAAAGTCAGTGCGTCATCGAGGACTGTCTAACTTATTTCCATTGGGGTCCTTAATTAATCTTGTCCCCCAGGATGCGACCCACACCAGTCGACTAACACCCAGGTACCTATTTGCTGCTAGGTGAACAGGACAACAGGTGTAAGGAAACGTGTCGAAATGTTTCCACCCGCCGGGAATCGAACCCGGGCCCTCCGTGTGTGAAGCGGGAGCTTTAGCCACCAGCCTACATGAGTATTCTTACCCTATCCACGTATCGAAAACCCCTCATGACAAATGGTGGCACCGGTGTGGGCGTGGATTTAAAGGTATTTCAGACGTTAGAAGACTGTTTGTGGGTTGCCGGCAGGTCAGAGGTGAACTGTGCCACCTCCAGCCGCTACCCTCACTCTTCTCCACCCTGTGTACTCCAGCCTGCAAGCCTGTTGCAGCCGTTTTTCAAGCTTCCTGGCTTAGTTCGTGTGCTAATTGCTTCAATCTCCGAGGGGTTGACCCGGATTTTGCAATTAAGCCAGTCAGTAAGCCAGACTGTCACTCATGGGTCAGTCAAGATAGGGAGCAGAGAGAGGCAGGTCGGCTGTTGGCGCTTTCCCACACTTTTCGTTATATTATATATACTACCAGCCTACGTGATTATTCTTACCCTATCCAGGTATCGAAAACCCCTCATGACAACTGTGTTGTATGATGGTCACTATGTTGTAGGATGATTATTGATTTGTAGGGTGGTCTCTGTTTTGTAGGATGGTTACTGTGTTGTAGGATGGTCACTGTTGTAGGATGGTCACTGTGCTGTAGGATGGTCACTGTTGTAGGATGGTGACTTTTTGCATGGTCACTGTGTTGTAGAATAGTCTCTGTAGTAGGATGATCACTGTGCTGTAGGATGTTCACTGTTGTAGGATGGTCACTGTGTTGTAGGATGTTCACTGTTGTAGGATGGTCACTGTGTTGTAGGATGGTCACTGTGCTGTAGGATGTTCACTGTTGTAGGATGTTCACTGTTGTAGGATGGTCACTGCTGTAGGATGTTAACTGTTGTAGAATGGTTACTGTGTTGTAGGATGGTCACTGTGTTGTAGGATGGTCACTGTGTTGTAGGATGGTCACTGTTGTAAGATGGTCGCTGTTGTAGGATAGTCAGTGTTGCAGGATGGTCACTGCTGTAGGATGGTGATTGTTTTTGCATGGTCACTGTGTTGTAGGATGGTCACTGTTGTAGGATGGTTTCTGTGTTGTAGGATGGCCATTGTGTTTTAGGATGGTCAGTATGTTGTAGTATGGTCACTGTTGTAGGATGATCACTGTGTTGTAGGATGATCACAGTGTTTTAGGATGGTCACTGTGTTGTAGGATGGTCACTGTGTTGTAAGATGGTCACTGTTGTAGGATGGTCACTGTGCTGTAGGTTGATCACTCTTTTGTAGGATGGTCACTGTGTTGTAGGATGGTCACTGTTGTAGGGTGGTCACTGTGCTGTAGGATGGTCACTGTGTTGTAGGATGGTCACTGTGCTGTAGGTTGATCACTCTTTTGTAGGATGGTCACTGTGTTGTAGGATGGTCACTGTTGTAGGATGGTCACTGTGTTGTAGGTTGATCACTGTTTTGTAGGATGGTCACTATGTTGTAGGATGGTCACTGTTGTAGGATGGTCACTGTTGTAGGATGGTCACTGTTGTAGGATGGTCACTGTTGTAGGATGGTCACTGTTGTAGGATGGTCACTGTGTTGTAGGATGGTCACTGTTGTTGGATGGTCACTGTTGTTGGATGGTGACTGTGTTTTTGCATGGTCACTGTGTTGTAGGATGGTCTCTGTGTTGTAGAATGGTCTCTGTGTTGTAGGATGGTCACTGTGTTGTAGAATGGTCTCTGTTGTAGGATGGTCACTGTTGTAGGATGGTCACTGTGTTGTAGGATGGTCACTGTGTTGTAGGATGGTCACTGTGCTGTAGGTTGATCACTCTTTTGTAGGATGGTCACTGTGTTGTAGGATGGTCACTGTTGTAGGATGGTCACTGTGTTGTAGGTTGATCACTGTTTTGTAGGATGGTCACTATGTTGTAGGATGGTCACTGTTGTAAGATGGTCACTGTTGTAGGATGGTCACTGTTGTAGGATGGTCACTGTTGTAGGATGGTCACTGTTGTAGGATGGTCACTGTGTTGTAGGATGGTCACTGTTGTTGGATGGTCACTGTTGTTGGATGGTGACTGTGTTTTTGCATGGTCACTGTGTTGTAGGATGGTCTCTGTGTTGTAGAATGGTCTCTGTGTTGTAGGATGGTCACTGTGTTGTAGAATGGTCTCTGTGTTGTAGGATGGTCACTATTGTAGGATGGTCACTGTGTTGTAGGATGGTCACTGTGTTGTAGGATGGTCACTGTTGTAGAATGGTCACTGTGTTGTAGGATAGTCACTGTGTTGTAGGATGGTCACTGTGTTGTAGGATGGTCACTGTTGTAAGATGGTCACTGTGTTGTAGAATGGTCTCTGTGTTGTAGGATGGTCACTGTTGTAGGATGGTCACTGTGTTGTAGGATGGTCACTGTGTTGTAGGATGGTCACTGTTGTAGAATGGTCACTGTGTTGTAGGATAGTCACTGTGTTGTAGGATGGTCACTGTGTTGTACTATGGTCACTGTTGTAAGATGGTCACTGTGTTGTAGGATGGTCACTGTGTTGTAGGATGGTCACTGTGTTGTAGGATGGTCACTGTTGTAGAATGTTCACTGTGTTGTAGGATGGTCACTGTGTTGTAGGATGGTCACTGTTGTAGAATGGTCACTGTGTTGTAGGATGGTCACTGTGTTGTAGGATGGTCACTGTGTTGTAGGATGGTCACTGTTGTAAGATGGTCACTGTGTTGTAGGATGGTCACTGTGTTGTAGGATGGTCACTGTGTTGTAGGATGGTCACTTGTAGAATGGTCACTGTGTTGTACGATGGTCACTGTGTTGTAGGATGGTTCGCCGTTGCTGCTGCTGCCGCTGCTGCCGCTGCTGCCGCTGCTGCCGCTGCTGCCGCTGCTGCCGCTGCTGCCGCTGCTGCCGCTGCTGCCGCTGCTGCCGCTGCTGCCGCTGCTGCCGCCGCTGCCGCTGCTGCCGCTGCTGCCGCCGCTGCCGCCGCTGCCGCTGCTGCCGCTGCTGCTGCTGCTGCTGCCGCCGCCGCCGCCGCCATGAGGTATGGGAGAGGCTTGAACTCCCGGCCGTACCGTGGGTTTTTTCTCGGCCCGTTGACGAAGGGGACAAGAGCTAGATCTTCCATATAAAATGCTTTCTGTAAAGACGGTAGTTGGGTCGTAGTAAGTACTTGGTATACTTGTCCAACCTGTGTTTGAAACTTCTCAAGGTACGTGACTGGAACAGTACCGTGACTGGAACGGTACCGTGACTGGAACAGTACCGTGACTGGAACAGTACCGTGACTGGAACGGTACCGTGACTGGAACAATACCGTGACTGGAACAGTACCGTGACTGGAACAGTACCGTGACTGGAACAGTACCGTGACTGGAACAGTACCGTGACTGGAACAGTACCGTGACTGGAACAGTACCGTGACTGGAACAATACCGTGACTGGAACAGTACCGTGACTGGAACAATACCGTGACTGGAACAATACCGTGACTGGAACAATACACATATAACCCGCACTGTCGTCATAAGCTTCTTTCTCCTCTGTGCAAGTTATATGTGTATTCTGTGGCTCTTGACTCACGAAATCGTAATGACACGATTGCAAAGAAATCAGGTACTGGTGGGGATTGAACCCAGTGGCTTACGAGGTAGGCTGGAATTTTAGGACTGACTCGCCGCGAGTTCCCTCCACCTATACCGTGGTTTCTATGGCTCTGCTTGTCAGAGTCTTCCACCCGTCTACATCTCTGTTCCTAACTCGGTATATACTTCTCTAGATTCTTTCTCAGCCCGAGGCTATCCCTCTTGACTCTACTGTTTCGATTTCCTGGTTAGATATCCTTAGCAACCTATTTATGTCTCCTCTATTTATACCTGCCTTCCACTTGCATTCTTCAGTCATATTGCCTCTCATTCTACGTCATTCAAGAGAGTGTAACAAGACACAACACTCACACACAACACTCACACACAACACTCAGACACAACACTCAGACACAACACTCAGACACAACACTCAGACACAACACTCAGACACAACACTCAGACACAACACTCAGACACAACACTCAGACACAACACTCAGACACAACACTCAGACACAACACTCAGACACAACACTCAGACACAACACTCAGACACAACACTCAGACACAACACTCACACACAACACTTACACACAACACTCGCACACAACACTCGCACACAACATTCACACACAACACTTACACACAACACTTACACACAACACTCGCACACAACACTCGCACAAAACACTCAGACACAACACTCACACACAACACTCACACACAACACTCTCACACAACACTCAGACACAACACTCGCACACAACACTCACACACAACACTCTCACACAACACTCAGACACAACACTCACACACAACACTCGCACACAACACTCACACACAACACTCACACACAACACTCACACGCAACACTCACACATAACAATCACACATAACATTCACACACAACACTCAGACACAACACTCAGACACAACACTCGCACACAACACTCACACACAACACTCACACACAACACTCGCACACAATACTCGCACAAAACACTCAGACACAACACTCAGACACAACACTCAGACACAACACTCACACACAACACTCGCACACAACACCAGACACAACACTCAGACACAACACTCAGACACAACACTCGCACACAACACTCTCACACAACACTCACACACAACACTCACACACAACACTCTCACACAACACTCACACACAACACTCACACACAACACTTACACACAACACTCACACACAACACTCAGACACAACACTCAGACACAACACTCACACACAACACTCGCACACAACACTCAGACACAACACTCAGACACAACACTCACACACAACACTCTCACACAACACTCACACACAACACTCACAACACAACACTCAACACTCACACACAACACTCACACACAACACTCACACACAACACTCACACACAACACTCGCACACAACACTCAGACACAACACTCAGACACAACACTCACACACAACACTCACACACAACACTCGCACACAACACTCACACACAACACTCTCACACAACACTCACACACAACACTCACACACAACACTTACACACAACACTCAACACTTACACAACACTCACAACACTTACAACACTCACTCGCACACAACACTCACACACAACACTCACACACAACACTCACAACACTCACTCGCACACAACACTCACACACAACACTCACACACAACACTCACTCGCACACAACACTCACACACAACACTACACACACAACACTCAGCACACAACACTCACACACAACACTCAACACACAACAACATACACACACAACACTCGCACACAACACTCACACACAACACTCACACACAACATTCACACACAACATACACACACAACACTCACACACAACACTCACACACAACACTCACACACAACACTCACACACAACATTCACACACAACATACACACACAACACTCACACACAACACTCACACACCCTCACACAACACTCACACACAACACTCACACACAACACTCGCACACAACACTCACACACAACACTCACACACAACACTCACACACAACACTCACACACAACACTCACACACAACACTCACACACAACACTCACACACAACACTCACACACAACACTCACACACAACACTCACACACAACACTCACACACAACACTCACACACAACACTCACACACAACACTCACACACAACATACACACAACACTCACACACAACTCTCACACACAACACTCACACAACACTCACACACAGCATTCACACACAACATTCACACACAACATTCACACACAACATTCACACACAACATTCACACACAACACTCACACACAACATTCACACACAACATTCACACACAACATTCACACACAACATTCACACACAACACTCACACACAACACTCACACACAACATACACACAACACTCACACACAACACTCACACACAACATACACACAACACTCACACACAACACTCACACACAACATACACACAACACTCACACACAACTCTCACACACAACACTCACACAACACTCACACACAGCATTCACACACAACATTCACACACAACATTCACACACAACATTCACACACAACACTCACACACAACACTCACACACAACATACACACACAACACTCGCACACAACACTCACACACAACACTCACACACAACACTCACACACAACATACACACACAACACTCGCACACAACACTCACACACAACACTCACACACAACATTCACACACAACATACACACACAACACTCACACACAACACTCACACACAACACTCACACACAACATTCACACACAACATACACACACAACACTCTCACACAACACTCAGACACAACACTCGCACACAACACTCACACACAACACTCTCACACAACACTCAGACACAACACTCACACACAACACTCGCACACAACACTCACACACAACACTCACACACAACACTCGCACACAATACTCGCACAAAACACTCAGACACAACACTCAGACACAACACTCAGACACAACACTCACACACAACACTCGCACACAATACTCGCACAAAACACTCAGACACAACACTCACACACAACACTCGCACACAATACTCGCACAAAACACTCAGACACAACACTCGCACACCACATTCACACACAACACTCACACACAACACTCACACACAACACTTACACACAACACTCACACACATCACTCACACACAACACTTACACACAACACTCACACACAACACTTACACACAACACTCACACACAACACTCGCACACCACATTCACACACAACACTCACACACAACACTCACACACAACACTCGCACACCACATTCACACACAACACTCACACACAACACTCACACACAACACTTACACACAACACTCACACACAACACTTACACACAACACTCACACACAACACTTACACACATCACTCACACACAACACTTACGCACAACACTCACACACAACACTCACACACAACATTCACACACAACATACACACACAACACTCGCACACAACACTCACACTCAACACTCACACACAAGATTTACACACAGCACTTACACACAACACTCACACACAACACTCACACACAACATTCACACACAACATACACACACAACACTCGCACACAACACTCACACACAACACTCACACACAACATTCACACACAACATACACACACAACACTCACACACAACACTCGCACACAACACTCACACACAACACTTACTCACAACACTCACACACAACACTTACACACAACATACACACACAACACTCGCACACAACACTCACACACAACACTCACACACAACACTCACACACAACATACACACACAACACTCGCACACAACACTCACACACAACACTCACACACAACACTCACACACAACACTCGCACACAACACTCAGACACAACACTCAGACACAACACTCGCACACAACACTCTCACACAACACTCACACACAACACTCACACACAACACTCACACACAACATTCACACACAACATACACACACAACACTCACACACAACACTCACACACAACACTCACACACAACATTCACACACAACATACACACACAACACTCACACACAACACTCACACACAACACTTACTCACAACACTCACACACAACACTTACACACAACATACACACAACACTCACACACAGCACTTGCACACAACACTCACACACAACACTCATACACAACACTCACACACAACACTCACACACAACATACACACAACACTCACACACAACACTTACACACAACACTCACACACAACACTCACACACAACACTCACACACAAGATACACACAACACTCACACACAACACTCACACACAACACTCACACACAACATACACACAACACTCACACACAACACTCACACACAACATACACACAACACTCACACACAACTCTCACACACAACACTCACACAACACTCACACACAGCATTCACACACAACATTCACACACAACATTCACACACAACATTCACACACAACATTCACACACAACACTCATTTGTAAAAGTTCAGCCAGAGGGATTCCGTTGTATGTTGTTGTTGCTCAGGCAGCATGGCGCAAGTGAGTCCCCATTGTGGTCCCCAAGAGTCGCCCTTGTCCCCCGACGACTGCTATACATACATACATATATACATATATATATATATATATATATATATATATATATATATATATATATATATATATATATATATATATATATATATTCTTTCTTCTTTCTTTCAACGCACCGGCCGTATCCCACCAAGGCGGGGTGGCCCAAAAAGGAAAACAAAAGTTTCTGTTTTTAAATTTAGTAATATATACAGGAGAAGGGGTTACTAGCCCCTTGCTCCCGGCATTTTAGTCGCCTCTTACAACACGCATGGCTTACAGAGGAAGAATTCTGTTCCACTTCCCCATGGAGATAAGAGGAAATAAACAAGAACAGGAACTAGAAAGAAAATAGCAGAAAACCCAGAGGGGTACTCACCAGTTTGCCGCTGATAGTTACTGATACAGCTAACAGCAAACTACAAATACAGAATAATTAATGGTTCAGGTAATGGTGCCAACCAGGGTGTACACCTCATAAAATAATCAGTCACTGAAATAAAACAGTATCTACATATGCATAAAATCTTCAGGTAGTGTGAAATATGAGCGACGAGTGACGAGTGACGAGTGCAGTGTTGTGTGCACGTCTTAGTATGAGCGACGAGTGACGAGTGAAGTGTTGTGCGCACGTCTTGGTATGAGCGACGAGTGACGAGTGCAGTGTTGTGTGCGCGTCTTGGTATGAGCGACGAGTGACGAGTGCAGTGTTGTGTGCACGTCTTGGTATGAGCGACGACAGTGACGAGTGCAGTGTTGTGTGCACGTCTTGGTATGAGCGACGACAGTGACGAGTGCAGTGTTGTGTGCACGTCTTGGTAGGAGCGACGACAGAGACGAGTGCAGTGTTGTGTGCACGTCTTGGTATGAGCGACGACAGTGATGAGTGCAGTGTTGTGTGCACGTCTTGGTATGAGCGACGACAGTGACGAGTGCAGTGTTGTGTGCACGTCTTGGTATGAGCAACGACAGTGACGAGTGCAGTGTTGTGTGCACGTCTTGGTAGGAGCGACGACAGAGACGAGTGCAGTGTTGTGTGCACGTCTTGGTATGAGCGACGACAGTGACGAGTGCAGTGTTGTGCGCACGTCTTGGTATGAGCGACGACAGTGCCGAGTGCAGTGTTGTGTGCACGTCTTGGTATGAGCGACGACAGTGACGAGTGCAGTGTTGTGTGCACGTCTTGGTATGAGCGACGAGTGACGAGTGCAGTGTTGTGCGCACGTATCATGTGGGAGTTCGATACGTGGATTAGGTAAGAAATACTCACGTAGGCTGTTATTACGTATAATTGCTGTTATGTGGAGAGAGCCCTTGCCAGCCGTACCTATCTCCTTGGTTACACTCGTAATACTGACTAGCCGGCTGCCCACAGTACCCAGTGAGTGGGTCTTTTGAAATAGTGTCAGTTCAGCGCAATATGAAAGACCGTGACTCAGGCAGAGACGGTTGGTCGTTGAGTCACGGACACTGGTTACTGGTAACTGGTTACTACTGAGACTGGTAACTGGTTACTACTACTGAGAGCTCGGCGACGCTAACGTATGTCGTCCCGACATACAACTAATACAAACTAGAGATGGCAGGTATACGGCTTGGGCTGATTCTATACAATGTCAAAGTACACAACATTAACCATTATAACCTACATAAGTAGAACATTGGAATGAAAGCTTACATAACTGAAACTGTAATGTAATACAAGGTATACTATAGTACAACTTAAAACTCAACAAATGAACAACGAACTCAACATTGAGATTACAAGTGATAAAAACAAAAATTTTGATCGATCGATCTGTATTCGTGTGATCTACGGATTCTGAGGAAGGAATATATACAAAGAAAGAGTGTTTAACAGAAAGGCAGATTCGGTGCACGCAAATCTAGACTGTTAACTCTCAGAATGCGGAGAGAACATGAACACAAAAAAAAATTCTTGAATACTGATAAGTTGATACTGTAATTATTCATCTATACAGGTTATTTACATTTAACCCCAACTCTGCTAGGGTAAGATTGGCATATGCAGAATGGGTGTCATCTCTGGGAGGATCAAACTCTGTAGCATTAGCTAACTCATGCTGTATTTGAGGCAAATCTGAATTGGAAGTTACAAATGATACTTGAGGATTTCTCAATACCTGTCGTGTACGTAGGGAATAACGACATTCAGGTTGATCGTCTGACTGAGTATCAGAGGAAGAGAGTACAGGATCAGGAGGATTGTCAGAGTCTGTCACATTAGTCTGGGTTGGAACATCATTATCATCACATACTAACTTCATATGATCCAAATGCGATTCTTTATACAGACCAGTAGTAATCTCTCTAACCTTATACTTATTACCAGTGATATGTTCAACTACTCGATAAGGACCAACAAACTTTTGATCAAGCTTTGGCATTGCAGACGTTTTGTTAAAGTTAATCAGCATAACTCTCGAACCTACTTTGATTTTGGATGGCTTTGATCGAGTGTTTGCGACTCTTGTAAATTCTGCTGTTGATTTATGAAGTGTTTCACGGATTCTTCTAAAAACACTTTGAGCTAAGCTGGTACGAGTTGCTATGAAATCATCAGGGTTGTAATTTGGTTTCGGATTAGAATATAACAACTCATAAGGCAAACGTTTATCTACACCATACAATGCATAATGTGGAGTGTCACCTATAGAAACATTGTAAGCAGAATTTATAGCACACTGCACGTCAGGTATAACTTCATCCCAAGTTTCACTGTTGGGATTGATAGTGGCTCTCAAGACATCAAGTACTTTCTTATTGGTTCGTTCCGCTAACCCATTGCTGGCAGGATGATGAGGAACAATGGTGGATTTAGAGATCTTGTACAAGGTACACAAATTTTCAAGAATTTCATTACAGAATTCACCTCCGTTATCTGTTACTAGGGACTTAGGGGTGGTATGCCTGCAGATAATGCGTTCTTTAAACGCTTTAGCTACTGTCTCGGCAGTCTTATCTGCAATAGGAACTAACTCACAATATCTGGTGAAATGGTCTACCATAACACACAGATGTTTGTTACCTTGGAGGGAACATTGGAAATTAGTTAACAAATCTAGCGCAACTCTTTCCCAAGGTTCGCTAGTAGTTGGATACACTTGGATTGGATTAGGACCATTAGCATTGCCTTTATGTTGCATGCAGACACTACATTTCCTAACATACTCAGAAATATCAGTTGCCATATGAGGCCAAAAGTATTTCAATCTGGCTTGTTTTACTGAACGATCCATACCAGGGTGTGCAACACCTGGTACATCGTGAACTAGCTGTAAGGCTACATTCACTAGTGACTGTGGAATTACTAACTGGTATACTCTTCTGCTAGGAGTACCCAACTCGGCTGTTCGATACAGTAATTCTTGGTTCATGACAAAGTCACTGATGGGTGCTGGTGGCTTCACAGTCAGAATAAGATCTTCCTGGAGCAGGAATCGAATCACACCAGACCACATGGGATCTGTTCGTTGAGCGTTCTTTACATCTTCAGCACTAAATGGAGGGTCTGCAGTTACTATACTAACATGTCGCGATAAGGCATCTGCGACTACATTTGACTTGCCAGGTAAATGCTCAAAGGTGGGATTGAACTCTTGGATAGTCAAGGTCCATCTAGCTAACCTTCCAGTAGGTTGTTTGTTCTGGAATAAGGGTATCAGTGGAGCATGGTCTGTCAATACATGAACAGAGTACTGATAAATAATGTCTCGGAAGTGCTTTAAAGACCATACTATTGCTAAAGCTTCTTGCTCAGTTACTGTATAATTACGTTCAGCCTTCGTAAGGACTCGGCTAGCAAATGCAACTGCGTTGTACTTGCCATCGGTCTTCTGAGCTAGTACGGCACCTATGCCAATTGAACTAGCATCAGTTGTCAGATAGAAGGGCTTAGAAAAATCTGGAAATTTCAAAATTGGAGCAGATGTTAGCTTTTCTTTTAGATTTTGGAATGCTCTTTCTTGACGGAAGGTCCAAACAAAAGGAGCATCTTTCTTAAGCAACTCAGTTAGAGGAGCAGCTATGGAAGAAAAATTGGCAATGAAAGATCTATAAAAACCTGCTAAGCCCACAAAGGATCTTACGGCATCAGCAGTTTTGGGAGTTGGAAAATTTAGTACTGCAGTTACTTTACTTTGGTCAGTCGTAACCCCTCTAGGAGTGACTACGTGACCAAGAAACTTAATTTCTGATCTGAAAAATTGACATTTTGACAGTTTGATCTTTAAATTGGCTTCTTCAAGCTAACCAAGTACTACATCAAGTCTTTTCAAGTGTGTATCCACGTCTTTAGACATGACGATTACGTCATCTAAGTACACCATAAGTGCATTACCTATGAGACCTCTAAAGATATTAGTCATGAGCCTTGAGAACGTGATAGGGGAAGATCGTAATCCAAATGCCATACGGAGGAAGTGATAATGACCTGTAGGAGTGGAGAATGCAGTTAGCTCTTGGCTGTCCTCGTGAAGAGGGACTTGCCAAAACCCTTGTAACAAATCTAGGGTTGAAAAGACTTTGTTATCTCCGATATTACGTAAAAGATCACCCAGTACAGGGAGTGGAAAGCGATCTAGAATGGTTTTCGCGTTTAACTTCCTAAAGTCAATTACTGGACGCCAAGTACCATCCTTCTTAGGTACTAGTATCAAGGGTGCATTCCAAGGGGAATTGCTAGGTGCAATAACTCCATCATCAAGCATTTGATTGATCAATTCTTCTGCGACAGCAACTTGTGAATGAGGCATTCTGTACGCAGGTATGTAGATAGGTCTAGTACCAGGTTCAAGTGGAATACGATGGGACAATAAGTTCGTTATACCCATCTTCTCACCTGGTAAAGCAATGGCTTTACGACGTTTGTTCAACAGAGTCAACAAACGCTTGACTTCATCTGGGAAGTCAGTGGGAGCTAAGTCTTTCTCCTCAACTGGTGGAACAGATTGATCCAGTGCAGTGGATGAGGTCTCCCCGGCAGAAATAGCACCGACCCACTGGTCAGGTGACAACTCATCCTCTACCTGAACAGGGTAAGGATAGTGAACAAGGTCAACAAGATTGGTATTTGCTCTAAGGCGAACACTGTGACCAGAAGTGTTGGAAAGGTAGAAATGGATCTTACTATCTCTTACAACATGTAAGGATGGTTCAACAAATAGACCTTTTACTTTGCAGGAATCACTGTCAACTAGGACGTTATCACCATCTGGAACACTAGGAACAACGACAGACACTCTAGTGAGAGCACTAGCCGCAACAGAAACGTCTTTCTGCAGACGGCATGTGACATCAACAAGAGATGGCATTACTAGTTGCAAGTAATTGTTTTCCGACAAGGCGTCCCCTGTGGAGAAACTACTACTCGAACTAGCAGGCATTGCAGGGATAGGTTGAGCACTCAAGGCAATCTGAGCGTCCTCGGACACTTGAGGCATCGGACTATCCTGCAATTCTGAAGGTATAGGTGGAACACTGATGGGAGTGACAGAATTACCAGTGCCTGACCGCTTGGGTACGCTACTGGAGAATGCATTAGCTTGTAAGGACTTAATCCGTACATCATACTCTGCAGCAGTATAACAGATTTCGGATCCAAGCTGGTAACCCCAGAATGGAACGATCAAGTCGTCAATTTGTGCATGCCATAGATAAGGGTCGAGCACAATGCGTAAGTCTCGCATGGAAGCAAATCCCAGTAGAAGGTCACCAGGGAAAGTAATCTGGTCGACAACAAAGAAGGAAACAGTGAAGTCTCTACCTTGGATAGAAAAGGTTAGGGAAGTCCGACCTCGGACACGCAGGTGAGAACCAGATACTCCACTAAGGGAGGACACAGGAGTCGGTTCTACGAGAAGGACATGTCGTAACTTCTTATCCTTAAACAAACTAGACCTAATAATATTGATTTGCGCACCAGAGTCCATGAACAATTGAACGGGCGCATTATAAACAGATGCTTGCACTATAGGGCCTATGGTTGCATTGGAAGTTATGTGCAAACAAAAAGGTGGATTTTCATCAGAAAAGACTTGTTCTACTCCATCCCCAAAATCATCTATGTCAGAGACATGTGAAGCAACAACCTCAGCAGGGTTGTCATTCTCGAGACTGCTTAAGGCTTCAAAGGAATTGTGAACGGGGATGGTGTACTCATTATCACCTACTGTCACCATGGGACGGTTTGACTGGGGCGCTCGAATTCCCCCGAATTGGAAGAACGAGCCTGGTTCTGGTTAGGTTGAGAATTGAAAGAATGAGCCTGGTTCTGGTTATTTTGAAAACCACGAGACCTGTTTCCTCGACGGGTTCTGCGGTTGGAACGACCACGGAAAGATCTAGAGTACTGAAGGTTATAGAGAGCATTACACTCAGATGTGTCATGTCCATGTATTCTATGATAAGTACAGTAGGGAAGATCTGAGTACTCATCATCAGTACGACGTCTCTTAGGGTAACGATCAGGACAATTAATTGCAATATGTCCACGGAAACCACAGTTGTAACAATTCCGCCGACTATGGTTACTGAATGTACTATGAATACTACGAGGTGTATAACGACTCTGTACACTGGTTCTTGGTGATCTCTGAGATGGTTGACGACTACGATTTGTCTCTGTGGCGCAAACAAGAGGTGGTGCAGACTGAGGCATATGTGTGCCATTACTTTTAATACAAGGGAAAGTACCCTGGGGGCACAAGGAACGTACATGATTTAAGGCTGTAAGTGGTTCCATCGTTACAGTTGGAGGATCAGCCTCATAAGCACACACAGAAGCAGGCGGCATTAGTTCTTTAATTGCTCCAAAAGCTGCTATTTTAGCAATTGATTCTGTGAATGGTTTAGCCTCGTCAGGGAGAAAAGATGATGATTGGACAGCATTGATAAATGATGATAAAAGTTTGTCTAATCTAACAGCAAATGCACTCAACGATTCAGTACTCATGGGTGTAGCATTCACTAGTTCCCTAAGAACGACATATGGATCAGCTGTTTTTCCTGGGACAAGGAAAGAACGAATCAGTTCCTCATATTGTGACCACTTAGTAAGATTCCTGAAGTCTCGCATATCAAGGAGATCAACAACGTGAACAGCAGCAGGAGATCGATAAAGAGCTTCTTTAGCAAGTCTGATAAGGCTTTCCTCTGAAGGAGGACCTTCACCTAGAGCACTAGCACGAGAACGAATGGCTGCAAACCATGCTTCAAGACTATGTACATGGCCATTGAATAAAGGTAACGCATCAAGGGAATCACGAGTATAACTATAATATCTTGGTGTCTGGGTCGGTCTTTCAGTCGGTAAGGAACTGTGAGGACTAATGACAGGACCAGCAGTAGCCTGAGAGGTCTGAGTGTCGACATTCACTAAAGTATCACTTGACGGTATGTGAGACATAATGGCAAAGTAACACGAGAACAAATAAGGCAAAAATAATGAACAATAAAAATGATATAAAATTCTAGAATTGAAATGAAAAGATATACAACTAATTCTGCAGAATAATAAAAATAATATTTAAGATACACTGCAAGAGGAATGAAAACTCAATTCAAAGGACTATTGACCAAGAAAAAAAAAATTTACATTGAAATATACAAGTAAAAATATTACTGGAGACTGAATTAAATGCAAAATGAGCTGTCTTTACTCTTGCTAATAAAGAAATTAATTAATTAAATTTTTTAAATCAATATGAAAGTATAAAATAAAATTATTAAATTATTAACTGGGAAATTTAAGTATTTTCTAAGAATGCATAGACAAAATTAAAATATAATTCATAAAAATATCAAGAAAAGGAAATAATTCACTGCAGAACAAGTTCAACAAAATAATTCACTTCAGAACAAGTGCAACAAAATAAAGATGTAGAAATAATCACTGCAGTAATAAAGTGTCACTGGGAAAACTCAGGTAAAATAATGAATTAAAATTATGAAGAAAAAAAAAATAAACTAATTGAACACTTTAACTCTTAATTGTAAATTAGACAAAACAATTTACTCAAACAGAGTAAGAAAACACTTTACGTTAAAAGTAATTGAAATTACATCAAGAGTGAATTTGTTCAAGAATATAAAAATATGAAAAAAATAAAACACAGGAACAAAACAGGTAATATAACACTTACAGTGACGGAGCACACTTCATTAAAATATATTCTTACAACAAAATCCTGCTGTGGATACAACAAAATCTTGCTGTGACTGATACGACAAAAATTTGCTGGCAAAAATAATGGTACACAGTCTGCGAAAAAATTAGAGGAATGAGACACTGTTGGCATACGAAAAAAAAGACACACATAGCAATAAATGGATAATTTAGTATACTGGGGTGAATATCACTGCATGAAATACAATGACAATGGAGAATACAACGCTGAAAGAATACAATTAAAAATAATGAATCACTTCACACAGGGTGACTGACTGGTACACTACACAATAATACTTACTACAGACGAGTAGCATAAGAAAAAAACACAGAATAAAAATATAAGATAAGTGAAAACACTGAAAAATATTGTAAAAATAATGAGTCAAAGAATACTGCGTTTACACTGAAAACACAAGGTTTAGAGTACACAAGCAATTTAAATGTCTCACACACGCAAATGTCTTTAAATGCAAGAAAATGTCTCAAGAAAATTATCACTGGAGTCTGGAGTAGTAGACGGGCGATTACTGGTGATGGGGGCGAGTGTAGGGTGTCCCGCGCGGTGATACTGACGCCTCCTACACTCACACTGTTGTCGGAAGAAATGTGCTTTCTAGGAGAACTCACATAACTGGCTTTATCGTTGGCACCAGCTACAATCTCTTGACCAATTATGTGAGCCAAAACAGTACTAGGACCCGGTACAAGGGTGCAAACAACCACAGGTAGATGGGTGGATGGCTGGTGGAGAGTGGTGGTGGGAGAGAGTGGTGGGTGGACGCTGGGGCTCTGCCGCGCACCCCGGGTGGTGGGAGAGAGTGGTGGGGGGACGGTGAGGCTGCCGCGCACCCCACTCACCCACGAAGGTGGCTTAACCCACTCTATGCCACAGGAATGGTGAAAACCACTCTTAGCATCCAACAGGGAGCACAAAGCGATATAGACAATACCTCAGAGGAACTTGGCTTACTTCTTACTGCGTGGCTTACTTCTCTCTCTCAGCTGGGTTAGAAGCTGGGTTGGCTGACTGGCTTACCCCACGAGAATGGCTGACTGGAAGACGTGTAACGATGCACAAAGCACGGAGGAGCAGTTGGATGACAGGAGACAGGCTGGATGATAGGCTGACTGGCGTTCACTTCCACCGTCTGGCTTACTGACTGGCTTAATTGCAAAATCCGGGTCAACCCCTCGGAGATTGAAGCAATTAGCACACGAACTAAGCCAGGAGCTTGAAACGGCTGCAACAGGCTTGCAGGCAGTAGGTTTGAGGGGAGTAGGCGGCTGGTGGCTGGAGGTGGTGCTTGAGGGTAGTGGCTGGTGGGTGACGGTTCACCTTTGACCCTGCCGGCTACTCACAACAGTCTTCAAACGCCTTGAATTACCCTTAAAAACGTAAATCCACGCTCCACACCGCTGTACACCATTTATCATGTGGGAGTTCGATACGTGGATTAGGTAAGAAATACTCACGTAGGCTGTTATTACGTATAATTGCTGTTATGTGGAGAGAGCCCTTGCCAGCCGTACCTATCTCCTTGGTTACACTCGTAATACTGACTAGCCGGCTGCCCACAGTACCCAGTGAGTGGGTCTTTTGAAATAGTGTCAGTTCAGCGCAATATGAAAGACCGTGACTCAGGCAGAGACGGTTGGTCGTTGAGTCACGGACACTGGTTACTGGTAACTGGTTACTACTGAGACTGGTAACTGGTTACTACTACTGAGACACGTCTTGGTATGAGCGACGAGTGACGAGTGAAGTGTTGTGCGCACGTCTTGGTATGAGCGACGAGTGACGAGTGCAGTGTTGTGCGCACGTCTTGGTATGAGCGACGAGTGACGAGTGAAGTGTTGTGCGCACGTCTTGGTATGAGCGACGAGTGACGAGTGCAGTGTTGTGCGCACGTCTTGGTATGAGCGACGAGTGACGAGTGCAGTGTTGTGTGCACGTCTTGGTATGAGCGACGACAGTGACGAGTGCAGTGTTGTGTGCACGTCTTGGTATGAGCAACGACAGTGACGAGTGCAGTGTTGTGTGCACGTCTTGGTATGAGCGACGACAGTGACGAGTGCAGTGTTGTGTGCACGTCTTGGTATGAGCGACGACAGTGACGAGTGCAGTGTTGTGTGCACGTCTTGGTATGAGCGACGACAGTGACGAGTGCAGTGTTGTGTGCACGTCTTGGTATGAGCGACGAGTGACGAGTGCAGTGTTGTGTGCACGTCTTGGTATGAGCGACGAGTGACGAGTGCAGTGTTGTGCGCACGTCTTGGTATGAGCGACGACAGTGACGAGTGCAGTGTTGTGTGCACGTCTTGGTATGAGCGACGACAGTGACGAGTGCAGTGTTGTGTGCACGTCTTGGTATGAGCGACGACAGTGACGAGTGCAGTGTTGTGTGCACGTCTTGGTATGAGCGACGACAGTGACGAGTGCAGTGTTGTGTGCACGTCTTGGTATGAGCGACGACAGTGACGAGTGCAGTGTTGTGTGCGCGTCTTGGTATGAGCGACGAGTGACGAGTGCAGTGTTGTGTGCACGTCTTGGTATGAGCGACGAGTGACGAGTGCAGTGTTGTGTGCACGTCTTGGTATGAGCGACGAGTGACGAGTGCAGTGTTGTGTGCACGTCTTGGTATGAGCGACAAGTGACGAGTGCAGTGTTGTGTGCACGTCTTGGTATGAGCGACGAGTGACGAGTGCAGTGTTGTGTGCACGTCTTGGTATGAGCGACGAGTGACGAGTGCAGTGTTGTGCGTACGTCTTGGTATGAGCGACGAGTGACGAGTGCAGTGTTGTGTGCACGTCTTGGTATGAGCGACGACAGTGACGAGTGCAGTGTTGTGTGCACGTCTTGGTATGAGCGACAAGTGACGAGTGCATTGTTGTGTGCACGTCTTGGTATGAGCGATGAGTGACGAGTGCAGTGTTGTGTGCACGTCTTGGTATGAGCGACGACAGTGACGAGTGCAGTGTTGTGTGCACGTCTTGGTATGAGCGACAAGTGACGAGTGCAGTGTTGTGTGCACGTCTTGGTATGAGCGACGACAGTGACGAGTGCAGTGTTGTGTGCACGTCTTGGTATGAGCGACGACAGTGACGAGTGCAGTGTTGTGTGCACGTCTTGGTATGAGCGACGACAGTGACGAGTGCAGTGTTGTGTGCACGTCTTGGTATGAGCGACGACAGTGACGAGTGCAGTGTTGTGTGCACTTCTTGGTATGAGCGACGAGTGACGAGTGCATTGTTGTGTGCACGTCTTGGTATGAGCGACGAGTGACGAGTGCAGTGTTGTGTGCACGTCTTGGTATGAGCGACGAGTGACGAGTGCATTGTTGTGTGCACGTCTTGGTATGAGCGACGACAGTGACGAGTGCAGTGTTGTGTGCACGTCTTGGTATGAGCGACGACAGTGACGAGTGCAGTGTTGTGTGCACGTCTTGGTATGAGCGACGACAGTGACGAGTGCAGTGTTGTGTGCACGTCTTGGTATGAGCGACGACAGTGACGAGTGCAGTGTTGTGTGCACGTCTTGGTATGAGCGACGACAGTGACGAGTGCAGTGTTGTGTGCACGTCTTGGTATGAGCGACGACAGAGACGAGTGCAGTGTTGTGCGCACGTCTTGGTATGAGCGACGACAGTGACGAGTGCAGTGTTGTGCGCACGTCTTGGTATGGAACTCCACGCTGAGGTCCTGGGATTGATCCCCTGGTACGGCTGGAAAACATTAGGACGTGTTTCCATAAGACACCTGTTGTCCAGTGTTCACCCATCAGCAAAACAGGAACCTGAGTGTTAGTCAACTAGTGTGGGTCGCATCCTGGGACAAAATTGACCTAATTTACCCGAAATGTTCTGCATAACAAGGGACTCTCTATATAGTAGTATGTCATTAATGTCAGCTAGGCCTGTATACCTTGTACATGTACTTGTAGAAATAAAGTTATTAGTAGTATTAGTATTAGTATTAGTATTAGTATTAGTATTAGTATTAGTATTAGTATTCACTGGCTTTGCATTTGTGCTTTTCGAAATTCAGGATAAGTTGGTTCAGAAGTCCACTAAGTAACAATATAAATAACAATAAGTCACAATACCGTGACTGGGACAATACACAAACAACCCGCACGTAGAAGAGAGGAGCTTGTGACGACGTTTCTGTCTGACTTGGACCATTTACAAAGTCACACTAACAAAAAGGAGAGAAGGAGGGTGTATATATAGGCCAGCAGACAGGGAGAGGACAAGAGAGGTCCATTACTATTATTTTTCCCCCTCTTGTTTCTACCCTTTGTGGCCCCTAGCTCCCTTGTGGGCCCCTAGCTCCCTTGTGGGCCCCTAGCTCCCTTGTGGGCCCCTAGCTCCCTTGTGGGCCCCTAGCTCCCTTGTGGGCCCCTAGCTCTCTTGTGGGCCCCTAGCTCCCTTGCAGTGCTCCTCTTTCTTAGTCTTTGACTTACTCCACTACTTCTCTTCTTCTTTTCCTACTACCTCTCTTGTCCGTCCTTGTCTGCTGGCATATATATACTCCCTCCTTTCCTTTTTGTTAGTGTGACTTTGTAAATGGTCCAAGTCGGACCGAAACGTCGTCGTAAGCTCCTCTCTCCTATGTGTGGGTTGTTTGTGCACAAAGTAACAATTTGATGAGCCACTGAGGATCTTCTATGAACTTAAGCCCAGGATCTTGTTAGTTGTACGTGACCTGATCAACTGTATAGGACGAAAATCTTTTTGAGGATCTCTTGACGAAGCTTCCCCTTCATAAATGCCTCAGATGTTTGTTTCAGCAACACCTTCATGTCATGAGCAGGACTAAGAACCCACCTCTCATAATTAAAATGATTTAATACAAAGAAGATAGTCCCAATTACCTATAGAACGGGAAGCTGCCCTGTTGATGTGCACGAGTGAACATGAAGAGGATTGCTGGCACTTTCAAAATAAACATCCAGAAAGTAGATGTGGGAGATTTACATCGAGGCAAACCATACTTTCTGTGCCATAGTCAGGATTATTTCTTCATGATCATCTTGTAGAAGTTTTCTTTAGGACACATATGTGATTAGATCGGCATGCCTTGAATTAGTGATATGAGAAGCCTGGAGAAGAGCATCGGCTCTCCCTGTTCTGTTCTGTTGTAGATTCGTCGGTATAATCGCCCGGCCCGGGCCTTTTCCAAGAGGTGGCCTGACCTTGAAGCTCTTTCTCGTGTTGATATACTTGCTTCCGCCAGGGCCACAGACCATCCATATCCTTCTAATAGGTCGCCAACTAACCCGCCAAATATCACAGCCATTCAAGTATTTTCCACAGTTTCTGGCTGGAACCATTGGAGTTCTTTCATTGTTGCAAAGATATGCTGATCCTCATTAATCACAGGAATCTGGCTGGGATTTAGATACCTAACACTCTTGTTAACTGTTTTCATGGCTTAAATATCATCGCAGGGTCTGTTGATGACTTTATGAAAAGGGTAAATAATAACAAAAATATGGAACTACATGATGACAGTGAGTGACATGACTAGCTGAGCATGTTAACCATGCATGTTGTCGGTCCTCGTCGAGTGCAGAAGTGACAAATGTTACCCAAATGTTGCGATTGACCGTTGTGGGATAGGACACCTGAGGTTGAGTCGATGGAGGGATACTGGTATATTCATATGGAAAAGGGATTTTCCCATGCTAACCTTTAGAAGTAGGTATATCCCTCCCTTCCCCATCACCTGTTGCAGTACATACTTGAAACTGAGTATTATTATGATCAGTGTTGTCAGCTGTTCCAGGAGTGAATAATCTCAGACGAAGACTGTATGGAAAAAGCAACTTCCTTGTCAGATTTCTTAATCACAGCAGGATCCATCATTTTCTCCAAGTACAACACTTGATGATAGTTCACAAAGAGCCTAAGTCTGGCTAACTCATCTCCCAGTTGTCTGCTGACCTGTGAAGGAATATGAAGTCCAAGATTGGCTTTCTTTGTCATTTTTATGCTATAAAGGGAAACAAACTGAGCAATGCTGAGAGTCAGTAAGTAGAGGTGTGTTCAGAGGATGGTGCATGCATGATCATTCCTTGCAGGAACTTGAGAGCATCTGGAACTGATACTTCCTGCCATCTTCCTTGAAATCCGCGCTTTTCAACAGTCCATCAATCAGGATTGAAGGACTGAACACATCGATTCAAAGATGAGGGACTGATTACCTCAAACTCCTCATCTTTCAAAATTCATCTCTTTACCGAAACATTTCCACGATTAAGATTCCCAAATGTTGCAAAAATGTCTTAATTCTTCAACTTGTCGGCTTTCTAGATTATTTACAATATTTCTTATATGTCAGAGAGAGAGAGAGAGAGAGAGAGAGAGAGAGAGAGAGAGAGAGAGAGAGAGAGAGAGAGAGAGAGAGAGAGAGAGAGAGAGAGAGAGAGAGAGAGAGAGAGAGAGAGAGAGAGAGAGAGAGAGAGAGAGAGAGAGAGAGAGAGTTTTGCCTCTTAGCAAAACTTCAAGCACTGGGAATTGCAGGCTCTACGCTATGTCTCCTCAGTGATTACCTTCATGGTAGATCTCTAAGTGTAGTCCTCAATGGAACGGAATCAGCAAGACATCCTATTGGGGCAAGCGTTCCACAAGGAAGTGTGCTGGGTCCACTGTTATGGAATGTCTACTTCAACGACCTTCTTCATCTCATCCCAGAATCACATGCATATGCAGACGACTGTACACTGACATTCACTTATCCAAGAGAAGAAATGCCAGCTGCTCTAAGCTACATCAATCACCAGCTGAGAGCTATATCAGCTTGGGGAAATAGATGGCAAGTAACATTTGCACCTGAGAAAACGCAAATGATGATCGTCTCTAGGCACCATGATGGTAATGCTGGTGCAGTAGTAAGGATGAATGGGAGGATGTTGGCACCTGGAGAAGAAGTTGATATCCTTGGGGTGAAATTTGACTCCAAACTAACCATGAAGAACCATGTTGTAAATCTTGCAAACAAGGCAGCCAGGAAGCTTACAGCACTTCGCCGTATCTCGCATCTGCTTGACAGTAGGGGTTGCAAGATCCTGTACGAGGCACAAGTACGCTCACACCTTGAGTATGCTCCACTTTCTTGGTTTGCCTGACCCCCTCTCATCTGCGACTGCTTGACAGAGTAGAGAACAGAGCAAGACGCATCTCTCGCCTGGACCCATCCTGGATGGATCTGTCATTTCAGCAGAGCCTTCAACATAGGAGGGGATGTGGGTGGCCTTACTGTTATGTACAAGGCCAATATTGTCAAAATACCACACTTGGATCCACTTCGAGGACAGCGAAACAAGCTTTTATGCCACAAGACGGGCAGAAAGCAGCAACTTCACTCTGGCTGTACCCTTCTCCAGAACATCACTCCATCTGAGATCATACATAC
Organism: Cherax quadricarinatus; assembly: GCF_038502225.1. Classification (NCBI taxonomy): domain Eukaryota; kingdom Metazoa; phylum Arthropoda; class Malacostraca; order Decapoda; family Parastacidae; genus Cherax; species Cherax quadricarinatus. The sequence goes on along the minus strand of NC_091320.1, from coordinate 24,621,451 downwards.
CCAGGATGACTGAGTATGGAACACATTCAAATACAGCATAATGATGTCAACGAGATAACGTCAGTTGATCAAATGAAAATGCTGGCCCACAGATGGCTCCAACTTCATCCTGTTCCCTACTTGTATGTCTCATAACAATAAAAATGCTTTCAAATGAGCTGATGTAGGTAACAGCTCTTAGCTTGTCAATAAAGTTAGGAATCCTTAACCTGTAGATAGCTTGTCAATAAAGCTAGGGATCCTTAAACCTTGTCAAACCATGTGGAGAGAGAGAGAGGGAGAGAGAGAGAGAGAGAGAGAGAGAGAGAGAGAGAGAGAGAGAGAGAGAGAGAGAGAGAGAGAGAGAGAGAGGGAGAGAGAGAGGGAGAGAGAGAGAGAGAGGGAGAGAGAGAGAGAGAGAGAGAGAGAGAGAGAGAGGGAGAGAGAGAGAGAGAGAGAAGGCAACACTTCCAGCTAGTGGCCCACTGCCGCCCGCCCTCACTACCCACCGGCTATAAACACCCCCCCCCACCCACCCTCCACCCCACCCACGACATCACCACCCACCCTCTCTCTCCTGTGAACTTCAAACCTAAGCCTCCTCTGGGATGACTTCACACCGCAAAATAGCAAGATTATCTACGCTATCTGGCTATTGTCCCAGTAGATACTGCAGTGTTTGTGGGTATACCACAAGGGACAAGGATCTTCTTGGATGTAAGGAGCCTACTTGTTCCAACTACTGCCACACAGATTGCACTCCAGAAGAAGAATTTTGTTGCAGCCAGGTTGAAAATTTCAGAAAATTTAAGGATATCCATAATCCTGTGGTATATGTGGATACAAGCCTGGAGCTACAGGAGGAGGGTTCAGAAGTCCCTACCTCAGGGACTCCTGTCCAAAGATCAAGACTGCCCTCTTGGGCTGTGTTGTAAAGTTGCAGCTAAGATAATCCATCACAGGAAGCACTTCATGAGCTCCTCAAATCATTAGATAACCTACAAGCTATTGTAGAAGGTCAGTGCAAGCATTAAGTGACGTAAGCTGCTCAGCTGATGGCGACACTATTGACAAAGACTGGAAGTCCCACACTGAGCTTAACTCAGGGGTAAACATCTGGTGGAATTCTTTGTCATCGCTAAGGTCCCACAGACTGACAGAGTTCAAAACACTACCTTTGGGAATTCTAACACAATTCCTCTGACCACCACAGAGGAACAAATCCTCTTCCCAGCAACGTGGGAAGCCTTGGATCTGTTAATTCTCCTACACCTGACATCTCTGCTTCAGCCACTGCCAGTCTACTTGACAGTGCACATACCATCTCTGATCCTCACACCTGTCAGCACACCTGCCGATACTATTCTAGAATCTGGTAGTAGTGCTTCGACAGCAAGCTCTGAGCCAGGAGTTTCTCCCACCAGAGAACGGTGCAGTTAGTGATCAGGGAACTATCATCGACTCGATCACCTGCTGCGCTGAAGTACGAACAGCAGGGACACATCTGTCAGAACTGGTAGAGGGCGGGGTAGAGGACGTGGGAGGAGGACGTGGATGGAGGAAGACATCTACAGCCGTCTCACCCTCCACTAACACAGTTCCAGCGGCAGAATCCGAGGACAAATCTGCGAAACACAGGAGGTACAACTCCTAGTCCACCCTCCCAGGCACCTAGGCTGTGCTCTCGCTGTCACCGGAAGGGGCACTCTGCCAACAACTGCCTGCGAGATACCAGGTGTAACTACTGCTACAAGAAAGGACATAAGGAGGACCAGTGTCGGAAGAAAAAGGAACTTGACAGACAGGGCCACCTGTTTGAGAGACCTGTTCTCAGAACAAACCAGCAGGATCTCTGAATTGGTAAACACTCACACGTCACTCACTCAGCTACTCCTATCCCAGCCCAGCAGGTGGGATTGGGGCCTTATACAAGACCACAGACCTACATCCCTGCAGCTGCCTCAGTACCCTACCTCTCTCAAGGGCAGGCACCTTACATTCCCTACACACCCACCACCTCAAGCTGACCACTTCATCATGAGGAGCCAGTCTATCAGCATCCTGTCGGCCAACATTAGAGGTTTCATTACTAATGTTGGAGAGCTCACACATAGCTTTGTGAACACTCGACGTCCCGACATGATAGCTGTTGTTGAAACATTTTTGGATGACAGGACTCCAGAAAATTTTGCAAGAATTGCTGGCTACACCTCATGGATGAGAAGAGACAGGCAAGGGCAAGGGAGGTGGTGTTGCTGTGTGCTTCTCTAAAAGTGTTCATGCCCAGCACATAGATGTTGCCACCCCTACACATCTTGAAATGATGTTCTTCAAGCTCTGTATAAACACTAGTACCTCTGTACTAGCATGTGCAATGTACAGACCTCAGTGGCAACATGCAGACCCTATCAACTTCCTAATGGAAAATATTGACTCCCTTCTGCTACAACACAACTGTCAACAATATATTATAATTGTTGGTGACCTCAACCAGCACCTTATACAGAGGGACTTTGATGACCTTCTTGCAGTGTTTGACATGAGAAACTTTGTTGATTTCCTACTCATATCTCTGGCTCCTCCCTTGACCCAGTAGTGAGTGATCTGGCAGAAGGCATAGTCACTTGTCAACCCCTCGGGTACGTTGGATCGTCTGACCACAAGGCTGTTTTTACCACATTAAGATCCCAACAGAACGAGGGTGAGGAGTCACGCACAACCTGGCTATGGGAAAGAGGTAATTGGCCAGCCCTTTGCTCTGAGCTCGCCACCACCGACTGGAATGCTCTTCTCCAGGGGATGTTGACAACCAAGTGAAAGCCTTCACTGGACACATCCTTAATCTGCAACAAGAACACATTCCTCACCGGCAATATGTGACAAAGCCTACAGATCAGCCTTGGTTTGGCTTTCGTTGTAGAGAGGCTGCTACTGCTAAGTACAAAGCATGGCGAAGGTATAAGAGACATCCTACCACCTAACAGGAACTTGCACATGCAAGCCTGTAGGCATAATGGGTGATGTTCAAAAGTGGGCCATTGCTAAATGGGAGTTGGACACTAAAAGAAAGTTAGCATCAGGTAGGGTAGGCTCCAAAACCTGGTGGTCCCTGGTCAAGGACAGACAAGGTTATCTGCCTGATGAACTTATTCCACCTCTAAATCGACAGGATGGGACCACCTCTACTAGTAGTCAAGAGAAAGCGGACCTCTTTGCTGAACACTTTGCTACCAAAATGCAAGTTCCTGATCCAGCAAGGGACCCTCCTTGGCTAGCTGCAAGAACTGTATCAAAACTGTCAGGGGTGACAATGGCAGGAGGAGGTGCATTTCCTTCTTAAATCACTTGACCAAGAAAAGGCTGTGGGCCCAGACAAGTTGAGCCCAAGATTGTTGAGAAGATGTGCAGACCAGCTAGCAGCACCTCTAACTCGCATCTTTCAGCACTGCCTAGTACAGTGCAAATGGCCCTCTCCATGGAAAGAGGCAAATGTAGTCCCTGTTCACAAAAAGAAGAGCAGAGCAGAAATCAGCAACTACAGACCAGTGTCACTCCTGTCAATCACTGGTAAGATCCTTGAGACAATAATCTCAAGACAAATGACAGATTTTTTTGACTACCTCACTACTTTGTGATCGTCAATATGGCTTCAGGAAAGGTTACTCTGCTGCTGATCTGTTGTTAAACCTCTCCACTAAGTGGCACCAGTCACTGGATGAATCCAAAGTCAGCTGTGTGGTAGCACTGGACATTGCTGGCGCTTTCGACCGGGTGTGGCACCAGGGCCTCTTAGCAAAACTTCAAGCACTGGGAATTGCAGGCTCTACGCTATGTCTCCTCAGTGATTACCTTCATGGTAGATCTCTAAGTGTAGTCCTCAATGGAACGGAATCAGCAAGACATCCTATAGGGGCAAGCGTTCCACAAGGAAGTGTGCTGGGTCCACTGTTATGGAATGTCTACTTCAACGACCTTCTTCATCTCATCCCAGAATCACATGCATATGCAGACGACTGTACACTGACATTCACTTATCCAAGAGAAGAAATGCCAGCTGCTCTAAGCTACATCAATCACCAGCTGAGAGCTATATCAGCTTGGGGAAATAGATGGCAAGTAACATTTGCACCTGAGAAAACGCAAATGATGATCGTCTCTAGGCACCATGATGGTAATGCTGGTGCAGTAGTAAGGATGAATGGGAGGATGTTGGCACCTGGAGAAGAAGTTGATATCCTTGGGGTGAAATTTGACTCCAAACTAACCATGAAGAACCATGTTGTAAATCTTGCAAACAAGGCAGCCAGGAAGCTTACAGCACTTCGCCGTATCTCGCATCTGCTTGACAGTAGGGGTTGCAAGATACTGTACGAGGCACAAGTACGCTACACCTTGAGTATGCTCCACTTTCTTGGTTTGCCTGTCCCCCTCTCATCTGCGACTGCTTGACAGAGTGAGAACAGAGCAAGACGTCTCATCTCTCGCCTGGACCCATCCTGGATGGATCTGTCATTTCAGCAGAGCCTTCAACATAGGAGGGATGTGGGTGGCCTTACTGTTATGTACAAGGCCAATATTGTCAAAATACCACACTTGGATCCACTTCGAGGACAGCGAAACAAGCTTTTATGCCTAAGCAAGACAGAAAGCAGCAACTTCACTCTGGCTGTACCCTTCTCCAGAACATCACTCCATCTGAGATCATACATACCCAGGATGACTCGAGTATGGAACACATTCGTTCAGCATAATGATGTCAACGAGATAACGTCAGTTGATCAAATGAAAATGCTGGCCCACAGATGGCTCCAACTTCATCCTGTTCCCTACTTGTATGTCTCATAACAATAAAAATGCTTTCAAATGAGCTGATGTAGGTAACAGCTCTTAGCTTGTCAATAAAGTTAGGAATCCTTAACCTGTAAATAGCTTGTCAATAAAGCTAGGGATCCTTAACCTTGTCAAACCAAACCAGTGTAGAGAGAGAGAGAGAGAGAGAGAGAGAGAGAGAGAGAGAGAGAGAGAGAGAGAGAGAGAGAGAGAGAGAGAGAGAGAGAGAGAGAGAGTGAGAGAGAGAGAGAGAGAGAGAGAGTGAGAGAGAGAGAGAGAGAGAGAGAGAGAGAGAGAGAGAGAGAGAGAGAGAGAGAGAGAGAGAGAGAGAGAGAGAGAGAGATAGAGAGAGAGAGAGAGAGAGAGAGAGAGAGCCTTCAACATAGGAGGGATGTGGGTGGCCTTACTGTTATGTACAAGGCCAATATTGTCAAAATACCACACTTGGATCCAATTCGAGGACAGCGTGAAACAAGCTTTTATGCCACAAGATGGGCAGAAAGCAGCAACTTCACTCTGGCTGTACCCTTCTCCAGAACATCACTCCATCTGAGATCATACATACCCAGGATGACTCGAGTATGGAACACATTCGTACAGCATAATGATGTCAACGAGATAAAGTCACATTGATCAAATGAAAATGCTGGCCCACAGATGGCTCCAACTTCATCCTGTTCCGTACTTGTATGTCTCATAACAATAAAAATGCTTTCAAATGAGCTGATGTAGGTAACAGCTCTTGCTTGCTAATAAAGTTAGGAATCCTTAACCTGTAATATGGCTGTCAATAAAGCTAGGGATCCTTAACCTTGTCAAACCCTGTGTAGAGAGAGAGAGAGAGATAGAGAGAGACATCCTATTGGGGCAAGTGTTCCACAAGGAAGCGTACTGGGACCATTGTTATGGAATGTCTACTTCAACGACCTTCTTCATCTCATCCCAGAATCACATGCATATGCAGACGACTGCACACTGACATTCACTTATCCAAGAGAAGAAATGCCAGCTGCTGTAAGCTACATCAATCACCAGCTGAGAGCTATATCAGCTTGGGGAAATAGATGGCAAGTAACATTTGCACCTGAGAAAACGCAAATGATGATCGTCTCTAGGCACCATGATGGTAATGCTGGTGCAGTAGTAAGGATGAATGGGAGGGTGTTGGCACCTGGAGAAGAAGTTGATATCCTTGGGGTGAAATTTGACTCCAAACTAACCATGAAGAACCATGTTGTAAATCTTTCAAACAAGGCAGCCAGGAAACTTACAGCACTTCGCCGTATCTCGCATCTAATTGACAGTAGGTTTTGCAAGATTCTGTACGAGGCACAAGTACGCTCGCACCTTGAGTATGCTCCACTTTCTTGGTTTGCCTGCCCCCCCCCTCTCATCTGCCACTGCTTGACAGAGTAGAGAACAGAGCAAGACGTCTCATCTCTCTCCTGGACCCATCCTGGATAGATCTGTCATTTCAGCAGAGCCTTCAACATAGGAGGGATGTGGGTGGCCTTACTGTTATGTACAAGGCCAATATTGTCAAAGTACCACACTTGGATCCACTTCGAGGACAGCGTGAAACAAACTTTTATGCCACAAGACGGGCAGAAAGCAGCAACTTCACTCTGGCTGTACCCTTCTCCAGAACTTCACTCCATCTGAGATCCTATATACCCAGGATGACTCGAGTATGGAACACATTCGTACAGCATAATGATGTCAACGAGATAAAGTCAATTGATCAAATGAAAATGCTGGCCCACAGATAGCTCCAACTTCATCCTGTTCCCTACTTGTATGTCTCATAACAATAAAAATGCTTTCAAATGAGCTGATGTAGGTAACAGCTCTTAGCTTGCCAATAAAGTTAGGAATCCTTAACCTGTAAATAGCTTGTCAATAAAGCTAGGGATCCTTAACCTTGTCAAACCCTGTGTAAAAAAAAAATAGAGAGAGAGAGAGAGAGAGAGAGAGAGAGCCACGTTTCCGCCATCCTTCCAGATCGATTTTGGGAAGTCACAAGGAAGAACACGGAAAGTGTGGGTGATCACATCAAGGCATGTCTCACCTGTTGGGAGGGTAACATTTTGAGCATAAGACAGAACTGTGGACAGAGTTCTGGATAGACACGAAGAATTGGGTGAGAGGGATTGTGTGACCTAACCACCCTGAGTTGTGTTTTAAGAGAGAGAGAGAGAGAGAGAGAGAGAGAGAGAGAGTGATGAGTGAAGCTCAACACAGCAACTCTTTTGTCAGGCTAAAGAGTTTCTTCGAATTTCTTTGCAAACTCTTTCTTAATACTATGCGACTCTGAACTATCACCCAGTCATAACCCAACACTCAGACATTAACACTCAGATATCAACACTCAGACATTAACACTCAGATATCAACACTCAGGCATCAACACTCAGATATCAACACTCAGACATCAACACTCAGATATGAACACTCAGATATGAACACTCAGATATGAACACTCAGACATTAACACTCAGATATCAACACTCAGGCATCAACACTCAGATATCAACACTCAGATATCAACACTCAGGCATCAACACTCAGATATCAACACTCAGGCATCAACACTCAGATATCAACACTCAGATATCAACACTCAGATATCAACACTCAGACATCAACACTCAGATATCAACACTCAGATATGAACACTCAGATATGAACACTCAGTCATCAACACTCAGACATCAACACTCAGATATCAACACTCAGATATCAACACTCAGACATTAACACTCAGATATCAACACTCAGGCATCAACACTCAGATATCAACACTCAGATATCAACACTCAGATATCAACACTCAGATATCAACACTCAGATATCAACACTCAGATATCAACACTCAGATATCAACACTCAGATATCAACACTCAGATATCAGCTCCCAGATAACAACACTCAGATATCAACGCTCAGATATCAACACTCAGATATCAACAATCAGATATGAACACTCAGTTATCAACACTATGATATCAACACTCAGATATCAACACTCAGATATCAACACTCAGACATCAACACTCAGATATCAACACTCAGATATCAACACTCAGATATCAACACTCAGATATCAACACTCAGACATCAACACTCAGATATCAACACTCAGATATCAACACTCAGACATCAACACTCAGATATCAACACTCAGATATCAACACTCAGATATCAACACTCAGACATCAACACTCAGATATCAACACTCGGACATCAACACTCAGATATCAACACTCAGACATCAACACTCAGATATCAACACTCAGACATCAACACTCAGATATCAACACTCGGACATCAACACTCAGATATCAACACTCAGACATCAACACTCAGATATCAACACTCAGACATCAACACTCAGATATCAACACTCAGATTTCAACACTCAGATATCAACACTCAGACATCAACACTCAGATATCAACACTCAGACATCAACACTCAGATATCAACACTCAGATATCAACACTCAGATATCAACACTCAGATATCAACACTCAGACATCAACACTCAGATATCAACACTCAGATATCAACACTCAGATATCAACACTCAGACATCAACACTCGGATATCAACACTCAGACATCAACACTCAGACATCAACACTCAGATATCAACACTCAGATATCAGCACTCAGATATCAACACTCAGATATCAAAACTCAGATATCAACACTCAGACATCAACACTCAGATATCAACACTCAGACATCAGCACTCAGATATCAACACTCATACATCAACACTCAGATATCAACACTCAGATATCAACACTCAGATATCAACACTCAGACATCAACACTCAGATATCAACACTCGGACATCAACACTATGATATAAACACTCAGATATCAACACTCAGACATCAACACGCAGATATCAACACTCAGATATCAACACTCAGATATCAACACTCAGATATCAACACTCAGACATCAACACTTAGATATCAACACTCAGATATCAACACTCAGATATCAACACTCAGACATCAACACTCAGATATCAACACTCAGACATCAACACTCAGATACCAACACTCAGATATCAACACTCAGATATCAACACTCAGATATGAACACTCAGTCATCAACACTCAGATATTAACACTCAGATATCAACACTCAGATATCAACACTCAGACATCAACACTCAGATATCAACACGCAGACATCAACACTCAGATATCAACACTCAGATATCAACACTCAGACATCAACACTCAGATATCAACACTCAGACATCAACACTCAGATATCAACACTCAGACATCAACATTCAGATAACAACACTCAGACATCAACACTCAGATATCAACACTCAGATATCAACACTCAGATACCAACACTCAGACATCAACACTCAGATATCAACACTCGGACATCAACACTCAGATATCAACACTCAGATATCAACACTCAGAGATCAACACTCAGATATCAACACTCAGATATCAACACTCAGATATCAACACTCAGATATCAACACTCAGACATCAACACTCAGATATCAACACTCAGACATCAACACTCAGATATCAACACTCAGATATGAACACTCAGTCATCAACACTCAGACATCAACACTCAGATATCAACACTCAGATATCAACACTCAGATATCAACACTCAGCCATCAACACTCAGATATCAACACTCAGATATCAACACTCAGATATCAACACTCAGATATCAACACTCAGATATGAACACTCAGTCATCAACACTCAGATATCAACACTCAGATATCAACACTCAGACATCAACACTCAGATATCAACACTCAGACATCAACACTCAGATATCAACACTCAGATATCAACACTCAGACATCAACACTCAGATATCAACACTCAGATATCAACACTCAGACATCAACACTCAGATATCAACACTCAGATATCAACACTCAGATATCAACACTCAGACATCAACACTCAGATATCAACACTCGGACATCAACACTCAGATATCAACACTCAGACATCAACACTCAGATATCAACACTCAGATATCAACACTCAGACATCAACACTCAGATATCAACACTCGGACATCAACACTCAGATATCAACACTCAGACATCAACACTCAGATATGAACACTCAGACATCAACACTCAGATATCAACACTCAGATTTCAACACTCAGATATCAACACTCAGACATCAACACTCAGATATCAACACTCAGACATCAACACTCAGATATCAACACTCAGATATCAACACTCAGATATCAACACTCAGATATCAACACTCAGACATCAACACTCAGATATCAACACTCAGATATCAACACTCAGATATCAACACTCAGACATCAACACTCAGATATCAACACTCAGACATCAACACTCAGACATCAACACTCAGATATCAACACTCAGATATCAGCACTCAGATATCAACACTCAGATATCAACACTCAGATATCAACACTCAGACATCAACACTCAGATATCAACACTCAGACATCAGCACTCAGATATCAACACTCATACATCAAAACTCAGATATCAACACTCAGATATCAACACTTAGATATCAACACTCAGACATCAACACTCAGATATCAACACTCGGACATCAACACTATGATATAAACACTCAGATATCAACACTCAGACATCAACACGCTGATATCAACACTCAGATATCAACACTCAGATATCAACACTCAGATATCAACACTCAGACATCAACACTTAGATATCAACACTCAGATATCAACACTCAGATATCAACACTCAGACATCAACACTCAGATATCAACACTCAGACATCAACACTCAGATACCAACACTCAGATATCAACACTCAGATATCAACACTCAGATATGAACACTCAGTCATCAACACTCAGATATTAACACTCAGATATCAACACTCAGATATCAACACTCAGACATCAACACTCAGATATCAACACGCAGACATCAACACTCAGATATCAACACTCAGATATCAACACTCAGACATCAACACTCAGATATCAACACTCAGACATCAACACTCAGATATCAACACTCAGACATCAACATTCAGATAACAACACTCAGACATCAACACTCAGATATCAACACTCAGATATCAACACTCAGATACCAACACTCAGACATCAACACTCAGATATCAACACTCGGACATCAACACTCAGATATCAACACTCAGATATCAACACTCAGATATCAACACTCAGATATCAACACTCAGATATCAACACTCAGATATCAACACTCAGATATCAACACTCAGACATCAACACTCAGATATCAACACTCAGACATCAACACTCAGATATCAACACTCAGATATCAACACTCAGATATCAACACTCAGACATCAACACTCAGATATCAACACTCAGACATCAACACTCAGATATCAACACTCAGATACCAACACTCAGATATCAACACTCAGATATCAACACTCAGACATCAACACTCAGATATCAACACTTAGATATCAACACTCAGATATCAACACTCAGACATCAACACTCAGATATCAACACTCAGACATCAACACTCAGACATCAACACTCATATATCAACACTCAGATATCAACACTCAGATATCAACACTCAGATATCAACACTCAGATATCAACACTCAGACATCAACACTCAGATATCAACACTCAGACATCAGCACTCAGATATCAACACTCAGACATCAACACTCAGATATCAACACTCAGATATCAACACTCAGATATCAACACTCAGATATAAACACTCAGATATCAACACTCGGACATCAACACTCAGATATCAGCACTCAGATATCAACACTCAGACATTAACACTCAGATATCAACACTCAGATATCAACACTCAGATATCAACACTCAGTTACAACACTCAGACATCAACACTCAGATATCAACACTCAGACATCAAAACTCAGATATCAACACTCAGATATCAACACTCAGATATCAACACTCAGACATCAACACTCAGATATCAACACTCAGACATCAACACTCAGATATCAACACTCAGATATCAACACTCAGATATCAACACTCAGATATCAACACTCAGACATCAACACTCAGATATCAACACTCAGATATCAACACTCAGATATCAACACTCAGACATCAACACTCAGATATCAACACTCAGACATCAACACTCAGACATCAACACTCAGATATCAACACTCAGATATCAACACTCAGATATCAACACTCAGATATCAACACTCAGATATCAACACTCAGATATCAACACTCAGACATCAACACTCAGATATCAACACTCAGATATCAACACTCAGATATCAACATTCAGATATTAACACTCAGATATCAACACTCAGATATCAGCACTCAGATATCAACACTCAGATATCAACACTCAGACATCAACACTCAGATATCAACACTCAGATATCAACACTCAGATATCAATACTCAGACATCAACACTCAGATATCAACACTCAGACATCAACACTCAGACATCAACACTCAGATATCAGCACTCAGATATCAACACTCAGATATCAACACTCAGATATCAACACTCAGACATCAACACTCAGATATCAATACTCAGACATCAACACTCAGATATCAACACTCAGATATCAACACTCAGATATCAACACTCAGATATCAACACTCAGATATCAACACTTAGACATAAACACTCAGATATCAACACTCAGATGTCAACACTCAGATATCAACGTTCAGATATCAACACTCAGATATCAACACTCAGATATCAACACTTAGATATCAACACTCAGATATAACACTCAGACATCAACACTCAGATATCAACGCTCAGATATCAACACTCAGATATCAACACTCAGATATCAACACTTAGATATCAACACTCAGATATCAACACTCAGATATCAACACTCAGACATCAACACTCAGATATCAACACTCAGACGTCATCACTCAGATATCAACACTCAGACATCAACACTCAGATATCAGCACTCAGACATCAACACTCAGACATCAACACTCAGATATCAACACTCAGATATCAACACTCAGATATCAACACTCAGACATCAACACTCAGACATCAACACTCAGATATCAACACTCAGATATCAACACTCAGATATCAACACTCAAATATCAACACTTAGACATCAACACTCAGATATCAACACTCAGATATCAACGTTCAGATATCAACACTCAGATATCAACACTCAGATATCAACACTCAGATATCAACACTCAGATATCAACACTCAGATATCAACACTCAGACATCAACACTCAGATATCAACACTCAGATATCAACACTCAGATATCTACACTCAGATATCAACACTGATATCAACACTCAGACATCAATACTCAGATATCAACACTCAGGCATCAATGATCAGATATCAACACTCAGATATCAACACTCAGATATCTACACTCAGATATCAACACTCAGACATCAATGATCAGATATCAACACTCAGATATCAACACTCAGATATCAATGATCAGATATCAACACTCAGATATCAACGCTGATGTCATCACTCAAATATCAACACTCAGATATCAACGCTCAGATATCAACACTGATATCAACATTCAGATATCAACGATCAGATAACACGCTGATATCAACACTCAGACATCAATACTCAGATATCAACACTCAGATATCAACACTCAGATATCAACACTCAGATATCAACGATCAGATATCAACACTCAGATATCAACACTCAGATATCAACACTCAGATATCAACGCTCAGATATCAACACTTAGATATCAACACTGATATCAACGCTCAGATATCAACACTCAGATATGAACTCTCAAATATCAACACTCAGATATCAACACTGATGTCAACACTCAGACTTCAACACTCAGATATAAACACTCAGATATCAACACTCAGATATCAAAGCTCAGATATCAACACTCAGATATCAACACTCAGATATCAACACTCAGATATCAACACTCAGATATCAACACTCAGATATCAACACTGATATCAACACTCTGATATCATCACTCAGATGTCAACGCTCAGATATCAACACTCAGATATCAACACTCAGATATCAACACTCAGATATCAACACTCAGATATCAACACTCAGATATCAACACTCAGATATCAACACTCAGATATCAACACTCAGGTATCAACGTTCAGATATCAACACTCAGATATCAACACTCAGATATCAACACTCAGATATCAACACTCAGATATCAACACTTAGATGTCAACACTCAGATATCAACACTCAGACATCAACGATCAGATATCAACACTCAGATATCAAAGCTCAGATATCAACACTCAGATATCAACACTCAGATATCAACACTCAGATATCAACACTCAGATATCAACACTCAGACATCAACGATCAGATATCAACACTCAGATATCAAAGCTCAGATATCAACACTCAGATATCAACACTCAGATATCAACACTCAGATATCAACGCTCAGATATCAACACTCAGATATCAACACTGATATCAACGCTCAGATATCAACACTCAGATATCAACACTCAAATATCAACACTCAGATATCAACACTGATATCAACACTCAGACATCAACACTCAGATATCAACACTCAGATATCAACACTCAGATATCAAAGCTCAGATATCAACACTCAGATATCAACACTCAGATATCAACACTCAGATATCAACACTCAGATATCAACACTCAGATATCAACACTCAGATATCAACACTCAGATATCAACGCTCAGATATCAACACTCAGATATCAACACTCAGATATCAACACTCAAATATCAACACTGATATCAACACTCTGATATCATCACTCAGATATCAACGCTCAGATATCAGCACTCAGATATCAACACTCAGATATCAACACTCAGACATCAACACTCAGATATCAACACTCAGATATCAACACTCAGATATCAACACTCAGATATCAACACTCAGATATCAACACACAGGTATCAACGTTCAGATATCAACACTCAGATATCAACACTCAGATATCAACACTCAGATATCAACACTCAGATATCAACACTTAGATGTCAACACTCAGATATCAACACTCAGACATCAACGATCAGATATCAACACTCAGATATCAAAGCTCAGATATCAACACTCAGATATCAACACTCAGATATCAACACTCGGATATCAACACTCAGATATCAACACTCAGGTATCAACGTTCAGATATCAACACTCAGATATCAACACTCAGATATCAACACTCAGATATCAACACTCAGATATCAACACTCAGATATCAACACTCAGATATCAACACTCAGATATCAACACTGATATCAACGCTCAGATATCAACACTCAGATATCAACACTCAGATATCAACACTCAGATATCAACACTCAGATATCAACACTGATATCAACACTCTGATATCATCACTCAGATGTCAACGCTCAGATATCAACACTCAGATATCAACACTCAGATATCAACACTCAGATATCAACACTCAGATATCAACACTCAGATATCAACACTCAGATATCAACACTCAGGTATCAACGTTCAGATATCAACACTCAGATATCAACACTCAGATATCAACACTCAGATATCAACACTCAGATATCAACACTTAGATGTCAACACTCAGATATCAACACTCAGACATCAACGATCAGATATCAACACTCAGATATCAAAGCTCAGATATCAACACTCAGATATCAACACTCAGATATCAACACTCAGATATCAACGCTCAGATATCAACACTCAGATATCAACACTGATATCAACGCTCAGATATCAACACTCAGATATCAACACTCAAATATCAACACTCAGATATCAACACTGATGTCAACACTCAGACTTCAACACTCAGATATCAACACTCAGATATCAACACTCAGATATCAAAGCTCAGATATCAACACTCAGATATCAACACTCAGATATCAACACTCAGATATCAACACTCAGATATCAACACTCAGATATCAACACTCAGATATCAACACTCAGATATCAACGCTCAGATATCAACACTCAGATATCAACACTCAGATATCAACACTCAAATATCATCACTGATATCAACACTCTGATATCATCACTCAGATATCAACGCTCAGATATCAACACTCAGATATCAACACTCAGATATCAACACTCAGACATCAACACTCAGATATCAACACTCAGATATCAACACTCAGATATCAACACTCAGATATCAACACTCAGATATCAACACACAGGTATCAACGTTCAGATATCAACACTCAGATATCAACACTCAGATATCAACACTCAGATATCAACACTCAGATATCAACACTTAGATGTCAACACTCAGATATCAACACTCAGACATCAACGATCAGATATCAACACTCAGATATCAAAGCTCAGATATCAACACTCAGATATCAACACTCAGATATCAACACTCAGATATCAACACTCAGATATCAACACTCAGGTATCAACGTTCAGATATCAACACTCAGATATCAACACTCAGATATCAACACTCAGATATCAACACTCAGATATCAACACTAAGATATCAACACTCAGATATCAACACTCAGATATCAACACTGATATCAACACTCTGATATCATCACTCAGGTGTCAACGCTCAGATATCAACACTCAGATATCAACACTCAGATATCAACACTCAGATATCAACACTCAGATATCAACACTCAGATATCAACACTCAGATATCAACACTCAGATATCAACACTCAGGTATCAACGTTCAGATATCAACACTCAGATATCAACACTCAGATATCAACACTCAGATATCAACACTCAGATATCAACACTTAGATGTCAACACTCAGATATCAACACTCAGAGATCAACGATCAGATATCAACACTCAGATATCAAAGCTCAGATATCAACACTCAGATATCAACACTCAGATATCAACACTCAGATATCAACGCTCAGATATCAACACTCAGATATCAACACTGATATCAACGCTCAGATATAAACACTCAGATATCAACACTCAAATATCAACACTCAGATATCAACACTGATGTCAACACTCAGACTTCAACACTCAGATATCAACACTCAGATATCAACACTCAGATATCAAAGCTCAGATATCAACACTCAGATATCAACACTCAGATATCAACACTCAGATATCAACACTCAGATATCAACACTCAGATATCAACACTCAGATATCAACACTCAGATATCAACACTCAGATATCAACACTCAGATATCAACACTCAGATATCAACACTCAGATATCAACACTGATATCAACACTCTGATATCAACACTCAGATATCAACGCTCAAATATCAACACTCAGATATCAACACTCAGATATCAACACTCAGACATCAACACTCAGATATCAACACTTAGATATCAACACTCAGATATCAACCCTCAGATATCAACACTCACATATCAACACTCAGATATCAACGTTCAGATATCAACACTCAGATATCAACACTCAGATATCAACACTCAGATATCAACACTCAGATATCAACACTTAGATGTCAACACTCAGATATCAACACTCAGACATCAACGATCAGATATCAACACTCAGATATCAAAGCTCAGATATCAACACTCAGATATCAACACTCAGATATCAACACTCAGATATCAACACTCAGATATCAACACTCAGGTATCAACGTTCAGATATCAACACTCAGGTATCAACACTCAGATATCAACACTCAGATATCAACACTCAGATATCAACACTCAGATATCAACACTCAGATATCAACACTCAGATATCAACACTCAGGTATCAACGTTCAGATATCAACACTCAGATATCAACACTTAGATGTCAACACTCAGATATCAGCTCCCAGATAACAACACTCAGATATCAACACTCAGATATCAACACTCAAATATCAACACTCAGATGTCAACAATGAGATATCAGCACTCAGATATCAGCACTCAGATATCAACACTTCTATCAACACTCTGATATCAACACTCAGATATCAACGCTCAGATATCAGCACTCAGATATCAACACTGCTATCAACACTCTGATATCAACACTCAGATATCAACGCTCAGATATCAGCACTCAGATATCAACACTCAGATATCAACACTCTGTTATCAACACTCTGATATCAACACTCTGATATCAACGCTCAGATATCAACACTCTGATATCAACACTCAGATATCAACGCTCAGATATCAGCACTCAGATATCAGCACTCAGATATCAACGCTCTGCTATCAACACTCTGATGTCAACACTCAGATATCAACGCTCAGATATCAGCACTCAGATATCAACACTCAGATATCAACACTCTGCTATCAACACTGATATCAACACTCTGATATCAACACTCTGATATCAACACTCAGATATCAACACTCTGCTATCAACACTCAGATATCAACACTCAGATATCAACTCCCAGATATCAATACTCAGATGGTAACACTCAGATGTCGACAATCAGATGACGACACTCAGATGTCGACACTCAGATGTCAGCGCTCAGATGTCGACTCTCAGATGTCAACACTCAGATGTCGACGCTCAGATGTCAACACTCAGATGTCGACACTCAGATGTCAACACTCAGATGTCGACACACAGATGTCGACACACAGATGTCGACACTCATATGTCGACGCTCAGATGTCAACACTCAGATGTCGACACACAGATGTCGACACACAGATGTCGACACTCAGATGTCGACGCTCAGATGTCAACACTCAGATGTCGACACACAGATGTCGACACACAGATGTCGACACACAGATGTCGACACACAGATGTCGACACTCAGATGTCGACACTCAGAAGTCAACAATCTTTTTCTGGGAAACGGTAAACAACATGATGTTTGTTCAACGACAAACAACAGATGTTCAACAAGAACAAAATCAAAGCTCCTCATTACAGAATAACAAACTTAAATGCAATTATTATTATTATTATTATTATTATTATTATTATTATTATTATTATTATAAATATTATTATATTCATGTGGAAGCGCTAAAATCGTAGTAGCCACACTGACCCTGGGGAACGAGAGGCAATCAAGTTCGATCCGAGGAAGAGGAGTGAAACTCCAACACCTTGGATCATGAGCCCTACACCGACACTTGTATCATGAAGGTAAGTGCATCATTAAGACACTTGTAACATGAAGGTAAGTGCATCATTAAGACACTTGTATCATGAAGGTAAGTGCATCATTAAGACACTTGTAACATGAAGGTAAGTGCATCATTAAGACACTTGTATCATGAAGGTAAGTGCTTCATTAAGACACTTGTATCATGAAGGTAAGTGCATCATTAAGACACTTGTAACATGAAGGTAAGTGCATCATTAAGACACTTGTATCATGAAGGTAAGTGCATCATTAAGACACTTGTATCATGAAGGTAAGTGCATCATTAAGACACTTGTAACATGAAGGTAAGTGCATCATTAAGACACTTGTAACATGAAGGTAAGTGCATCATTAAGACACTTGTAACATGAAGGTAAGTGCATCATTAAGACACTTGTAACATGAAGGTAAGTGCATCATTAAGACACTTGTAACATGAAGGTAAGTGCATCATTAAGACACTTGTATCATGAAGGTAAGTGCTTCATTAAGACACTTGTAACATGAAGGTAAGTGCATCATTAAGACACTTGTAACATGAAGGTAAGTGCATCATTAAGACACTTGTAACATGAAGGTAAGTGCATCATTAAGACACTTGTAACATGAAGGTAAGTGCATCATTAAGACACTTGTATCATGAAGGTAAGTGCATCATTAAGACACTTGTAACATGAAGGTAAGTGCATCATTAAGACACTTGTAACATGAAGGTAAGTGCATCATTAAGACACTTGTAACATGAAGGTAAGTGCATCATTAAGACACTTGTAACATGAAGGTAAGTGCATCATTAAGACACTTGTAACATGAAGGTAAGTGCATCATTAAGACACTTGTAACATGAAGGTAAGTGCTTCATTAAGACACTTGTAACATGAAGGTAAGTGCATCATTAAGACACTTGTAACATGAAGGTAAGTGCATCATTAAGACACTTGTATCATGAAGGTAAGTGCATCATTAAGACACTTGTAACATGAAGGTAAGTGCATCATTAAGACACTTGTATCATGAAGGTAAGTGCATCATTAAGACACTTGTAACATGAAGGTAAGTGCATCATTAAGACACTTGTATCATGAAGGTAAGTGCTTCATTAAGACACTTGTAACATGAAGGTAAGTGCATCATTAAGACACTTGTAACATGAAGGTAAGTGCATCATTAAGACACTTGTAACATGAAGGTAAGTGCATCATTAAGACACTTGTAACATGAAGGTAAGTGCATCATTAAGACACTTGTATCATGAAGGTAAGAGCATCATTAAGACACTTGTAACATGAAGGTAAGTGCATCATTAAGACACTTGTAACATGAAGGTAAGTGCATCATTAAGACACTTGTAACATGAAGGTAAGTGCATCATTAAGACACTTGTAACATGAAGGTAAGTGCATCATTAAGACACTTGTAACATGAAGGTAAGTGCATCATTAAGACACTTGTAACATGAAGGTAAGTGCATCATTAAGACACTTGTAACATGAAGGTAAGTGCATCATTAAGACACTTGTATCATGAAGGTAAGTGCATCATTAAGACACTTGTAACATGAAGGTAAGTGCATCATTAAGACACTTGTAACATGAAGGTAAGTGCATCATTAAGAAACTTGTAACATGAAGGTAAGTGCATCATTAAGACACTTGTAACATGAAGGTAAGTGCATCATTAAGACACTTGTAACATGAAGGTAAGAGCATCATTAAGACACTTGTATCATGAAGGTAAGTGCTTCATTATGACACTTGTATCATGAAGGTAAGTGCATCATTAAGACACTTGTAACTTGAAGGTAAGTGCATCATTAAGACACTTGTATCATGAAGGTAAGTGCATCATTAAGACACTTGTATCATGAAGGTAAGTGCATCATTAAGACACTTGTAACATGAAGGTAAGTGCATCATTAAGACACTTGTATCATGAAGGTAAGTGCATCATTAAGACACTTGTAACATGAAGGTAAGTGCATCATTAAGACACTTGTATCATGAAGGTAAGTGCATCATTAAGACACTTGTAACATGAAGGTAAGTGCATCATTAAGACACATGTAACATGAAGGTAAGTGCATCATTAAGACACTTGTAACATGAAGGTAAGTGCATCATTAAGACACTTGTATCATGAAGGTAAGTGCATCATTAAGACACTTGTAACATGAAGGTAAGTGCATCATTAAGACACTTGTAACATGAAGGTAAGTGCATCATTAAGACACTTGTATCATGAAGGTAAGTGCATCATTAAGACACTTGTAACATGAAGGTAAGAGCATCATTAAGACACTTGTAACATGAAGGTAAGTGCATCATTAAGACACTTGTATCATGAAGGTAAGTGCATCATTAAGACACTTGTGTCATGAAGGTAAGTGCATCATTAAGACACTTGTAACATGAAGGTAAGTGCATCATTAAGACACTTGTATCATGAAGGTAAGTGCTTCATTAAGACACTTGTAACATGAAGGTAAGTGCATCATTAAGACACTTGTAACATGAAGGTAAGTGCATCATTAAGACACTTGTAACATGAAGGTAAGTGCTTCATTAAGACACTTGTAACATGAAGGTAAGTGCTTCATTAAGACACTTGTAACATGAAGGTAAGTGCATCATTAAGACACTTGTAACATGAAGGTAAGTGCATCATTAAGACACTTGTATCATGAAGGTAAGTGCATCATTAAGACACTTGTGTCATGAAGGTAAGTGCATCATTAAGACACTTGTAACATGAAGGTAAGTGCATCATTAAGACACTTGTATCATGAAGGTAAGTGCTTCATTAAGACACTTGTAACATGAAGGTAAGTGCATCATTAAGACACTTGTAACATGAAGGTAAGTGCATCATTAAGACACTTGTATCATGAAGGTAAGTGCATCATTAAGACACTTGTAACATGAAGGTAAGTGCATCATTAAGACACTTGTAACATGAAGGTAAGTGCATCATTAAGACACTTGTATCATGAAGGTAAGTGCATCATTAAGACACTTGTGTCATGAAGGTAAGTGCATCATTAAGACACTTGTATCATGAAGGTAAGTGCATCATTAAGACACTTGTAACATGAAGGTAAGTGCATCATTAAGACACTTGTATCATGAAGGTAAGTGCATCATTAAGACACTTGTAACATGAAGGTAAGTGCATCATTAAGACACTTGTAACATGAAGGTAAGTGCATCATTAAGACACTTGTAACATGAAGGTAAGTGCATCATTAAGACACTTGTAACATGAAGGTAAGTGCATCATTAAGACACTTGTAACATCATATTAAGTGCTGGGGGGCCCAGGTGAAACAAATTGGGGGCCCCTGAATAGAGAGGAAGTGAGGGAGAGGGAGAGAGGGTGAGGGGGAGTGAGGAGTGAGGGGAGAGAGAAGTGAGGGAGAATGAGGGGGAGTGAGGGAAAGTGAGGGGGCGTGAGAAGGAGTGAGGGGGAGTGAGGGAAAGTGAGGGGGAGTGAGGAGTGAGGGAGAGTGAGAAGGAGTGAGGGGACAGAGGGAAAGCGAGGAGTGAGGGGTAATTATTGAGAGTGAGGATTAGTGGGGAGAGTGAAGGTTAATGAAGGGGAAGAGGTAAGAGTGAGAAGGAGTGAGGGGGAGTTAGAAGGAGTGGGGATGAGTTAGGGGGAGTGAGGGGTGATTGAGGGGGGAGAGGGAAGAGTCCCGGACAGGAGGGAAGTTACCCACTACCATCACACTTATTAAAAGTTTTTCCCACCAGTTCACACACCAGTTCTAACACACACACCAGTTCACACACCAGTTCACACACCAGTTCTAACACACACACCAGTTCACACACCAGTTCACACACCAGTTCTAACACACACACCAGTTCACACACCAGTTCACACACCAGTTCTAACACACACACCAGTTCACACACCAGTTCACACACCAGTTCTAACACACACACCAGTTCACACACCAGTTCTAACACCAGTTCACACACACACACACCAGTTCACACACACCAGTTCATGCCCACACACCAGTTCAAACACACACCAGTTCACACACCAGTTCACACACACACCAGTTCAAACACACACCAGTTCAAACACACACACCAGTTCACACACCAGTTCACACACCAGTTCAAACACACACACACCAGTTCACACACCAGTTCAAACACACACACACCAGTTCGTACACACACACCAGTTCACACACCAGTTCACACACCAGTTCACACACCAGTTCTAACACACACACCAGTTCACACACCAGTTCACACACCAGTTCTAACACACACACCAGTTCACACACCAGTTCACACACCAGTTCACACACACACACACCAGTTCACACACACACACACCAGTTCACACACACACACCAGTTCACACACCAGTTCACACACCAGTTCACACACACACACACCAGTTCACACACACACACACCAGTTCACACACACACACCAGTTCACACACCAGTTCACACACCAGTTCACACACACACACACCAGTTCACACACACACACACCAGTTCACACACACACACCAGTTCACACACCAGTTCAAACACACACACACCAGTTCACACACCAGTTCAAACACACACACACCAGTTCGTACACACACACCAGTTCACACACCAGTTCGTACACACACACCAGTTCACACACCAGTTCGTACACACACACCAGTTCATACCAGTTCAAACACATATACCAGTTCATACACACACACCAGTTCATACACCAGTTCATACCAGTTCAAACACATATACCAGTTCATACACACACACCAGTTCATACACCAGTTCATACCAGTTCAAACACATATACCAGTTCATACACACACACCAGTTCATACACCAGTTCATACCAGTTCAAACACATATACCAGTTCAAACACATATACCAGTTCATACACACACACCAGTTCATACACCAGTTCATACCAGTTCAAACACACACACCAGTTCATACACCAGTTCATACACACACACCAGTTCACACACCAGCTCAAACACACCAGTTCACACACCAGTTCATACACCAGTTCATACACACACACCAGTTCACACACCAGTTCACACACACACCAGTTCACACACGGAGGTATGATAAAGCTCACGGTTCAGGGAGAGTGACCTAGTAGCGTCCAGTGAAGAGGAGGGGCCAGGAGCTTGGACTCGACCCCTGCAATCTCAATTAGGTGAGTACATACCAGTTCACACACACACACCAGTTCACACACACATATGTGGATGACATGATGGAAGGGTTAGACTCAGAAGTGTCCCTGTTCGCAGATGATGTGAAGTTAATGACGAGAATTAAATCAGATGAGGATCAGGCAGGACTTAAAAGAGACCTGGACAGACTGGACACCTGGTCCAGCAACTGGCTTCTCGAATTTAACCCCGCCAAATGCAAAGTCATGAAGATCGGGGAAGGGCAAAGAAGACCGCAGACAGAGTATAGGCTAGGTGGCCAAAGACTGCAAACCTCGCTCAAGAAGAAAGATCTTGGCGTGAGTATAACACCGAGCATGTCTCCGGAAGCACTCATCAACCAGATAAGTGCTGCAGCATATGGGCGCCTGGCAAACCTGAGATTAGCGTTCCGATACCTAAGTAAGGAATCTTTCAAGACACTGTACACCGTGTACGTCAGGCCCATACTGGAGTATGCAGCACTAGTTTGGAACCCACACCGGGTCAAGCACGTTAAGAAATTAGAGAAAGTGCAAAGGTTTGCGACAAGGTTAGTTCCAGAGCTAAGGGGAATATCCTACGAAGAAAGGTTAAGGGAAATCGGCCTGACCACACTGGAGGACAGGAGGGTTAGGGGAGACATGATAACGACATACAAAATACTGCGTGGAATAATCAAGGTGGATAGAGACCGGATGTTCCAGGGAGGGGACACAGAAACAAGGGGTCACTCTTGGAAGTTGAAGACTCAGACGAGTCACAGGGATGTTAGGAAGTATTTCTTCAGTCATAGAGTTGTCAGGAAGTGGAACAGTCTGGCGAGTGATGTAGTGGGGGCAGAAACCATACATAGGTTTAAGACGAGGTATGATAAAGCTCATGGAGCAGGGAGAGAGAGGACCTAGTAGCGTTCAGTGAAGAGGCGGGGCCAGGAGCTGAGTCTCGACCCCCTCCAACCACAATTAGGTGAGTACACACCAGTTCACACACAAGTTCACACACCAGTTTACACACACCAGTTCACACACACCAGTTCACACACACCAGGCAGGATCCATACATAGCTTTAAGCAGAGGTATGATAAAGCTCACGGTTCAGGGAGAGTGACCTAGTAGCGATCAGTGTGAAAGTTAAGACACATGTGCAACATCTGGATATCTTTATTGTAGTAGACGTTTCGCCATCCAGTGGCTTTATCAATACAGATTCTAGGACATAATAGGAAGACAGTAGAACTATATACAAAAGATGAGGTAATCAGTCCCTCGGCCTTGGAGTTAGTGTTCACAGCGATCAGTGAAGAGGCTGGGCCAGGAGCTCGGACTCGACCCCCGCAACCTCAACTAGGTGAGTACAACTAGGTGAGTACCAGTTCTCATACACCAGTTCACACACACACCAGTTCACACAACAGTTTACATACACACCAGTTCACACAACAGTTTACACACACCCACCAGTTCACACAACAGTTTACACACACACACCAGTTCACACAACAGTTTACACACACACCAGTTCACATAACAGTTTACACCCACCAGTTCACACAACAGTTTACACACACACCAGTTCACACAACAGTTTACACACACACCAGTTCACATAACAGTTTACACCCACCAGTTCACACAACAGTTTACACACACTAGTTCACACAACAGTTTACACACACACAACAGTTTACACACACCAGTTCACACAACAGTTTACACACACACACCAGTTCACACAACAGTTTACACACACACCAGTTCACACAACAGTTTACACACACACCAGTTCACACAACAGTTTACACACACACACACCAGTTCACACAACAGTTTACACACACACCAGTTCACACAACAGTTTTCACACACAGACACACACACCAGTTCACACAACAGTTTACACACACACCAGTTCACACAACAGTTTACACACACACCAGTTCACACAACAGTTTACACACACACCAGTTCACACAACAGTTTACACACACACACCAGTTCACACAACAGTTTACACACACACACCAGTTCACACAACAGTTTACACACACACACACCACTTCACACACACACCAATTCACACACACCAAACAACAATCTTCCACACATCTATCACAACAGGGCGACTACCTAAGGTGTGGAAGACAGCAAATGTAGTCCCAATTTTTGAGAAAGAAGACAGACACGCAGCATTAAACTACAGACCAGTGTCATTTGCATGTATTGTATGCAAAGTCACGGAGAAGATTATCAGGAGAAGAGTGATGGAGCACCTAGAAAGGAATGAGCTTATCAGTTGGATATGCTGAATGCTGAAGACAGAGTAAAACAACTGAAGCTAAATCATGTTTATAAAATTGCTCACAAACAATGTCCAGAATATCTTGCTGTCAATTTTGTCAAGGTTGGGAACCAAAGCAATCATAGTACTAGGGGGAGAGAGCACAACTTTGTAGTACCCACAGTCAGTGGCCAGGCGTCAAACACATTTTATTGTACAGCAATAAAGGAATGGAACAGACTACCCTCACATGTCAAAGCCAGTCATAGCATGAACCAGTTCAAGAAGAGTGCCAAAAGGTGTCTGATGAATGTAGCTACAGAAAGGGAGGGGAATGATTTTCTATTTTTTATCTAACATACGTGTAAATTTTACCTTATTCCTAGTGATGACCCTCGTATTGTAGATAGTCTTAATGACCCTCGTGTAGTAGATAGTCTTTTTAGTATGATAATAAGATGTTATCTTCATTGTAGAATAATAAGAAAATATTATAACCTTTATATTATAATAATAAGGTAAAAGGACCCCAATGGAAATAAGTCACTCTGTCTGACTTTTTTGGGTTATCCCAGGTTCTCTACACATATGCTGCTATGTATGATAATTCTATGTAACTGTATTTGTGTATACCTGAATAAACTTACTTACTTACTTACTTACTAACGACAACCAGCACAGTTTCAGGGTAGGGAAATCCTGTGTCACAAAGCTACTGGAGTTCTATGGCAAGGTAACAGCGGTAAGGCAAGAGAGAGAGAGAGAGAGAGAGAGAGAGAGAGAGAGAGAGAGAGAGAGAGAGAGAGAGAGAGAGAGAGAGAGAGAGAGAGAGAGACAGACAGACAGACAGACAGAGACAGAGACAGACAGAGAGAGAGAGATCCTTCAGCCAGAGATCAGTGTTTGTATATTTCGCCTGCTCTTGCGAATTCCTTGCATATATATAAAATATATATATATATATATATATATATATATATATATATATATATATATATATATATATATATATATATATATATATATATATATATACATAAATATATTTATATAAGAATCCATGTGTATGTTTGTGTGAGTCCCAAAACAATCTTGTTTGTGTTGTAACTGCGTTTATTTGTGAATTAACTCACGACTTTAAACTAAAACATCGTAGCCCTGAACCCATTTCCTTGTGGCCCTGAATAAGAGTGCTCGTGGCCCTGAACAAGTGTGCTCGTGGTCACTAAGCAAGTGTGCTTGTAGCCCTGAAAAGAATTTGCTCGTAACCCTGAACGTTGTGCTTGTAGCCCTGGAAATGTGTGATCGTGGCTTCTAAATAAGTGTGCTTGTAACCCTGAAGAAGTGTGCTAACGACCCTAAACAAGTTTGTTCGTGGCCCTTAAAAAGGGTTCTCATGGAACTGAACAAATGTGCTTATGGCCCCTAAACAGGTTTGCTTGTGGCTCCTAAATGTGTTTTGGTTCCTAAACAAGAGCGCTCGTGGCTCTAGAGCAAGTTGTTTTTGACACTGAGTCAGCGTGATAGTGGCCCTGAACCAGCTAACATGTGACCCCCTGACACATGCTCATTGCACGTGTTGTTGTTCTCCAGAGAGATCAACTTCTCTTCCCCGGCTTCCCCGGCTTCCCCGGCCAGGTTCCCCGGCCACATCCGGCACTAGTGCTTCTGGCAATCTTTGACCTCTTGTTCCCTCCAGGTAAATATTATGCCTGTCCCATGTTTCTTACTCGTCCCTTGTAACTTTAATTCTTTCCTAAGTCAGTACTGTTACTGTCCCATGATTCTTACCGTCCCATGTAATACACGCGTGTTACTGCCCTTCTTTTATTCATTTAGTTACTGTCTCAGGTAATACGTATGCGAAACATCAAGAAACCTCCAAATACGTATTTCAGAACACCAGTACGCAAGCAGGTCTGATGATCCAAGGAATGCCTGTGTACAACACCGTAATTCACACAACCATTTAATAAACTACAGAAACTCAAGACTTATCACCAGAGAAGACAACACTCAATACCGAAGAATCCTGGAATCATCACTTATCTCTACATCCAGCAACTTCAACCAGAACAATGGCTTCTATAACATAGCTGAACCACTTGCCAAGAAACGTCTTCATCGCTATTCCACATAACATAGGAATGGAGGAACACTGCAGAAAGTCTACTCACACTTATCCAATCTCCCTTCCAAGCTACCCAAGAGTTTAGACTCTATAACCCCACCCAGTAGATCATCAGATTTTTTTTTTTTTTTTTTTTTTATTCGCCGGTATTCTCCCGGCCCGGGTCTCACATCAAATGCAGCATACTCCACCTGACCCAGCATTCTGAACCTGACTATAAATACGCGCGTACCTTCCACCCCAGGTAGGTCCCGTGATAGTGACATATCCTCTACCTCACTAGTGTCCACAGTTGGGAGTACATACGGTGTTGTCGCTTGTGAGATGCACCAGATGAACTGACCAGAAGAGTGCTTGAACAGCATACCTTGCATCATTGTAAAACCTTCTCTCCTTCTGGAGTTAAGACCCGTGCCAGGACTCCGGTCTTGGCGAACATTATACATACATACACCCCAGGTAGATCTGTTTGTGACTTGAAAAAGCTCACTGTGTGGGCGAAACGTTGTCAATAAAGGATCACATTATACTGCATATGTGTTTATATTTCCAGATGCAAGGTAGGTGACCCTGGGGCTCCCATCCCTACTCTGACTGGCAGCCCTCCAGTACAGACTGGTAGTTGCCTCGTACGCCAATGGTACGCTCATCCGAACAGGCAAAAATCTACCGTTTTTGAAGCTGGTTGTTGATTTATATGAAGGAGTGTAGTTACATATGATGCATCTTGTACATAAGAAAATACTCAAGACTTTTCCATAACAATCTTTGTCCAGCCAGATCCTGTCTGATACCTGTTACTGCTCTTCTTCTCCCATCTTGGATCTCTTACTGACTCAGGTATCATCTGTCTGTGGATCCAGGTATCATCTGATTGCTGACCCAGGCATCATCTGTCCCTGACGACCCATGAATCATCTGACTGCTGATTCAGGTATCATCTGCCTGCTGACTCAGGTATTAGCTCTCTGGTGACTCAGGTATTATGTATCTGCTGACTTAGGTATTATCTGTCTGCTGACTAAGATATATGTCTTCTGACTAAGGTATCATGTCTGCTGACTCAGGTATCATGTATGATGAATCATGTATCATGTCTGCTGACGACTCAGATATGTCTGTTGACTCAGGTGTCATGTATTCTGAGTCAGATATGTCTGCTGACTCAGGTATCATGTCTTCCGACTCAGGTATAATGTATGATGACTCAGGTATCATGTATGATGACTCAGGTATCATGTATGATGACTCATGTATCATGTATGCTGACTCAGGTATCATGTATGATGACTCGGGTCATGTATGATGACTCAGGTATCACGTTTGCTGACTCAGGTATCATGTATGATGACTCAGGTATCAGGTATGATGACTCAGGTATCATGTATGATGACTCAGGTATCATGTATGATGACTCAGATATCATGTATGATGACTCAGGTATCACGTTTGCTGACTCAGGTATCATGTATAATGACTCAGGTATCATGTCTGTTGACTCAGGTATCATGTATGATGACTCAGGTATCATGTATGATGACTCGGGTCATGTATGATGACTCAGGTATCACGTTTGCTGACTCAGGTATCATGTATGATGACTCAGGTATCAGGTATGATGACTCAGGTATCATGTATGATGACTCAGGTATCATGTATGATGACTCAGGTATGTATGATGACTCAGGTATCACGTTTGCTGACTCAGGTATCATGTATGATGACTCAGGTATCATGTCTGTTGACTCAGGTATCATGCATGATGACTCAGGTATCATGTATGATGACTCATGTATGATGTATGATAACTCAAGTATCATGTATGATGACTCAGGTATCATGTATGATGACTCATGTATGATGACTCAAGTATCATGTATGATGACTCACTTATCATGTATGATGACTCAGGTATCATGTATGATGACTCAGGTATCAGGTATGATGACTCAGGTATCATGTATGATGACTCAGGTATCACGTTTGCTGACTCAGGTATCATGTATGATGACTCAGGTATCATGTCTGTTGACTCAGGTATCATGTATGATGACTCAGGTATCATGTATGATGACTCGGGTCATGTATGATGACTCAGGTATCACGTTTGCTGACTCAGGTATCATGTATGATGACTCAGGTATCAGGTATGATGACTCAGGTATCATGTATGATGACTCAGGTATCATGTATGATGACTCAGGTATCATGTATGATGACTCAGGTATCACGTTTGCTGACTCAGGTATCATGTATGATGACTCAGGTATCATGTCTGTTGACTCAGGTATCATGTATGATGACTCAGGTATCATGTATGATGACTCATGTATGATGTATGATGACTCAAGTATCATGTATGATGACTCAGGTATCATGTATGATGATTCATGTATGATGTATGATGACTCAAGTATCATGTATGATGACTCACTTATCATGTATGATGACTCAGGTATCATGTATGATGACTCAGGTATCAGGTATGATGACTCAGGTATCATGTATGATGACTCAGGTATCATGTATGGTGACTCATGTATCATGTATGATGACTCAGGTATCATGTATGATGACTCAGGTATCATGTATGCTGACTCAGGTATCATGTATGATGACTCAGGTATCACGTTTGCTGACTCAGGTATCATGTATGCTGACTCATGTATCATGTATGATGACTCAGGTATCATGTATGGTGTATGGTGTATCGTGTATGGTGACTCATGTATCATGTATGCTGACTCAGGTATCATGTATGATGACTCAGGTATCATGTATGCTGACTCAGATATCATGTATGATGACTCAGGTATCATGTATGCTGACTCAGGTATCATGTATGATGACTCAGGTATCAGGTATGATGACTCAGGTATCATGTATGATGACTCAGGTATCATGTCTGTTGACTCAGGTATCATGTATGATGACTCAGGTATCATGTATGATGACTCATGTATCATGTATGATGACTCAGGTATCATGTATGATGACTCATTTATGATGTATGATGACTCAGGTATCATGTATGATGACTCACTTATCATGTATGATGACTCAGGTATCATGTATGGTGACTCATGTATCATGTATGCTGACTCAGGTATCATGTATGATGACTCAGGTATCATGTATGATGACTCAGGTATCATGTATGATGACTCAGGTATCATGTATGATGACTCATGTATCATGTATGATGACTCAGGTATCATGTATGATGACTCAGGTATCATGTATGCTGACTCAGGTATCATGTATGATGACTCAGGCATCATGTTTGATGACTCAGGTATCATGTATGATGACTCAGGTATCATGTATGATGACTCAGGTATCATGTATGATGACTCATGTATCATGTATGCTGACTCAGGTATCATGTATGCTGACTCAGGTATCATGTATGATGACTCAGGTATCATGTATGATGACTCAGGTATCATGTATGATGACTCATGTATCATGTATGCTGACTCAGGTATCATGTATGATGACTCATGTATCATGTATGATGACTCAGGTATCATGTATGATGACTCAGGTATCATGTATGCTGACTCAGGTGTCATGTATGATGACTCAGGTATCATGTATGATGACTCATGTATCATGTATGATGACTCAGGTATCATGTATAATGACTCAGGTATCATGTATGATGACTCAGGTATCATGTATGCTGACTCAGGTATCATGTATGATGACTCAGGTATCATGTATGATGACTCATGTATCATGTATGCTGACTCAGGTATCATGTATGATGACTCATGTATCATGTATGATGACTCAGGTATCATGTATGATGACTCAGGTGTCATGTATGCTGACTCAGGTGTCATGTATGATGACTCAGGTATCATGTATGATGACTCATGTATCATGTATGATGACTCAGGTATCATGTATGATGACTCAGGTATCATGTATGATGACTCAGGTATCATGTATGCTGACTCAGGTATCATGTATGATGACTCAGGTATCATGTATGATGACTCATGTATTATGTATGATGACTCAGGTATCATGTATGATGACTCAGGTATCATGTATGATGACTCATGTATCATGTATGATGACTCAGGTATGTATGATGACTCATGTATCATGTATGATGACTCATGTATCATGTATGATGACTCAAGTATCATGTATGATGACTCATGTATCATGTATGCTGACTCAGGTATCATGTATGATGACTCAGGTATCATGTATGATGACTCAGGTATCATGTATGATGACTCAGGTATCATGTATGATGACTCAGGTATCATGTATGATGAATCAGTTATCTGTCTGCTGACTCAGGTATTAGCTCTCTGGTGACTCAGGTATTATGTATCTGTTGACTTAGGTATTATCTGTCTGCTGACTCAGGTATTATCTACCTATTGACTCAGATATATGTCTGCTGACTTAGGTATCATGTATGATGAATCACGTATCATATCTGCTGACAACTCAGATATGTCTGCTGACTCAGGTGTTATTTTCTGCTGAATCAGATATGTCTGCTGATTCAGGTATCATGTAAGATGACACAGGTATAATGTATGATGATTCAGGTATCATGTATGATGACTTAGGTATAATGTATGATGACTCAGGTATCATGTATGATGATTCAGGTATCATGTATGATGACTCAGGTATCATGTATGATGACTCAGGTATCATGTATGATGACTCAGGTATCATGTATGATGACTCAGGTATCATGTATGATGACTCAGGTATCATGTATGATGACTCAGGTATCATGTATGATGATTCATGTATCATGTATGCTGACTCAGGTATCATGTATGATGACTCAGGTATCACGTTTGCTGACTCAGGTATCATGTATGCTGACTCATGTATCATGTATGATGACTCAGGTATCATGTATGGTGTATCGTGTATGGTGACTCATGTATCGTGTATGCTGACTC
The DNA here is from genome assembly GCF_038502225.1 of Cherax quadricarinatus. NCBI lineage: Eukaryota > Metazoa > Arthropoda > Malacostraca > Decapoda > Parastacidae > Cherax > Cherax quadricarinatus. The sequence continues at coordinate 24,587,882 of NC_091320.1, read as the reverse complement.
AGGTATCATGTATGATGACTCAGGTATCATGTATGCTGACTCAGATATCATGTATGATGACTCAGGTATCATGTATGCTGACTCAGGTATCATGTATGATGACTCAGGTATCAGGTATGATGACTCAGGTATCATGTATGATGACTCAGGTATCATGTCTGTTGACTCAGGTATCATGTATGATGACTCAGGTATCATGTATGATGACTCATGTATCATGTATGATGACTCAGGTATCATGTATGATGACTCATGTATGATGTATGATGACTCAGGTATTATGTATGATGACTCACTTATCATGTATGATGACTCAGGTATCATGTATGGTGACTCATGTATCATGTATGCTGACTCAGGTATCATGTATGATGACTCAGGTATCATGTATGATGACTCAGGTATCATGTATGATGACTCAGGTATCATGTATGATGACTCATGTATCATGTATGATGACTCAGGTATCATGTATGATGACTCAGGTATCATGTATGCTGACTCAGGTATCATGTATGATGACTCAGGCATCATGTTTGATGATTCAGGTATCATGTATGATGACTCAGGTATCATGTATGATGACTCAGGTATCATGTATGATGACTCATGTATCATGTATGCTGACTCAGGTATCATGTATGCTGACTCAGGTATCATGTATGATGACTCAGGTATCATGTATGATGACTCAGGTATCATGTATGATGACTCATGTATCATGTATGCTGACTCAGGTATCATGTATGATGACTCATGTATCATGTATGATGACTCAGGTATCATGTATGATGACTCAGGTATCATGTATGCTGACTCAGGTGTCATGTATGATGACTCAGGTATCATGTATGATGACTCATGTATCATGTATGATGACTCAGGTATCATGTATAATGACTCAGGTATCATGTATGATGACTCAGGTATCATGTATGCTGACTCAGGTATCATGTATGATGACTCAGGTATCATGTATGATGACTCATGTATCATGTATGCTGACTCAGGTATCATGTATGATGACTCATGTATCATGTATGATGACTCAGGTATCATGTATGATGACTCAGGTGTCATGTATGCTGACTCAGGTGTCATGTATGATGACTCAGGTATCATGTATGATGACTCATGTATCATGTATGATGACTCAGGTATCATGTATGATGACTCAGGTATCATGTATGATGACTCAGGTATCATGTATGCTGACTCAGGTATCATGTATGATGACTCAGGTATCATGTATGATGACTCATTTATTATGTATGATGACTCAGGTATCATGTATGATGACTCAGGTATCATGTATGATGACTCATGTATCATGTATGATGACTCAGGTATGTATGATGACTCATGTATCATGTATGATGACTCATGTATCATGTATGATGACTCAAGTATCATGTATGATGACTCATGTATCATGTATGCTGACTCAGGTATCATGTATGATGACTCAGGTATCATGTATGATGACTCAGGTATCATGTATGATGACTCAGGTATCATGTATGATGACTCAGGTATCATGTATGATGAATCAGTTATCTGTCTGCTGACTCAGGTATTAGCTCTCTGGTGACTCAGGTATTATGTATCTGTTGACTTAGGTATTATCTGTCTGCTGACTCAGGTATTATCTACCTATTGACTCAGATATATGTCTGCTGACTTAGGTATCATGTATGATGAATCACGTATCATATCTGCTGACAACTCAGATATGTCTGCTGACTCAGGTGTTATTTTCTGCTGAATCAGATATGTCTGCTGATTCAGGTATCATGTAAGATGACACAGGTATAATGTATGATGATTCAGGTATCATGTATGATGACTTAGGTATAATGTATGATGACTCAGGTATCATGTATGATGATTCAGGTATCATGTATGATGACTCAGGTATCATGTATGATGACTCAGGTATCATGTATGATGACTCAGGTATCATGTATGATGACTCAGGTATCATGTATGATGACTCAGGTATCATGTATGATGACTCAGGTATCATGTATGATGATTCATGTATCATGTATGATGACTCGGGTATCATGTATGATGATTCAGGTATCAGGTATCATGTATGATGACTCAGGTATCATGTATGATTACTCAGGTATCATGTATGATGACTCAGGTATCATGTATGATGACTCAGGTATCATGTATGATGACTCAGATATCATGAATGATGACTTAGGTATCATGTATGATGACTCAGGTATCATGTATGATGACTCATGCATCATGTATGATGACTCAGGTATCATGTATGATGACTCAGGTATCATGTACAATGACTCAGGTATCATGTATGATGACTCAGGTATCATGTACAATGACTCAGGTATCATGTATGATGACTCAGGTATCATGTACAATGACTCAGGTATCATGTATGGTGACTCAGGTATCATGTACAATGACTCAGGTATCATGTATGATGACTCAGGTATCATGTATGATGACTCATGTATCATGTATGCTGACTCAGGTATCATGTATGATGACTCAGGTATCATGTATGATGACTCAGGTATCATGTATGATGACTCAGGTATCATGTATGATGACTCAGGTATCATGTATGATGAATCAGTTATCTGTCTGCTGACTCAGGTATTAGCTCTCTGGTGACTCAGGTATTATGTATCTGTTGACTTAGGTATTATCTGTCTGCTGACTCAGGTATTATCTACCTATTGACTCAGATATATGTCTGCTGACTTAGGTATCATGTATGATGAATCACGTATCATATCTGCTGACAACTCAGATATGTCTGCTGACTCAGGTGTTATTTTCTGCTGAATCAGATATGTATGCTGACTCAGATATCATGTATGATGACTCAGGTATCATGTATGCTGACTCAGGTATCATGTATGATGACTCAGGTATCAGGTATGATGACTCAGGTATCATGTATGATGACTCAGGTATCATGTATGATGACTCAGGTATCATGTATGATGACTCAGGTATCATGTATGATGACTCAGGTATCATGTATGATGACTCAGGTATCATGTATGATGACTCAGGTATCATGTATGATGACTCAGGTATCATGTATGATGACTCAGGTATCACGTTTGCTGACTCAGGTATCATGTATGATGACTCAGGTATCATGTCTGTTGACTCAGGTATCATGTATGATGACTCATGTATCATGTATATGACTCAGGTATCTCAGGTATCATGTATGATGACTCAGGTATCATGTATGATGACTCATGTATCATGTATGCTGACTCAGGTATCATGTATGATGACTCATGTATCATGTATGATGACTCAGGTATCATGTATGATGACTCAGGTATCATGTATGCTGACTCAGGTGTCATGTATGATGACTCAGGTATCATGTATAACTCATGTATCATGTATGATGACTCAGGTATCATGTATGATGACTCATGTATCATGTATGATGACTCAGGTATCATGTATGATGACTCAGGTATCATGTATGATGACTCAGGTATCATGTATGATGACTCAGGTATCATGTATGATGACTCATGTATCATGTATGATGACTCAGGTATCATGTATGATGACTCATGTATCATGTATGCTGACTCAGGTATCATGTATGATGACTCAGGTATCATGTTTGATGACTCAGGTATCATGTATCATGACTCAGGTATCATGTATGATGACTCAGGTATCATGTATGATGACTCATGTATCATGTATGCTGACTCAGGTATCATGTATGCTGACTCAGGTATCATGTATGATGACTCAGGTATCATGTATGATGACTCAGGTATCATGTATGATGACTCATGTATCATGTATGCTGACTCAGGTATCATGTATGATGACTCAGGTATCATGTATGATGACTCATGTATCATGTATGCTGACTCAGGTATCATGTATGATGACTCATGTATCATGTATGATGACTCAGGTATCATGTATGATGACTCAGGTATCATGTATGCTGACTCAGGTGTCATGTATGATGACTCAGGTATCATGTATGATGACTCATGTATTATGTATGATGACTCAGGTATCATGTATGATAACTCAGGTATCATGTATGATGACTCAGGTATCATGTATGCTGACTCAGGTGTCATGTATGATGACTCAGGTATCATGTATGATAACTCATGTATCATGTATGATGACTCAGGTATCATGTATAATGACTCAGGTATCATGTATGATGACTCAGGTATCATGTATGCTGACTCAGGTATCATGTATGATGACTCAGGTATCATGTATGATGACTCATGTATCATGTATGCTGACTCAGGTATCATGTATGATGACTCATGTATCATGTATGATGACTCAGGTATCATGTATGATGACTCAGGTATCATGTATGCTGACTCAGGTGTCATGTATGATGACTCAGGTATCATGTATGATGACTCATGTATCATGTATGATGACTCAGGTATCATGTATGATGACTCAGGTATCATGTATGATGACTCAGGTATCATGTATGCTGACTCAGGTATCATGTATGATGACTCAGGTATCATGTATGATGACTCATGTATCATGTATGATGACTCAGGTATCATGTATGATGACTCAGGTATCATGTATGATGACTCATGTATCATGTATGATGACTCAGGTATCATGTATGATGACTCATGTATCATGTATGATGACTCATGTATCATGTATGATGACTCAAGTATCATGTATGATGACTCATGTATCATGTATGATGACTCATGTATCATGTATGCTGACTCAGGTATCATGTATGATGACTCAGGTATCATGTATGATGACTCAGGTATCATGTATGATGACTCAGGTATCATGTATGATGACTCAGGTATCATGTATGATGAATCAGTTATCATCTGCCTGCTGACTCAGGTATTAGCTCTCTGGTGACTCAGGTATTATGTATCTGCTGACTTAGGTATTATCTGTCTGCTGACTAAGATATATGTCTTCTGACTAAGGTATCATGTCTGCTGACTCAGGTATTATCTACCTATTGACTCAGATATATGTCTGCTGACTTAGGTATCATGTATGAATCACGTATCATATTTGCTGACAACTCAGATATGTCTGCTGACTCAGGTGTTATTTTCTGCTGAATCAGATATGTCTGCTGATTCAGGTATCACGTAAGATGACACAGGTATAATGTATGATGATTCAGGTATCATGTATGATGACTTAGGTATAATGTATGATGACTCAGGTATCATGTATGATGATTCAGGTATCATGTATGATGACTCAGGTATCATGTATGATGACTCAGGTATCATGTATGATGACTCAGTTATCATGTATGATGACTCAGGTATCATGTATGATGACTCAGGTATCATGTATGATGACTCAGGTATCATGTATGATGATTCATGTATCATGTATGATGACTCGGGTATCATGTAGGATGACTCAGGTATCAGGTATCATGTATGATGACTCAGGTATCATGTATGATGACTCAGGTATCATGTATGATGACTCAGGTATCATGTATGATGACTCAGGTATCATGTATGATGACTCAGATATCATGAATGATGACTTAGGTATCATGTATGATGACTCAGGTATCATGTATGATGACTCATGCATCATGTATGATGACTCAGGTATCATGTATGATGATTCAGGTATCATGTACAATGACTCAGGTATCATGTATGATGACTCAGGTATCATGTACAATGACTCAGGTATCATGTATGATGACTCAGGTATCATGTACAATGACTCAGGTATCATGTATGGTGACTCAGGTGTCATGTACAATGACTCAGGTATCATGTATGATGACTCAGGTATCATGTATGATGACTCAGGTATCATGTACAATTACTCAGGTATCATGTATGATGACTCAGGTATCATGTAAGGTGACTCAGGTATCATGTATGATGACTCAGGTATCATGTACCATGGCTCAGGTATCATGTACCATGGCTCAGGTATCATGTATGGTGACTTATGTATCATGTACCATGGCTCAGGTATCATGTATGGTGACTTATGTATCATGTACCATGGCTCAGGTATCATGTATGGTGACTTATGTATCATGTATCTCCAGTTCTCCCGTCAAACATTTACTGTTACTTGTAACATTCATCTCCTCCCACCACTGCTCCTGTCTTTCCCCTGCCTTCCCCTGGTTTCCCTTGCCTTCCCCTGCTTCCCCCTGCCTTTGTCTGCTGCAGTCAACGTTTTCCTGCTTCCCTCTGCCTTCTCTTGTCTCACTTTCCCTGCTCCCCTGCCTTCTTTTGTTTTCTCCTGCTTCCCCTTGCCTTTTCCCTGCTTATTCCTGCCTTCCCCTGCTTCCCCCATCCCATCCCTGCCTTCCCCTTCTTCCCCCATCCGATCCCTGCCTTCCCCTGCTTCCCCGGATCCTTTACCCTTCTGCCTTTCCCTGTTTTCACAGTTTGAGCTGGGAGACTTCAATAGTGTCTGTCTGAGCTGAGAGACTTCAGTAGTGTCAGCCTGAGCTGGGAGACTTCCGTAGTGTCTATCTGAGCTGGGAGACTTCAGTAGTGTCAGTCTGAGCTGGGAGACTTCAGTAGTGCCAGTCTGAGCTGGGAGACTTCAGTAGTGTCATTGTGAGCTGGGAGACTTCAGTAGTGTCAGTCTGAGCTGGGAGACTTCAGTAGTGTCAGTCTGAGCTGGGAGACTTCAGTAGTGTCAGTCTGAGCTGGGAGACTTCAGTAGTGTCAGTCTGAGCTGGGAGACTTCAATAGTGTCAGTTTGAGCTGGGAGACTTCAGTAGTGTCATTGTGAGCTGGGAGACTTCAGTAGTGTCATTGTGAGTTGGGAGACTTCAGTAGTGTCAGTCTGAGCTGGGAGACTTCAGTAGTGTCAGTCTGAGCTGGGAGACTTCAGTAGTGCCAGTCTGAGATGGGAGACTTCAGTAGTGTCAGCGTGAGCTGGGAGACTTCAGTAGTGTCAGCCTGAGCTGGGAGACTTAAGTAGTGTCAGTATGAGCTGGGAGACCTAGTAACAGATAATGGAGGTGAATTCTGTAATGAGATTCTTGAAAATTTGTGCACCTTGTACAAGATCTCTAAATCCACTATTGTTCCTCATCATCCTGCCAGCAATGGGTTAGCGGAACGAACCAATAAGAAAGTACTTGATGTCTTGAGAGCCACTATCAATCCCAACAGTGAAACTTGGGATGAAGTTATACCTGATGTGCAGTGTGCTATAAATTCTGCTTACAATGTTTCTATAGGTGACACTCCACATTATGCATTGTACGGTGTAGATAAACGTTTGCCTTATGAGTTGTTATATTCTAATCCGAAACCAAATTACAACCCTGATGATTTCATAGCAACTCGTACCAGCTTAGCTCAAAGTGTTTTTAGAAGAATCCGTGAAACACTTCATAAATCAACAGCAGAATTTACAAGAGTCGCAAACACTCGAGCAAAGATATCCAAAATCAAAGTAGGTTCGAGAGTTATGCTGACTAACTTTAACAAAACGTCTGCAATGCCAAAGCTTGATCAAAAGTTTGTTGGTCCTTATCGAGTAGTTGAACATATCACTGGTAATAAGTATAAGGTTAGAGAAATTAGTACTGGTCAGTATAAAGAATCGCATTTAGATCATATGAAGTTAGTATGTGATGATAATGATATTCCAACCCAGACTAATGTGACAGACTCTGACAATCCTCCTGATCCTGTACTCTCTTCCTCTGATACTCAGTCAGACGATCAACCTGAATGTCGTTATTCCCTACGTACACGACAGGTATTGAGAAATCCTCAAGTATCATTTGTAACATCCAATTCAGATTTGCCTCAAATACAGCATGAGTTAACCAATGCAACAGAGTTTGATCCTCCCAGAGATGACACCCATTCTGCATATGTCAATCTTACCCTAGCAGAGTTGGGGTTAAATGTAAATAACCTGTATAGATGAATAATTACAGTATCAACTTATCAGTATTCAAGAAATTTTTTTTTTGTGTTCACGTTCTCTCCGAATTCTGAGAGTTAACAGTCTAGATTTGAGTGCACCGAATCTGCCTTTCTGTTAAACACTTCTTTCTTTGTATATATTCCTTCCTCAGAATCCGTAGATCACATGAATACAGATCGATCGATCAAAATTTTTTTTATCACTTCTATTGTGTAATCTCAATGTTGAGTTTCATTCGATGAGTTTCATTCGTTGAGTTTCATTCGATGAGTTGTGTTATATTATATCTTGTATTGCATTACAGTTTCAGTTACATAAGCTTCCATTCCAATGTTCTACTTATGTATGTTATAATGTTCAATTGTTGTGTACTTTGACAATGTATAGAATCAGCCCAAGCCGTACACCTGCCATCTCTAGTTTGTATTAGTTGTATGTCGGGACGACATACGTTAGCGTCGCCGAGCTCTCAGTAGTAGTACCAGTTCCTAGTAACCAGTTACCAGTAACCAGTGTACCAGTAGATGACTCACTACCAACCGTCTCTGCGTGAATCACTGACTGTATTCATATTGCTGCTGACCACAGCAGTATTTCAAACACCCCCTCACATATGGGTACTGTGGGCAGTCAGTCTTACGAGAGAGAGCAAGGAGGCAGGTCACCGGTTGTTTGGCGCCTACCAATACTTACCGTTATAATTATATGTACTACCAGCCTACGTGAGTATTTCTTTACCCTATCCACGTGTTCGAACCCCACATGATAGTGTCAGTATGAGCTGGGAGACTTCAGTAGTGTCAGTCTGAGTTGGGAGACTTCAGTAGTGTTAGCCTGAGCTGGGAGACTTCAGTAGTGTTAGCCTCAGCTGGGAGACTTCAGTAATGTTAGCCTCAGCTGGGAGACTTCAGTAGTGTTAGCCTGAGCTGTGAGACTTCAGTAGTGTCAGTATGAGCTGGGAGACTTCAGTAGTGTTAGCCTGAGCTGTGAGACTTCAGTAGTGTCAGTATGAGCTGGGAAACTTCAGTAGTGCCAGTCTGAGCTGAGAGACTTCAGTAGTATCAGCCTGAGCTGGGAGACTTCAGTAGTGTCAGTCTGAGCTGGGAGACTTCAGCAGTGTCAGTCTGAGCTGAGAGACTTCATTAGTTTCAGTCTGAGCTGAGAGACTTCAGTAGTGTCAGTCTGAGCTGAGAGACTTCAGTAGTGTCAGCCTGAGCTGGGAGACTTCCGTAGTGTCTATGAGCTGGGAGACTTCAGTAGTGTCAGTCTGAGCTGGGAGACTTCAGTAGTGTCATTGTGAGCTGGGAGACTTCAGTAGTGTCAGTCTGAGCTGGGAGACTTCAGTAGTGTCAGTCTGAGCTGGGAGACTTCAGTAGTGTCAATCTGAGCTGGGAGACTTCAGTAGTGTCAATCTGAGCTGGGAGACTTCAGTTGTTCCAGTCTGAGCTGGGAGACGTCAGTAGTGTCAGTCTGAGCTGGGAGACTTCAGTAGTGTCAATCTGAGCTGGGAGACTTCAGTAGTATCAGTCTGAGCTGGGAGACGTCAGTAGTGTCAGTCTGAGCTGGGAGACTTCAGTAGTGTCAATCTGAGCTGGGAGACTTCAGTAGTGTCAACTGGGAGACTTCAGTAGTGTCAACTGGGAGACTTCAGTTGTTCCAGTCTGAGCTGGGAGACGTCAGTAGTGTCAGTCTGAGCTGGGAGACTTCAGTAGTGTCAATCTTGGGAGACTTCAGTAGTGTCAGTCTGAGCTGGGAGACTTCAGTAGTGTCAATCTGAGCTGGGAGACTTCAGTTGTTCCAGTCTGAGCTGGGAGACGTCAGTAGTATCAATCTGAGCTGGGAGACTTCAGTAGTGTCAGTCTGAGCTGGGAGACTTCAGTAGTGTCAATCTGAGCTGGGAGACTTCAGTAGTGTCAATTTGAGCTGGGAGACTTCAGTAGTATCAGTCTGAGCTGGGAGACTTCAGTAAGACAATGAGGATATCGTCAAGTATTCCAGGAAACTTTCAGCTGCGACAGCATCGAAGGTTTCCTTCCAGCAGCGCTGGAGTTACTATCACCTGGGACTTACCATCTCTCAGGATAGTCTATGGAAGACACAGCAGAAATGGAACTTTTACTAAGACATCCATCACTACAGTGTGACCTGGATTTAAGTAATTGACAGTCAGAGGAGACTGGGGGGAAGAGAGGAATTTGGACGACATAAAATATCTTACAATGTTATGGAAATATCGCGAGGAGTTGATACAAGATGCAAAACAATCACGGGAGGAGTTGAATGATAGCTCTAGGCCTTTCGTGCTGCAGTCTACACATCATCAGGAGCTTGCAGTGTTGCAAAAAAGGGGAGGATGTCCAAGCAAAATGCGATCATATTTGCTTGGACATCTTCCCCTTTTCTGCAACATTGCAAGCTCCTGATGATGTACTGATTGCAGAACGAAAGGTCTAGAGCTATCATTCAACTCCTGCCATGGTTGTTTTGCATCTAACAACATATATACATTAATAAATAACAATGTAGAGTCATTATAAGCATAATAATGTATAACTGTTCTAGTCTCACGGTAATTTTGTATTAATAAAAATAAATGAATATATGACGTCAGCAGAGGACTGTTACTTTGATCTACATGATACTTACGTGCGTGCGTGCACTAGTTACGTGGATATTAAGTTGAATAACAAATACGTACATGTCTACACTTCCATAGTGCACACAGCACCACCTACACACGAGTAGAGGTATGTGGGAGTAGATACATCGAGTATGTTGCTTACATGCATGACTTTATGTACATCACGGGTGGCACCTGCAGCGCAGGGATAACTGTGCTAATGTTAACATTAACATAGAAGTGGTGTAAAATAGTGAAAGAGGCAGTGGGCATAACAATTCCCCCCACACACACGTATACATATGGTATATATATATATATATATATATATATATATATATATATATATATATATATATATATATATATATATATATATATATAATATATATATATATATATATATATATATATATATATATATATATATATATATATATATATATATATATATATATATATATATATATATATATATATATATATATATATATATATATATATATATATATATATATATATATATATATATATATATATATATATATATATATATATATATATATATATATATATATGTATGTTGGTAGACAGCAACCACCCAGGGAGGTACTACCGTCCTGCCAAGTGAGTGTAAAACGAAAGCCTGTAATTGTTTTACATGATGGTAGGATTGCTGGTGTCTTTTGTCTGTCTCATAAATATGCAAGATTACAGGTACGTCTTGCTACTTCTACTTACACTTAGGTCACACTAAACATACATGTACACGTTTATTTATACACACTCATCTGAGTTTTCTTTGATTTTATCTTAGTTCTTGTTCTTAGTATTTTTCCTTTTATATCCATGGGGAAGTGGAATAAGAATCTTTCCTCCGTAAGCCATGCGTGTTGTAAACGTCAACTAAAATGCCGGGAACAGTGGGTTAGTAACCCCTTTTCCTGTAATAATTACTGAAAAGAATAAGAAAATTGTCAAAGTGGGAAGTCTGAATGTGCGTGGATGTTGTGCGAATGATAAGAAAGAGATGATTGTGGATGTTATGAATGAGAAGAAGCTGGATGTCCTGGCTTTAAGTGAAACAAAGCTGAAGGGGGTGGGAGAGTTTCAATGGAGAGGAATAAATGGGATTAGGTCAGGGGTTTCAAATAGAGTTAGAGCTAAAGAAGGAGTAGCAATAATGTTGAAGGATAAGCTATGGCAGGAAAAGAGGGACTATAAATGTATTAATTCAAGGATTATGTGGAGGAAAATAAAGGTTGGATGTGAGAAGTGGGTTATGGTAAGCGTATATGCACCTGGAGAAGAGAGAAGTATAGAGGAGGGAGAGAGATTTTGGGAAATGTTGAGTGAATGCGTGGGGAGTTTTGAACCTAGTGTGAGAGTACTTGTGGTTGGGGATTTCAATGCTAAAGTGGGTAAAAATGTTGTGGAGGGAGTAGTAGGTAAATTTGGGGTGCCAGGGGTAAATGTAAATGGGGAGCCTTTAATTGAGCTATGTGTAGAAAGAGATTTGGTAATAAGTAATACATATTTTATAAAAAAGAGGATAAATAAATATACAAGGTATGATGTAGCACGTAATGAAAGTAGTTTGTTAGATTATGTATTGGTGGATAAAAGGTTGATGGGTAGGCTCCAGGATGTACATGTTTATGGAGGGGCAACTGATATATCGGATCATTTCCTAGTTGTAGCTACAGTTAGAGTAAGAGGTAGATGGGATAAGAGGAAAATGGCAACAACAAGAGGGAGGTGAAAGTGTATAAACTAAGTGAGGAGGAAGTTCGGGTGAAATATAAGCAACTATTGGCAGAAAGGTGGGCTGGTGCAAGTATGAGTAGGTGTTGAGGAGGGTTGGAATAGTTTTAAAAATGCAGTATTAGAATGTGGGGCAGAAGTTTGTGGTGATAGGAGGGTGGGTGCAGGAGGAAAGAGGAGTGATTGGTGGAATGATGAAGTAAAGGGTGTGATAAAAGAGAAAAAGGTAGCTTATGAGAGGTATTTACAGAACAGAAGTGTTATAAGAAGAGTAGAGTATATGGAGAGTAAAAGAAAGGTGAAGAGAGTGGTGAGAGAGTGCAAAAGGAGAGCAGATGATAGAGTGGGAGAGGCACTGTCAAGAAATTTTAATGAAAATAAGAAAAAAATTTGGAGTGAGTTAAACAAGTTAAGAAAGCCTAGGGAACAAATGGATTTGTCAGTTAAAAGCAGAGTAGGGGAGTTAGTAGATGTGGAGATGGAGGTTTTGGGTAGATGGCGAGAATATTTTGAGGAACTTTTAAATATCGACGAAGAAAGGGAGGCGGTAATTTCATGCACTGGCCATGGAGGTATAACATCTTTTAGGAGTGAAGAAGAGCACGATGTGAGTGTGAGTGAGGTGCATGAAGCATTACGTAGAATGAAAGGGTTTAAAGCAGCTGGAACTGATGGGATCATGACAGAAATGTTAAAAGCAGGGGGAACATAGTGCTGGAGTGGTTGGTATCTTTGTTTAATAAATGTATGAAAGAGGGGAAGGTACCTAGGGATTGGCGGAGAGCGTGAATAGTCCCTTTATATAAAGGGAAGGGAGACAAAAGAGATTGTAAAAATTATAGAGGAATAAGTTTACTGAGTATAGCAGGAAAAGTGTATGGTAGGATTATTATTGAAAGAATTAGAGGTAAGACAGAATTTAGGATTGTGGATGAGCAAGGGGGGTTTAGAGTGGGTAGGGGATGTGTAGATCATGTGTTTACATTGAAGCATATATGTGAGCAGTATTTAGATAAAGGTAGGAAAGTTTTTATTGCATTTATGGATTTATAAAAGGCATATGATAGAGTGGATAGGAAAACAATGTGGCAGATGTTGCAAGTACATGGAATAGGTGGTAAGTTACTAAATGCTGTAAAGAGTTTTTACGAGGATAGTGAGGCTCAGGTTAGGGTGTGTAGAAGAGAGGGAGACTACTTCCCGGTAAAAGTAGGTCTTAGACAGGCAGTGCTATACCAAACTCACCACACTGGACAATACCTTGGAGTCCAGCTTGTGCTAGACTTTGATCCAAGGCAGCCAGCTTTCAGGGAGAAGGCTTACAGCTTTTCATCTCATCCCCTGCATGCATCAGCCTTACTAGAGATTTTAACAATGCAAGGAATTCGCAAGAGCAGGCGAAATATACACAAACACTGATCTCTGGCTGAAGGAGACTCGAACCTACGAACCTTGGAACAAGGTACGTGGTGCTATACCAAACTCACCACACTGGACAATACCTTGGAGTCCAGCTTGCGCTAGACTTTGATCCAAGGCAGCCAGCTTTCAGGGAGAAGGCGTACAGCTTTTCATCTCATCCCCTGCATGCATCAGCCTTACTAGAGATTTTAACAATGCAAGGAATTCGCAAGAGCAGGCGAAATATACACAAACACTGATCTCTGGCTGAAGGAGACTCGAACCTACGAACCTTGGAACAAGGTACGTGGTGCTATACCAAACTCACCACACTGGACAATACCTTGGAGTCCAGCTTGCGCTAGACTTTGATCCAAGGCAGCCAGCTTTCAGGGAGAAGGCTTACAGCTTTACATCTCATCCCCTGCATGAGGTTGCAGGGGTCGAGTCCGAGTTCCTGGCCCCGCCTCTTCACTGGTCGCTACTAGGTCACTCTCCCTGAACCATGAGCTTTATCATACCTCTGCTTAAAGCTATGTATGGATCCTGCCTCCACTACATCGCTTCCCAAACTATTCCACTTCCTGACTACTCTGTGGCTGAAGAAATACTTCCTAACATCCCTGTGATTCATCTGTGTCTTCAACTTCCAACTGTGTCCCCTTGTTACTGTGTCCAATCTCTGGAGCATCCTGTCTTTGTCCACCTTGTCAATTCCTCTCAGTATTTTGTATGTCGTTATCATGTCCCCCTTAACCTCTCCTCGTAGGATATACCTCTTAGCTGCAAACCTTTGCACATTCTCTAGTTTCTTTGCGTGCTTGACTAGGTGTGGGTTCCAAACTGGTGCTGCATACTCCAGTATGGGCCTAACGTACACGGTGTACAGGGTTCTGAACGATTCCTTATTAAGATGTCGGAATGCTGTTCTGAGGTTTGCTAGGCGCCCATATGCTGCAGCCGTTATTTGGTTGATGTGCGCTTCAGGAGATGTGCCTGGTGTTATACTCACCCCAAGATCTTTTTCCTTGAATTAGGTTTGTAGTCTCTGGCCCCCTAGACTGTACTCCGTCTGCGGTCTTCTTTGCCTTTCCCCAATCTTCATGACTTTGCACTTGGTGGGATTGAACTCCAGGAGCCAATTGCTGGACCAGGTCTGCAGCCTGTCCAGAT